>NW_026608445.1:1391666-1739583 GCF_029499605.1 Hyla sarda
GACTGCCACCACCAGGAACGGATGAGCAGGACATAGTCCTCTGCTATCTTCCCCTACAGGAGTTCCTTAAAGAGCAAAGCTCTGCAACAACTGCTACTTTATAAGAATAATAATGGAGCACAGCTCCAAAGCTTGACATTAATGTTTGCCAACAGGATTTGACACACAAACAGATAATTGCTCTGCAAACGGCTCACATCTTCATTTACAGGAACATATGTTTGGCATCGCTCTGGTGTTTACCACTGGCAAAGGATAGGACTACTACAGAGAGAATAGCTCTTATTGTTGCACCTTATTATTTGACCACAGTCTATATACTAGCTAAACAGTAGCCACAATTAACTAATTATACTACCTGATCCATATTGGATTATAATTATCGAGTCTTTAGCAAAATTAGATGGATTGGCTTAGTGGTACATTTTTTTATGGACTAATTTTAGAATTGTTTCATCATTTATCATTGCTGGTGTTATTTTTCTTACATTACTACTGTATTTTATATTTTATCCAGCATATGAACTAACTATAGCATTAGTTGGACTGGGATAGTATCCGCAAGGGCCCTGCGGACTACCCCATCCTCTTCGTTATTTGCATCTTAATAATAATTTGTTTTATTGCTCATCAGTGGTGTCACGACTTCCTCACTCGCCTTCCCCAACCCTCCCATCCATAATATCCCACTAGGGAGTGCTTAAGGACTGTATCTCCTTGCTTCAACTACTTTACAAATCTGTATAACTTTCTTGCTCCAGTTGAATTGAAAAAAATTGTTTTCCACCGGAGTACCCCTTTAATGCTGGGCATCAACACGATTAGTGATGTCCTGCATTAGCCATGGGTCCTGAGCGCGTGTCATAAATGGGGAACGGGTGCAAGGCATACATTTATGTGTAACTTGAATTATTTCCTCACAATAATAAAAAGTTAGGGATCTCAAGAATAGAGCATCACTTGATCAGTGGTACCTGACTGTCAGCACCACCACCCACTAACAATGGAGAAGGTGCAGAACCAGTGTGGAGCTGAGGCTCCTTAAAAATATTATTTTTAAATAATAAAATAGAAAATAAGATTATAAAATTTAAATACAATAAGTAATATTCTGATTATACATATTCTTCAAGAAACAAAATTCGAGGGCCAACAAAAGAAGGAGGCCGTCTATTCCCCAACTGAACTTGTATATGATAGAAGGAATGCTCTTTAGCTCTACTGTTCATTTAATTCATCTTTCCCTGGTGAACTTTTGTAATATTCTAGTGAAAGATTTGAAATAGAGGTAGAAAAATATATCTTTATCTTTTTGTCTATCCGTCAAAGGTTTATACCAGAAGTTTTCTCAGAGGTAAAATAAAAGAAAAAGTGCTATTGGTTTGCATTTTCCCTCTCATGATTGTTTTTACTGTAAGGGCACATGCACACTACAGAATATCCCCCTGGAGAATCATGCACCATCCCTATTGACTGCAATGCAGTTCTGTGCAGTATTCTGGTTACATTTCCGTACTGACATAAAAATTAAGCAGTGTGCACAGTGCAACAGAATCACATTGAAGACAATAGGAGGCTGCTGCAATTTATTCTGGCAAAAAATCTGTAGTGCACATGGGTCCATTAAATTTCGGCATTCTTTAGCTGTCTTCAGCTTGTACTTTTACCTTTAGGCTATGTTCACACGTTGAAATGTCCGCACAGAAAATCTCTGCACAGACATTCTGCAGACTGCAGCATGTTATGCCAGCGCTAGGACCCCACAGGAATGTGGTGTCTTATAGACAGTAATGCATTCTGTGTGGAGTCCGCAGAAAGAATGGACAGGTTCATTCTCTCTGCAGACAGCGGAATCAGAATCTCCACGCCAGAAACATCTGGTGCAGAAATTCTGCCGGGTATACAGCACAGCAGAATCCCTGCTGCTGCGGCGGAATCTCCGTGTTGAATTCGAGTGCAGAATTCTGCATGGAAATTCCGACGTGTGAACATAGCCTCATTACTGCAAGTAAAAGGAGGTTTTTGTAAGGGGAAAGAACCAAAATGCTGCAAACCAGCAATTCTGTGGGAAAATGAAACATCACTCTATAGTAGGCTATGTTCTTACCTTCCACAATTAGATTAGTTCCATTGCCAAATTTCCAAATACTAGGACTATAACGATACACGCAGTAATATACTCCAGAGTCAGTGATTTGTGCATTATGTATCTCTAAACTAGTTGTGTACGACTGGTCAGTATGCTTACAGATATATTTGTATATATCATCATTCTTTGAGCATGACTTCACACACATCAGGTTTTCACTACTTCTCCATTTTCTATGATACCAGTAGATCTTATCTTTAATTTCTAAAACTTCATTTGACAGACATGTGATGACTGCAGTGCCATTAACATTTTTGGATACAATGTTTTGGGGCTGATGCAAAACCATGGTACTTGTGAGTCCTGTAAGGGAAGACATTAAACATTTAGATGAAGACATTTAGAAGGAGCAGATTCTGCTGGAAAATTGCAGAAAGCACAAATGTAGTAAGCAACAAATGCAAATAATTTCACCAAAAACAGGAAAGACAAATAAAAGTTGAAGACATACATCAAACAGTAAATAATTCGAAGTAATGTATAGTAAATTGCCTGACTAATAATTTATGAGAATTTTAGATGTTCAGGCAATGGGTTGCTTCATCTCATTTTTGGGTTTATTGCTGATTAAAAAACAACAAAAAAAAAACAAATAACATTGAAAGATAGTTTTCTGCATCACAAGACAATGGCTCAGAGAATGTGATCTTCACACTGTCTTTTACTTCCTGTAGATTCTGAGAATACCTAGGTGAGAAATTCTCAGAAATCTAGGTGAGCCTTCTGCAAGGTTCAATTTCTTGACCCCTGATCCCTTCCTCAGGTCACCTACCTGAAGCAACTAGAAGTGTACAAATGTTGACAAAGCAAGAGATACATCTATCTGGTATGTTGATACTGTTGTCATAACAAGAACTCATTTCTATTAAAAATAATGTTATACATTCTTCTTGAGGACCCTAAGAGAAGGCATGTACACTACTTAAAAGCAATTCCAAAATGATGGGTTATGCTTCCAGGGATTTTGTAATGACTCAAGGGGCAGACAGCTTTCAGATAGGGTTACTTCTAGATAGGGTTACAACTTGTTAATTCAGGCCAAGTAGGGGTCCAGAAATACCTCTTTCCCAATCTCTGGCAGTCTGCGTTGCTAAGTTGTTGTCTTTCTCTGGATTAAAGGGGTACTCCGGTGGAAAACATTTTTTTTAAATCAACTGTTGCCAGAAAGTTAAACAGATTTGTAAATTAATTCTGTTAAAAAATCTTTACCCTTCCAGTACTTTTTAGCAGCTGCATACTACAGAGGAAATTGTTTTCTTTTTTAATTTCTTTTTTGTCTTGTCCACAGTCCTCTCTGCTGACACCTTATGCCCGGATCAGAAACTGTCTAGAGCAGCATAGGTTTGCTATGGGAATTTTCTCCTTCTCTGGACAGTTCCTGACACAGGCATCAGGTGTCAGTAGAGAGCACTGTGGGCAAGAAAAAAAGAAATTCAAAAAGAAAACAATTTCCTCTGTAGTATATAGCTGCTAAAAAGTACTGGAAGGGTAAAGATTTTTTAATAGAAGTAATTTACAAATCTGTTTAACTTTCTGGCACCAGTTCATTTAAAACATTTTTTTCCCCACCGGAGTACCCCTTTAACTTCACTTTTTCTAACCCACTAGCTACAGTATGTAGCATATACTTTGTGAGGTGGTACAAAGCAATACTGCTTCTAATACAAGAACTAAACAGTTCAATGCTAAAATAAAGGTAACACGTTAATAAAAATAGGACTGTTTCTAAATTAAAAGTGAACAATATAACTTTTTATGGAAAGATAATGGGAAAAAATATTGACTGAACTAAACATTGGTCACATAAACATACACTGCAGTTTTACTCTGCCTCAGACACTTAAAGGACAACTGCAGCGGTATGACACTTATCCCCTATCCACAGGATAGAGGATAAGTGTTTGATTGCGGGGGGGGGTCCGACCGCTGGGACCCCCCTCGATCTCCCTAACGGGGCGCCGCCATTAGCGCTCATGGTGAACGCTAAGGCGCGAAGCGTCGACCTAGAGGTCCCCCGTCCCCATACAGTTCTATGGGGGAGACGGGGAGGCACGAACGCTGCCTCCCCGCCTCTCCCATAGAGATGTATGGAGGAGGCTTGCCGGCTGCAACGTCATGCTGCGGTTGGCACGCCCCCTGCACGGGACAGCCACGGCCCCGTACAGGAGATCACAGGGGGTCCCAGCGGTCGGACCCCCCGCGATCAAACACTTATCCCCTGTGGATAGGGGATAAGTTAATCACGCTGCAGATGTCCTTTAATAGGAAAATGCTATTTTAACTTTTATGGAAACACAATTCACACTTCATAGTTCCTCTTTCTATCTATCTTAATTTATGTTCTTTTCCATGTTATTTTTATATACACATAGATACTGTATGTCATCTTGCTACGTACATCAATACTAATGCAATATTTGAAAGAAAGGTATGTGTTTATACAAATAAATTTGGGCACTTTTAGCTGAATTTATTTATTTAGTTAGTTGTTTATTTATTTTCAGAACTTTGAAAACTCAAGACATAACACTCTCTAAATACAGACTTTCATTATTGCAACAGAATTTATTAAACAGAATAAATAAGAACAAGGAACAATCCCCCATAATCCCACCCTCATCACTACTTGATTCACAAAGTAATTCATTCAGGACAGATAAATGGTGACAAATGTTCGATGATGTGTAAGTTGCTCTTTTACCTATATATCCTGGAGCTCTGTTGTTGTTTAAAATAATTAAGTAGCATTTCTTACCTTGAAAAAGCAAAAGTATATAGATAATATCCATATCTGCCGCTTAGTACAAGAGTCTGGTACATACTGGAAAATACTCTATGTTATTTTGTTCTATAATCTCCATATGTGGCCAAAAATAGCAATGTAAAGAGCTCTGGCTCCTCCCACCTCACTATGAAAGACACTGGTTAACATATACTATACACATCTTATTTCAGGTACAGAACACTGTATAGTAAGTAAAGCCTTGTGATACAAAACCAGGATTGTTTTCTAATAACAATTTAGGTCATTTATTATGTGTAATATGTGCATAACTTCTATAACCTGGCCACTGATCCAGAAATTCTGATAGTCCGGCACTTGTTGCTAATTTGGAAATGTAAGATAAGATGATATTTGGCAAGGACAGAAGCAGAAAACCAAGCACAGAAATCAATATGATGTTATCCTTACTGACAGTTAAAGGGGTTCTCCGGTGCCTACACATCTTATCCCCTATCCAAAGGATAGGGGATAAGATGCCTGATCGCGGGAATCCCACAGCTGGGGACGCCCGTGATCATGCACGCGGCACCCCGTTTGTAATCAGTCCCCAGAGCGTGTTCGCTCCGGGTCTGATTACGGGTGACTACAGGGCCGGCGGCGTGTGACATCACGCCTCCGCCCCCGTGTGACGTCACGCTCCGCCCTTCAATGCAAGCCTACGGGAGGGGGCTTGATAGCTATCACGCCCCCTCCCGTTGACTTGCATTGAGGGGCGGAGCGTAATCGCCCATAATCACGCTCCGGGGACTGATTACAAACGGGATGTCGCGTGCATGATCACGAGTGTCCCCAGCTGCGGGACTCCCGCGATCAGGCATCTTATCCCCTATCCTTTGGATAGGGGATAAGATGTGTAAGCACCGGAGAACCCCTTTAACCACTTTTATAGGTAAGATGTAGAACGTTTTCTACGGTTGTCTAAAATGTCATGCCAATTCATGTTCTGTGGCATCTCACCTTTTCTGTCCTCTGCCCACCTTACTACTTGACAGGCTTCTGTGCTTTACACTCTACTAAGAATGCGTAAATAAAGAATATCTCCTGGTGAATAAATCCATTGGTTAGTACTTTTATTCCTTCTAGAACGATCTGCTTCAGTTCACACTGTATATCACTCAATATATTTAAACTACGTATCTGTTCCTTTAGTTTGGAGGACACTGTTCTATAATGATACAGAGGGACATTTATCAAGGTATTTAGAGCCTTTTTATTTTTAAAACAAAAAGTTGCAAACAGCCCTACCTAAGCAATTTTTAGTTTTCACTTTGCAGTTGAGATGTATTTATCCAAATCCTTTAGTTTCAAGTCTACTCCAGGTCTGACCTGGAGTACAAAATTCCCGTACGTGAGCAAATTTTAAAAGTGCGAAAAGTCTCACAAAAGTCTCAACTGCGACTTTTGTGTTTTTCTTATGTGCTCCAAATGTATCAAACCCCCCTGTTTTAGTATTATAAATATGTTGCACAAAGCTTACGAGAGGGGATAAAAAACACAGGGGGCGCTCCCTGATAAGGTTTATCTACTGATGTGTACCCTTCACCACACCCAGGTGATATACCGACCTTCTAAGTAGCTGCGCTGGACTGTGCAGCGCTGGAGATAGTGGAGATGATTGTGGTTGCTGGCTGCGGAATTCTTGCCGGTATCGGACCCCAATAATGGTGACCAATAGGGAGCAATGGAAGGAGTTACAAGATTAAAAAACGGTTGGGTGAGGCGCTGTTCAGTTTTATGTTGGGAAAGAAGGACTCGAGTAGCACAGGACGATAAAATCTTTATTGGTATAGTGGGGACAACGCGTTTCGGCATACACTAATGCCTTCCTCAGGTCCACTTACAGTTCCCGGTTGCCGCTGATACTTGGTGCTTGGGTGCTGGAAAGTAGTTCTGTTTGTTGCTGTGTTGTCTTGGTGTAGCACATAAGCAAAATTAAAGCAAAATAAATGACTTCAAAACTTGTTTACCAAAGCAAACAATTATTAATGTCCCCCCATTGTTCTTAAAATATCCTACCACAGTGTATATCTTGTTGACACTCTTTTCTCTCTCCATCAGTGTTCCTAGGGTTTGGACCTATGCTCATTTTCTTATTATGTTCAACAGATAGCTACAATTAAACGACAAACAGCATAGATGTCAAAAAGCCACACGCCAACTATTGAAGTGTTGATCGCCGCATACGCGTAATCCTGCAATAATATCCTTGTACTATGTATGTATATTATATTATGTGACGGATCCCCCATGTAAGAGATGTCATGACTGTTAAATGCTATGTTATAAATGTCTTTTATGTTTTGAAAACCCAATAAAAAGATTGTAAAACTTATTATAGTCTAAGTTAGGCAGACAATAAATAATATCCAACTGTTTATGCCTCCCAAGATTTTTTTCTTAGCTTAGAAAAAGAAAAAAAGGTACACATACAAGGTACTCTAAGTGCCGTAAAACAGGGATACTTGAATGTTAAGGTAAGTATAGGTAAAGATGAGTGAAACTGCTCAACTTCTTGTGTTGCACTTTGGGCACATCACCGATGTTCTGGTGTGTAATCAGTTCTTGGACAGGTGCAGTCAGACATCGACCGCCACTGGCTAAGCTTGGCAGTAGTGTAGTAATTGGTAGTAGTAGACTCACGGATGTTGATCAGGAGTAACCGGAGGATCTCTGAGGGTCCCTATGTAAAAGTACTGATGTCCTGGAATGGCACTCCTGTCCTATTTGGAAGGAAGGAAATGGGGTCTAGCCCATGAAACATCGGACATGACTAGCAAAATTAATAAAGAATGAGTAGTTTATTGACAACATGTTCCGAGGGTTGAACACCCTCTTCGTCAGGCCTGCTACATTGTGGCCATAGGTCTGCTTTATATACACATAACACAATAAAATCAATAAAATCAAAATGGCTCCTGACCCGGATGAACTTGTGACATCACTGGGGTCATGGAGGTGAAAAAGCATCTGTTGTGATGAGAGAATGCTGTGCGTCTTACCAGAAGGAGTAATACAGGACTAAAATGAACTGACCATATGGCTCAGTTTCCTACGGTGTGGTCTGGAGCAAGAAGATAAGCAAAAGAGATTAAGTACTAACTTGTACTGTATGGGAGATGTGGGCTCAGTTCAGATAAGTTTATATTGGGAAAGTGGGCTGGTTTTAGCTTCTGTTTGTAAGTTACAACAAAAAGTATATATATATATATATATATATATATATATATATATATATATATATATATATATATATATGAAAATATATATAAAAAAAAAAAAAATATATATATATATATATATTAATTTTTTTAAATAAAATTATTTTATTACATATAAAAAGAGCACCATAAGAGATTATTTGGTTAAAAAGCCACAGTGCCCTGTCATTGAGAAACTTTTTTATGTTGGGGAAGCATATTTGTATAACATATACATTTGGTATGGGGAGCATATCTGTGGTCATAACATACATATGATTAGAATGAATGCGGTGGAAAATTGTATCAAGAAGGTGACCAATCTCTATCTGATTAATTCTGTAACCTCATTTATTCTCCATAGTTGTAGTGTTTGGAGGTGGTAGATACCCAAATGCGTTAAATCAACAAACTGTTGCTTACTTTTGTGATCCTGCATTGAGCCCATTTACCCTTCGGTTGGCACCCAGGTCTTACATTAGGAGCAGAGGTCACATGATCACCGCAGCCAATCAGAAGCCTCGGCGATGGAGGAGTAGTTAGTTTGTTGTTTTACTGCAATAGGAGAATTTAACTTAAAAAAAATGGATAACCCCTTCAATTTTGATCTGGCCTTTATTACTCATGTCTATTGCCAACTGCTGTTTTCAACGAGCCAATTTTTATTTGTGTGTTTTTGTTGTTTCCTCCTCACATATTTTAAGACATAACACTTTATATTGTCCATCCACAGAGCCATATGAGGATTATTCTTTTGTGTTGCCACTTGTACTTTATAATTAAATCTTCAGGTTTACCATAAAATGCACAGTACAACCAAAACAATATTATTTGTGGGGATAAAAAATGTTGGGGGTTTTGCTTTTTTTATTCAGCACATTTTACAGTACAACTGACAAGTTTTCTTCATTCTGTAGGTCCATAGGATTCCAATAATAACCATCTTAACAAAATAAGTATGTTTAAAACATATTTTTGTATACAGGCTATTTTTTTTATTTTTTTAGCCGTAATCTCTAGTTTTGTTTTATCTGTATCACTTTTGTGTATATGTGACTTTGTAATCGTTTGGGGTAGGGATGGTTCGATTTTACATTGGACTCCAGAAGACAACTATGCAACACGATAGGGATGCGGAGCTCAGCCAGTAAATCAATTGGGGTGCTATTGTGCGCATACCATAGCAATGTCAAGAGTGAAAACCAAAAACTCACCATGAACAATGCACACCCAAGTAATACAAAATACTATAAAGTTTATTGGGCAACGCAACTAAAAAGTGCCTTACATCTATAAATACTTTAAAAAAAACTCAACTAAGAGCTTACCTACAACCGGAAAGGACCAATATTGATCACTCTCTGGATACTCTATACATAAAAGTAAATACTAACAGCTACACTTCCTAATAACACTGCTCCTGAGAGATAAACCTTGTGGTGCTGCTCCATATGCTTATGTAGAGCCATAATTTCTACACTTGAACCCTGGCTATACCTTATTTCCGTCATGATGCCTTAAATGCTCATCACCAATCCTACCACCACCAGTCCCACTAGTGCTATGCCTTGCCACAGCATCCACCTCCACCACCTCTGCAACACACTCCAAAGGCCAACTGTCTGTGGTTCCATGTATACTATCCTTTGTTCAGCACTAGTACTCAGAACAGACTGTCTAAGAAGGTAATTTCCACCACTCTGTGTAACTGTAGATGATGAGGAATCCATTGACACTTGGCTCAACATCATAACGTCATAATATTTCTCCTGAGATGACCGGGAATGAGCCAACCAGTTGTATTATCCTCTGAAACAATACAACCACTGGAAGACGTGGACATTTGCTTGGTAATGCTATTACTGCCGTCAGGCACTTGCCTACTGCTGCTATCTGTTCTGGGCCTGGGCAAATGGATGGTTCCCACAGTGCTGGTACTGCTACTATTATGCTTACAGGCAGAGGCAATGGCAGAGGTTCTCTTACCTTTACCCTGTCCTCATCAAACCATTACTTTAGCAGCCCTTTTTTTATTTATTTATTTATTTATTTATTTATTTTTAACATTTGGAGGTTATTTTTAACGTTTTTGCAACTTGTCAATTGGTGGAGAAACTCCCATTCAATTTTTTACTCTCAGTGCTAGAAATGCGAATTTAAGTTCACCCTAGGTAGAAATTTAAGCATCCTGTGATGCAACCTCCATACTGAATTGGAAAATATATACAAAATAACATACTACATTACTGCATTTTGCAAATCATTTAATATCCTGTCAATGCCTCCTCTACTAACAAAACTAAAGGAATTACCTTACTTCCTATGCTTGCACACTTTGCAAATATTATGTCCACATTTATGACAAACAACTATATCTAATAGAGATGAGTGAGTTCTTCAAAAGTTTGGTTCAGCCGCCACTGAACTCTTGCACAAAGTAATGTAGTATGTTATTTTGTGTAAATTTTCCAATATTCAGTATGGAGGTTGAAGCAGAAGAACATTTTGCAACAGGAGACACATATCTGATGGCGCTTACTCTAATGCCTTATAGGGGTACTCTGGTGCTAAACATCCTATCCCCTTTCCAAAGAATAGGGGATAACATTTCTGTTTCCGAGGGTCATGCTGCTGGGGCCCCCTGCGATCTCCTGCAGCACCCGACGATCTAAACAAATGATGCGTTACGACGGCAGTGGTCGTGATGTCAACTCGTTCCCTCCCATAGACATGAAAGGAGGGGGCATGGCATGACATCACGAGGTGGCGTGGCCATGACGTCATGACCTCCGGCTATGAGAGTTATGGAAAAAATGTTTAAAAATTTGAATGCGGTATGCCGGTGGAAAAAATTTCTTTAAATTAACTGGTGCCAGAAAGTTAAACAGATTTGAAAATTTCTTCTATTTGAAAATCGTAATCCTTCCATTACTTCTCAGCTGCTGTATGCTGCAGAGGAAGTTCGTTTCTTTTTGAATTTCTGTCTGACATCAGTGCTCTCTGCTGACATCTCTGTCCATGAAAGGAACTGTCCAGACAAAGAGCACTTCCCCATTGCAAACCTATCCTGCTCTGGATAGTTCCTGAAACAGACAGTCCCACATCATTTTTGCTCCTATTATCGGGGAGACAATAGCGGCCTGGGGAGTATGAGCATTGAACAGGTTTTTGCCCCGAGGAGAGGTGGAGACAGAAGAAGTCTATAAGTTTTTAAATAAGCAGAGAAGCAAAGTGGGTATGTAGGTAAGGTATGAGGCATCCAATGGATTTGAATCAAAGATACAACCTCATGTATCAATATTAAAATACAGTTTTCTCCCCACAAGTTGCACACACGTATTGACTATTTTTTTCAGGAATCTTCCAATGGTGTGCATGCTCTCTGATACTTCTCTGGATCCTATCTCCTGGTCTGACCACTGTCCAGTTCTCCTCTCTTTTTCCTCTACCCCTTCTTCTCTGAGATCTTGTCATTGGAGAATGAATGACTCTCTGCTTAAAACTTTACCTTCCCGCGAATCGATTCAGCAGTGTATCTCTGACTACTTTGCCATTAATGAAGGCTCAGTGTCCTCTCAGGCTATCCTTTGGGAAGCTCACAAATCAGTGATCCGTGGCCATTGCATTGCTTTGGGCGCCGGTCTCAAGCGTAATGCTCTGAATCGATCTCGGGAACTTCGAGCAGAGATTGCTCGACTAGTGGCTCGCTTGTTGTCTTCTCCTTCTCCTTCGATTTTGAGGGGCTTGGTGGCAACTCGGGCATGCCTTGGTGACCTGGCTCTCCATAAAGTTGAAAGGCAATTGCTTTATGCTAGGCAGCGCTTCTATGAAAAAGGGAATTAGGCCCACACTATGCTGGCGAGATGTTTGCGTGACCGGGTTGCTGCTCAATCCCCCTCTGCTTTGAAGGACCCTACTGGGGTGCTACATTATCATCCCGCTGATATTTCTCGTCTTTTTGTTGACTATTACACACTTTTTTACTCACTTCCTTCCCAGTTGCCGTCCGACCCGGGGGAGAGAGCGGCAGCTTTGGATGCCTATCTCTGTTGGTGTGGATTGCCCTCTCTTTTGGGAATGGACCGGGATGCTCTTAATGCTCCTATTACTGGAGAGGAGATCTCTGAGGTTCTTAAATCTCTCCCAGCTGGTCGCTCCCCTGGGCCGGATAGCTTCCCTTATCTGTATTATAAGACATTCTCGTCTCTGCTGGTGCCTAAACTTACCCCGCTTTTCAATTCCTTTCTGGATGGGGAGATGATCCCGCAGTCTTTCTTGTACTCCCTTATCACCCTCATACCCAAGCCTGGCAAAGATCTTCATGATTGCTCCAGCTATCGGCCCATTGCCCTCCTTAACTCTGACCTGAAGCTTTCTTCTAAGGTATTGGCCGTTAGACTTTGCTCCTTCCTCCCGGCCCTTGTTCATAAGGACCAGGTTGGACTTATCCCTTGTCGCCAGGGCGGAGACAACACGAGGAGGGTGGCGGACCTGATTGATTTGATCAATCGGAGATCTGAGCAGGCATTAATCCTTAGTCTAGATGCTGAGAAAGCTTTTGATAGGCTTGGGTGGCCATTCCTTTTTGCTACTTTACAAAAAGTTGGGATTTCGGGGAGGTTTTTGACTGCACTGCGGGGTCTCTATTCCTCTCCTACTGCCTCACTTAAGCTCCCTCACTCGCCGTCTCCTACTTTTTCTTTGTTCAATGGGACTCATCAGGGTTGCCCGTTATCCCTCCTGATCTTCGCAGTCTGTATTGAACCCTTGGCTGCTATGATCAGGGGTGATCCGGACATTACTGGTATTTCCTTACATGATAGGGAATTCAAGGTCTGTCTATTTGCTGACGACGTTCTTCTTACGCTTTCTCGTCCTCTACTGTCTCTTTCTTCTCTCTATAGGGTTCTGCATGACTATGGGGTGGTTTCAGGCTACAAGGTTAATCTTTCTAAGTCAGAGGCCCTTCCTCTTAACCTCCCCTCTCCTCTTTCTACTCTTTTATGCTCTAACTATTCTTTTCGATGGTCTCCCTCTGCCATTAAATACTTTGGTGTCTGGATCTCCTCTCACTATTGCTCACTATATTCCACCAACTATCTCCCTCTTTTCAGGGAACTCCGTGCCCTTATGGAAAAATTGAGCTCGCAATACATTTCTTTTTTTGGTCGCATTGCCACGGTGAAAATGACTGTTCTTCCAAAACTCCTCTACTTTTTTTAAACCCTGCCGGTTCGGGTCCCGCTGTCAGCCCTGCACTCCCTACAGGCGGCTATTTTCCTGTTTATTTGGGATGGGAAAAGACATAGGCTTCCGATGTCTGTGATGTTGGCCGGGTAGGCGTTTTGGGGTTTGGCGGTCCCGGATGTGGTGAAGTATTATTGGGCTGCCCATTTGCGCCATCTTGCGGCGTGGTCTACCTATCACACCTACAGCCGCTGGATGGAGCTAGAGAAGCTGTGGCTAGCGCCTGTCCACCCTAACGCTCTCCTTTTGAACCTTCCTGCCTCCACCCCAACTCTTACCCATCTCCTGGGCCCTATGGGGTTTTCCAAATATGTGTGGAGTTACTGTTCTGTCAAATTTAAACTACTGTCTCCTTCTTCCCCTCTTCGATCTTTCCTTTATCATCATAGCTTTCCCCCTGGTCGGACCTCTCTTATGGTGAGGGAATGGGGGTCTAGAGGCCTTTTTTGCTGGGCGGATGTAGTCGATCCTTTGTTGCGTGCCCTCCTGTCTTTCTCACAGTTACAGTCTCGTTTGGATCTTCCCTCGTCTCAGAGATTTCATTATTCACAGCTACAACACTTTATGTCCTCTACTCTGGGTTCCCTAGTGGTGTCCTCACCTACAGGCTTTGAAAGGCTGTGTCGTGGTGGACCTCAGGCGAGGGGTCTTCTCTCCGATATTTACTCTTTGCTTATCCAATCTCAGGAGGGAGTTCAGATATTTCATTGCTATATGTCTCGCTGGGAGGAAGCGCTTAATACGACTATCACTCTTCCTCAGTGGAAAATAATATTGGAGCGGGCCTCTAGGGCGTCTATATGTACTGCCTATAAGGAGACTCAATACAAGCTGATTATGGGTTGGTACCATACCCCAGAGTTATTGAATAGGCTGAACCCGGATATCCCCCCCCCCCAGTGCTGGCATTGTGGGGTGGGTTTGGGTACACTGTTTCATGTTTTCTGGTCCTGCCCTCTTATTACGGGGTATTGGGAGTTAGTCAGTCATCTACTATCTGATGTTCTTGGAATATCGATCCCTCCTGACCCTCATGTATACCTCTTGCACCTCTCACACTCTGCTTTGCCCAAGAAACTTTTTAAGCTTGCTATGCATATGCTCTTGGCAGCTAAGACACTAGTTGCTAAATGCTGGAAGAGGACTCTCCCTCCCTCTGAATCAGACCTGCTCTCTCGTATACGTGAAATGCGCTCTTTAGAATGTCTCACTGCCTCTCTAAATAATACTATCCCTGCCTTTCTTTCAGTATGGGAACCATGGGACCGTTTCTCTGACAGGCAACCTCCTTGAGGCGATGCTGATATTCCCCCCCCCCCCCCCCACCCCCTTGTTTTGTTTTATTTTGTTTGTTTTTTGTTTGTGGTTTGTTGTCTTGTCTTTTTTCTGTTTTTGTTCTTGTCTCCACCCTATGTCTTTCATGTTGGTGAGTTTCTAGTTCTCTCTTTGACTATTTGGCTATAAAACAATATTCATTAGCTATAGTTTCTATGGTCTATCTGGGGTCGGGGCTAGTTGTTCTGATCTACAATTGTTTTCGCAAGCCCTGGTCTCTATCTTGGCTTGTCATTTGCCCCTGATGTGATCGTACTGGGCTGCGTCCCGGATAATGCTTTGATTCTTTGATGCTTTCAGTTTTCGTGATTTCTTGTTTTTTTGTGAAAATCTTTAATAAAAATTACAGTTAAAAAAGAAAAAAAAAATACAGTTTTCTATATGTCATGCATTAATACCAAACTAGTTCTCTCCAAACCTGTAATTCACTAATAGCCCATAAATAAGGGTATAACACTGTCTAAGAGCCCTTAAAGGGGTATTCTGTATTTTTCTTTATTTGTCTGTACCTTTGTTTGACGGCTGGTCTCACAATTTTTATGTGATCTTTTCTTCAGATGTTCATTTTTAGCAGCCTCACTCAGCGCATACACTCAGGCTCCGGCACGTCCCTTCCTCTTCCTGGTGCACGTCTAGCCCAATCAGCTGACAAGTCAGCTGACCAGACTGGTGTGACGCAATCCACGAAGGGAGAGACGCCGACACTTATGCGCATCGGCTCAACGGCATGTTAAAAACCTGGGGCCAGCCCCTCTATGTAGCTGGATATAGTGATGACAATGGATACAGACATAAAATTAATATAGCAGCATGGTCATAGTGATGACAATGGATACAAAGATGAAATTAATATAGTAGCATGGTCATACAAAAATATATAGCAGCATAATGATAAAATAGCTTTGCAGCGTTGGGGTGATGTCCCCTTAGGTCCCTTTGGAGCAATTTGTATAAGTATGTTTATCACTGCATTTTGACTTGCTGGTTCTTGTAGTCCCTTTGTTGGACACTGTTTAATTGTAGTGTTGTTTTACACTTTTCATATAAAGATTTATGCATTTTTTACTTTCTTTAGCTAATTTTATATCAGATATTCAGATATTCTTTTTGCTATGGATTTTAGGGCCAGGGATCAGACCTGGCAATGGCAACTGAACCTGGTGTTCAGGGAGGACTCCAACCCGATGGGGGCTGGTGGTCAAAGAAATATCCTTCCCTTGCAAAATAATCTTAGCAATTTGTTACACCGTAGACTCTGCACATGGTGGAATAAAGCATTTTTGGGGAACTATGTTCAAAGGGGATTGGTACCACATGGACTCCGCATTCAAGTATTCCCGTCATTTCCAATTAAAGAAGAGACCTTTATTACCGGGTGGGAGGGGATATGTACCAATTCATCCTTGAAGTTTATGGAGTTGCTTATTGGTTTGCATAACCGCTCCTTGGAGGAATTTGAAATAGAAATAGAGGAATTACAGAGTAAGCTGAGGAGTGAATCCACCTCAGCGGAGTTGGAAGATTTTAATAAACGTATGGAGAAGAATTTTTCAGTCTGGGAGAAGGAAATCTCGAAAATTAAGGGCAAAAAAGTCACTAGAGACCAAAATGATGTACAACAAAAAAGAATGTACAAGTGGCAGCAAAATGCACAGGTTATTCGAACTAATCACCACACCTCCCGATCAAGATCTATGTCGGTTTCATCCATGTCGTCATCTAGCGAATACGGAGGTATCAACACCAGAACTTATTGAGGTTTTGGTAAGCAGAAAAGGAAGTTGGACACACAACAACACCATAATAAACGAAGATGGGCACAACAAGGATCAGTAGCACCCTCGGAAAATACTATGAAGGTAATTAACCTCTCACAGCATGTTTGGTCTGATGATGATTATCTGTTCTATCGAAAGGCCTAACTTTTTCACCTACAGCATCATTTCATCACTTTTCAGCCATAAAATATCTACATCTTTTTGCTCGTTCCCTAATCCTCAAAAGATGGCATCATAAGGAGGACATTGAAGAAGTCTTCACTACCCCAATGGAGTGAGCAGCCCTATGTACTTTGGAGGATTTACTTTTAGAACAGGACACCTCACCGGATATGCAGGTACCTACGGTTATTAGGACTAAGTCATCTATATTTCGGCCATTATCAGTATGTCCTGTGGTAGATATGTTTGTCCGTTTCGTGAGTGAAGATTTCTAACGGATTTATAAGGGAATAAAGGATGACAATCTTACAGCACAGCAAAGGGAAATATATTGATGCTAAACTGAAACCATTGGGTGAATGTTTTCCATCTTTTGTACGGGATACGAACGATATGCTTAAACACATTGATGGCATACATTTGGATGACAACTCTTTGCTTGTTACTTGTGACATTGAGTCACTTTATACGAACATTCAGCATGAGGATGGTCTGCAAGCGACAAGATTTTTCTTGGAGATGAGTAGTGTGAGACAGGATCTATCTGGTTTACTGCTACAACTTCTGGAATTTACCCTCAAACACAAAGTTTTAACGTTTAAGGTATCCCTCTACCTGCAGCTCCAGGGAACAGCAATGGGGGCGGCTTGTGCACCTTCATATGATAATCTGTTCCTTGGGCTGTGGGAGAGGGACATCTTCCTGTCGGATCATGGGGTCCTCGCGGTGGATCGTGTCCTTTTTTGGGCATGGTACATCGACGATGTCCTCATGATCTGGCAGGGAGATGAGGCCGAATTGGCCCATTTCATCACACAACTTAACAACAATAACAAGAACATCCATGTTACATACACCTGTAATAGTGATCGGGTCAACTAATTGGATATCTCACTTATCCGTGATAACTTGGGAAACATTCAGATGGACATGTTTAGAAAACCGACTTCCACTAACTCATACTTACACGCTACTTCCTCTCATCCACAGCATGTCATCAATGCCATCCCGATTGGACAATACTTACATCTTTCCAATATCAAGCTAAGGACCTACAGCGTAGGTTTACAGACAGAGGGTATAGTCAGAGGTGTCTGAAAAGAGCGTACAATAGAGCAAGATACACCCCCAGGCAAGAATTGCTCCAACCTGCGAGTAAAAATTTAGGTGAACAACCAGTGAAATGAATCACCAATTTCCATTCACAGTGGGGGAACATGAGAAAATGCCTGGAGAGACATTGGGCCTTATTGACGACGGACCCCATTTTGAAGAACTATGTTACTCCAAAAGATACAGCCACAGCCCAAAGATCTCATAGCCTTAAGGACATTCTGGTACACAGTGAGTATACACCATCAGCTCCACTGGATATTTTTGGATCTCAAGGTCCAAAACAAGGGTGCACACCATGCAGGCATTGTGTGGCATGTCCGAATATTGAAAGATCTAATTCTTTCTCTAATTCTTCAGGCTCCAAGACTTTTGATATTCGCTTTAACATCACGTATCAGACCAAAATCTCCATTGGAATGACCACCCGTGCACTCAAGGTACGTGTGAGGGAACATGTACGTGATATTAGGTTAGTTGTGTCCGGGGAGGGTGTAGAAGAGATGAAATTGATTCCACAACATTTTTTTAAGTTTCATAACTGCGATCCCTCCCTTTTGAGGGTTATTGGCGTCGATAGAGTGGACTTGGGGATGCGTGGGGGTGACGTCGGTAAAGTGCTGTCACAGAGGGAGAGTAAGTGGATATGGACTTTGGATACACTTCACCCTCATGGTCTTAATGACATCTTACCGTTTGACCCTTTTCTTTCATTGGTTGTGATCTCTTTGACCACTTAATCATTTTGCGTGTTTTGTTTTTAATGTTTTTAATTTTTTTCTTTCCATATTTATCACAGGATTTTTAATAAGATGTGCATCCAGGACATGAATTGCGGATTTCTTCATCTACTTGATTGCTGCCTCCCCTGGCTTCTCTCCCCTCCCCCCCTCTCTTGCATGTTTGTGATTTTAGTATTTAGCAGTATGGTATTTCATGGTCATGGTTCTATATGTATTTATTATTATTCCTTCTCTCCACTTTTTCTGTTTTTCCTTCTCCTACTCCCCCCTCTTTTCCCTCCCCCCCCCTTTTCTTCCCTCCCCCCCTTACTTCCCTCCCCCCCCCCCCCCCCTCTTTTTTCATTATTTCTTTTCTTTTCTTCCCCATTCGGTTCTTATTATATGTTCTTAATTTTTCTGGGGTCTGGCTTCAATATGTACTATATATACATATTTTTTTTATATTTACACCTTATATTACACTTTTGTTGCACATGCACTTTATTAGTGCATTTTTGTGTGTTTTGTGCCACTATGAATTTTTGGTATATAACCTTGGATTCACTCTTTATAACTTTTTACTTTACACATTTATTAATATATTCTATATACCTTTTTAATTGTGGTTATGCACATGCAATATATATATATATATATATATATATATATATATATATATATATATATATATATATTATACATATATATATATATATATATATATATATATATACATATATATCACTGCATTTGGACTTACTGGTTCTTGTAGTCCCTTTGTTGGACACTGTTTGATTGTAGTGTTGTTTTACACTTTTCATATTAAGATTTATGCTTTTTTTTTGTCTACTTTAGCTAATTTTTGCGACTTGGGGGGTCTTCCTTGCTGTTCTCCCCCCCCCCCCCTTTGATGGGAGTCCTGCATTTTTTATGTATTTTTTGTCTCATTGAATAAAGTATTTTTTGTATATTCTCTACAATGGCTCAGTTTTCCTGTTTGTGCCATTTAACTACCAGCATGCCCAAAGTCTGTCAGGGCATGCTGGGAGTTGTAGTTTTGCAACAGCTGGAGGCACACTGGTTTGGAAACACTAGCATACACACATAAAAGGGACTACAATTCCCGGCATGTGTCATTCAGGAGTCCCCTCTCCCCCTTCACATATAGAGATCATCCCCAGTATGAGATTTATTCCCCAGCCCCTGCAGTCCATACATCCCCAGCCCGTGCACCATGTTATCCTCCCCTTCAGATAACACACTTATCTTATCTGTGTTCCTTCTCCTGTGCAGACCTGCGTCTTCAGAAGACAGAGCAAGGGGAGCTGAGGTGAGGAGCTTTGAACTCAGGCTTCCCATGCAAATCTCCGGGAGGGGTGAGGGGAGTGGCTTATTTCAGACAGAGAAAAAAAAAGCCCTGACATGTTGTCCACAGCAGACTCAGAACATGGCCGACGCTGTGGACAACAGTAAAAGAAAACACTCTGAACTACTGAACTTCCTGCCCAACAAACAGGTAAGCAAAACACACACATGCTGCAAAAACATATAACACATGTATATTGCAAAAAAACAAAACTTACAAAGAAGATGCAACATAGTCAAAAAAAATTAACCACCGGAGTACCTTTAACTCCTTGAGGACTCAGCCCATTTGGACCTAAAGGACAATTTTATTTTTACGTTTTCGTTTTTTCCTCCTCCCCTTCAAAAAATCATAACTCTTTTATATTTTCATCCACAGACTAGTATGAGGGCTTGTTTTTTGCGAGACCAGTTGTCCATTGTAATGCTATCACTCACTTTATCATAAAATGTATGGCGCAACCCAAAAAAAACTATTTGTGTGGGGAAATTAAAAAGAAAACCGCAATTTTGCAAATTTTGGAAAGTTTTGTTTTCACGCCGTACAATTTACGGTAAAAATGACATGTGTTTTTTATTCTCTGGGTCAATACAATTAAAATGATACTCATGATTATACACTTTTCTATTACTGTTGCGTTTAAAAAAAATCGCAAACTTTTTAACCAAATTAGTATGTTTAAAATCTCCCTATTTTGAAGACCTATAACTTTTTCATTTTTCCGTATAAGCGGTGGTATGAGGGCTCATTTTTTTAGCCGTGATCTGTACTTTTTTATTAATACCATGTTTGCTTATACAAAACTTTTATTACATTTTTTTTTTTAAATTTTTGGAATAAAATGTTATAAAAAAGCAGCTATTTTGGATTTTTTTTTTTATATGCTCACGTCATTCACCGCACGGGATCATTTACATTTTATTTTAATAGTTTGGATATTTATGCACACGGCGATATTTTTTATTTTTACACTTTAATAGTCCCCATAGGGGACTATTTAAAGCAATCACTTGATTGCTAATCCTGTTCAGTGCTATGTATAGGACATAGCACTGATCAGGGTTATCGGTGATCTTCTGCTCTGGTCTGCGGGAAGTCAGATCAGAGCAGAAGACTCCCGGAAGGCAGCAGAGCCAGGTGAGGGGACCTCTGTCTGCCGTGCAGGATGATCGGATCGCCGCAGCAGCGCTGCGGGCGATCCAATCATCCTGTTAAGTGACCACGATGCTGCAGATGCCATGAGCGGTATTGATTATGGCATCTGAGGGGTTAATGGCGGACATCCGCGGGATCGCGGGTGTCCGCCATTAAAGGCGGGTCCCTGGCTGTGATCCATCGCCGGAACCTGCCGCGCATGATGCCCGCGGTTATGCTCAGAACGTAAATGTACGTCCTGGTGCGTTAAGTACCACGTCACCAGGACGTACATTTATGTCCTGCGTCGTTAAGGGGTTAAAGGCTTGTATAACACTGCTAGGTAACATAGGAGTGTATCTATGAACTTCTGAGAGATGCTTTGAAGGCAAAGTTAATATCAAAATTACAGCAACATGTTACAGTAAATAGATTGTACCCGGTGGTAACTAACAGACTGAAAAAAAAACACAGATTTTTTGTGCTTCTTAAAATTTATATTTAACCCCTTAAGGACCAATACAAATAAACCTGTACGCCCCTGAAAGACCAGGCCTGTTTTTTCAAATCGGGGATGTCTGTCTTTATTAGAGAATAACTCTGGTAACGTTTTGCCAATCACGATAATTCTGACATTGTATTTTTGTCACAAGTTGTCCTTCATGTACATAGTAAAAGTAAGCCGATATCATTGGTAGTTTTTTTTTACAATGTAAAAAATCATGACATTTTTTACCAAAAATTACGATTTTTTGCTATTTTAACACTAATAGGTTGCATATAGTTATACATACTGACCAAATAGTTTATGAAACTTATACTTTCAGATGTCTACTTTATTTTGACGTAATTTTTTTGTTTTTCATTAACATTTTAAATTAGTTAGAAGCCTAACAATTTAACTTGAAATTTTGAAAATTTTGAAAATTTGAAAAGTACATATTTTTTTATGAGCTATGCAAGGTTTGCAGAAATTAAAAGGTAGTAGAACATAGGAACACCCCCCCCAAATGACCCCATTTTAAAAACTAGACCCCTCAAGGTATTCGCTAGGGGGTACAGTGAGTATTTTAACACCATAGTTTTTTGGCAGGAATTATTACAAAGTCAGTGTTAAAAATTCGAAATTTGCAATTTTTCACAAATGCATAATTTGTGGGACTTATTTTTTGTACATCACTTCTTATATTGAATGAAATGCACCCTATATTTTATTTAGCTGCTTGTCCCATGTTCGGAAATACCCCCGCTTTGGCCATATATGGTTCCTTGGCCGCGTGGTAGGAGAGGAGCGCCATTTGGCTTTCAGGGCAGAACAGTACCCCCACCCCCACAAGTGACCCCATTTATATACCGCACCCCTAGAAGTTATTGGCTGGACCAGGGACCTCTCTGATTGGTCCTTGGTCGGCTGGCAGTATAACACATCTGTCTGTGACAGTTAAGGCTCCTGATGGATATATCCGCCATGTTGTGGGAATAAGCACCCGTTCATGGCGAATATATCCATCACTGCTGCGGCTGGGTAGCTCAGTGTGTCCGCTCATGACTGCCGGCGGGAAATCCGCCGCTATGAGTGGACACACAAAGCTACTCAGCCGCAGCAGGGAGCTCATTACCGTGACTGCTGCATAATGTGTAGGATCACATGGGGACATCCGCAGCATATTACATGCTGCGGATGTCCGCCAATGCGATCCTACACAGTATGCATTTTTTTTATTAGATTAATTTAATAAATGTATTTTTAGTATATATATACATATATATATATATATATATATATTTTTTTTTTTTTTTTTACACTTTTATTACTTTTTTTATTAATTTTTACACTTTTATTTTATTTATTTATTTATTTTTACACTTTTTAATGCTTTGGAATACTTAGTATTCCAAAGCATTGCAGTTATATGCTGCCTGCCAGTTTTCACTAGCAGACAGCATATCAGGACGTGCCTCTGGCACGTCCTACAGGCAATACCCAGGGCAGACCTGGGGGTCTTTGTAGGACCCTCGGCTGCCCAGGTATGCAGCAGCACCCCACGATGCTCCGGGGTGCTGAAGGAGAGACAGAGGGAGCCCCCTCCCTCTGTCAGAACTTCTTACAGCGCGCGGTCACTTCTGACCGCGGCTGTAAGGGTTAAACTGTCGGGAGTAAAGTGAACTTCACTCTCGGCAGTGCGACAGGTCCCGGCCAGCCGCGGCCACACACAGCACCCCGCGATCGCGATGCGGGGTGCTGCAGAGGAGACAGAGGGAGCCCCCTCCCTCTGTCATAACACTTACAGCCCGCGGTCACTTCCGACCGTGGCTGTATGGGTTAAAACTGCCGGGACCGAAGTTTACTTCGGTCCTGGCAGTGCAGCAGGGTCCCGGCTGTGTGATACAGCCGAGTCCCTACCGCGATCTTGTGGGTGCACTGGGCAGCACCCACGAGAATAATGGACGAGTATAGACGTCCAGGTGCGGGAACGGCCGCCAACCTGGACGTCTATACTCGTCCGTGGTCGTTATCGGGTTAAACATTATTACTTTTTTGGAGGAAGATGCCTACCAGTGCTTATAAGCATACAGAGATATCAAAAGAAGCAATGATGTTCTCCAAGTGGTCCAAAACGTAGCCCTTTTTGGATGTAAAATCAGGTTTTGGGCCTTTAAAGTGAATAAGCAATAGCTTTTTACAAGCTATAGAAATTATTCCCAATTGGGGGCATAGCAACATGATAGGCATCCTAGAAAGGGCACAAAGGTGACACAAAGCCCTCTAAGTATGACTTTTTCACAGTTAGTGTAAAACAAAAAGAATTGTCGCATTTAATTTCTATAACACAAATTTTGCTCTGACAGAACAGATGCATAACACTCAGTTTCTTTCGTACAATTATTATTAGAGATTAGGCAGAGTGAATGAAGAAAAGGAGAGAAAAAGATGGAGCCCTTCTGCTTGTAATGATGGGACTCATTACAAAGAACGTGTTTCGTCGCAGGCACGCGCCTTCCTCAGGTCCACAAAACAATCAGTGAAATGGTAACAAATATAAATAAAGGGTAAACATAAACGTCAATTCTCATATTATAATGAAAACATGGTAAGGTGAGGTGAAATTTTAATTTTAATTTCAATTTTGTTTTCACTGCACCATCATTCTAATGTTTATTTCACTTTCCCATTCCATTTCATTTAATTCATTTTTGATTCTCCATTGACCAATTCATTTTTTCCATCTTCCCTTTTTTCCTTTTTCTTTCCCCTTTTCCTTTCCCATCCAGCCCATATACATTTTCAATTTTCATCATTCCCATTTTCTGTGTTTCCTCTCTGACCTCTTCCATTTCTCATCTTCCCCTCCTGTCATCCCCCCGTCCGTCCACTACCTTCTGTTCATCACTACTACTCCTTGTCCAGCTCTCCCATTTCCTATGTTTCACTCAGATACATACATATATTCCATATATTCCACTGCACCATTTATTCCACACTGCATTGTACGATACAACATCACTCCACATGTAGTGTATGCGCTACACGCGCTCCCCACTCCACCCAACTGCGCAGCTCTCATAGCTGCCGCACGCTGGACCGGAAGTTGCGGAGCGCTGTACCGGAAGTTGCGCAATGTGCATTTCCGGGGGTTCTCGCGGCTCTCCTATATAACCTGGGATGCTGCGCCCCAGACGGCCATGCCACCAAAAGAAAAGCAACATACCCCAGGACGCACCAATTGTAAGTACCCCAGCAAACTTTTTTCCCTTCAGGTCACTTATGTGAATACACTTTCAGGGCACATATGTGCACATTGGTAGATATGTGTGTGGTAGCCCTTGGGGGGTGTATGGTAGGGATGGTAGGATGTTGGTATATGAGGGGTTAATATTAACCCAGTCACTTGTGACGCCAGGGTGGGGGCTGGTATGCTGAATTTATGTTCCGGCCTATCGCCGCCCTTCCCAGAAGCGATAGGGGAAATGAAATGACTGAAGGTCCACAAGCAGATTTAACTTGAATGACTTTACTGCAGTGCTTGCAATATCCAATGCGAAGTAACAGTCTCATATAACAGTTCTTAGGTTGCTTAGCGACTGGCAGAAGTTGCGGACCTTGCATTAAACTTATAGTCTCTGAATTTAGGGAGTGATGTGCAGATCTGTCCGGATTTAGGGGAAATATTGGGTCCAGTGATACTGCAGAGTGCTTAGGGGATGACACACTCTATAATTTAGATCATTCAGCCGCTGCCGCAAGGCTCAGGCCTAACTCACTGCGATTACTGCTATACAGGTCTTGCTTGCTTGCTACCCCAGGAACAAGAGAGAGATAAGATGGCTGCTGCTCCCTTATATGGGCAGGGGGCATGGCGATTTTGATTGGTCCGAACATCTGCCACTCACTTTACATGGTATCATGGGATTGCTTACATCACGGGATCTATATACATTGCAAAACCCAAAATGAGGCTAGAGATACCAAAGTGAGGCCTGGAACGCATCCAGAATGAGGCTTGGAACGCATCACATGACCCAAAGGCCCTGCGACACCATGGAAACAAGTAATTAACCATTTATATGCAGAAATAATACTATATACATTATTCTTTGGATAAATTAGGAATCTATACACTATAATAGAGGCGACTAGGGGCGGACTGACTAAAAGATATTAATAAGTCCTAGGGTCTCTGGCTACGGGGACCCATAGATAAATAAGTACCATATGAAATGCGGTACTGGGACACCACATGTGCCTTTCATGGCAATGTGGATCCATCAATTTGGAGCTCCAGACTTTCCATAAACATGTGACCCCCTCCCCTTATCTTTGCTGCTAACACCATGGATTGGAATTGGAAATGTGGACTGCAATTTTGGACTTATTCATATACAGAATTTTTATGTTGACTCATGCACCTTTAAGCATTTTTATATATGTTTTTCTGTCCCCCCCCCCCCCATAATGAACACTATTTTAAGGACTTTTTAAATATCTATGCATGGATAGCTGCAGAAAAATTGCCTGCCTACCCTCCCTTTTAGTACTTCATGCACATTTTTTCTATAGACTCCCTCTTCTGCCTGCGATCCCTTTTTCCTTGCTCCACTTCACCTCACCTTACCATGTTTTCATTATAATATGACATTTATGTTTACCCTTTATTTATATGTGTTACCATTTCAATGATTATTTTGTGGACCTGAGGAAGGCGCATTCCTGTGCCGAAACGCGTTGTCCGAAATCTTTTAAATAAATACCGTCCTGTGCTACCGTGGCGTTCTGAGTCCCGTCATTACAAGCAGAAGCGCTCCATCCTTTTCCATCCTTTTCTTCATTCACTCTGCGTCTATACTTTCTTAGCATTGTGGATACGGAAAAGGGAAGTGAGCTGCCCATTGCACATATTCAACCCACCATACCACCGCCACTGGGTCTCGTTTGTTCTGCTGGACCACCCCAGTGGACCAAGTGTGAAACCCAGTACTAGGTGGGGGGTTCTGTCCATTTTTTCCCTAGAAACTGCACACCTGAGAGCGCCACTCTTTTTCTTTCTGCCTTTGCACTATTAGAGATGAGTGAATTTTTAATAATTCGATTTGGTCGGATCGTCAAATTTCCCCCCAAAATTTGGTTCGGTACGAATTTATTCGCGAAAAATCACTATTAAAAACAGCTATTTCTGGCCTACAGAGAGCCTCAATAGGGGTGTAGAACACTTTGTCTTACTGTAACACACATAAGGGGTGTGCTGGGTTAGTGAAATAATACTGATCTATTACTACGGCTCTTTTGTACCAACTAAATTCTTGTTCAATGGGTTTGGTTTGCTTATCTCTAATCTAACATTTTTTTTGTGTGTGTGTGTGTGTGTGTGTGTGTGTGTGTGTGTTTTTATCACTACTAAATAAAGTTGGTGATAGTTGTTGTCCTAAAGTTCTTGCTTTTTTTTTTTTTTGGAACAACCTTCACACCATCTTAAAGAATTTTACACATCTTGTGATGTAGAATTAATACTAGAAGATTTTTATGAATTTTTTTTGTTCAATTCCACAAAATATGAAGTAATAAAATCCAAGAGAGGAGGATTTACGATTGCCTATGCTTTACATAATTTTCCCATATTAACTGACAAATGGAAATCTAAAAACATAATTCCTGTGTCCCCCAGGAATTCATATACCCTATGAAATCTGGTATGACCGCCACATCTCAACTCCATATAAATATGAGGTCATCTATGCAGCAATCATACCAGTCCCCGCATGTGTGTGAAAGTAGTAAATCGGCTACAGCATGCTCTGAACAGTATCAGTAACATAAAATCTTTATTCTACAGGTCATTAAAACTGAAAAAATACTAAATATGCCTCATTGTTATGGTTCACCGCACACTAAAGTATATTTCATGGAAGAGAAATCATTTTTATGTCACCAGATACATTTTTTATTAACAGCAAATTTGTATAATTAATAATTCTTGATTGTCTTTTGTTGAGTTCTTTTGGGGGAGAATGTAAAAAAGTTATTTATTTCCTTTATGTGTTGCGCTGTAGCATCTTTGTTCTACCGGTGGGTATGGCTGTGGCAAAAAACAAATATTTACTGTTTCATGGTAAGGTATAGTTTTTTTTTATAGTTTATTATTTTCACTGAATAACCTATAGGCAGATGTACATCTGACTACCCAAAAATCTCATTAAAGCACTATTCCACTCTACTGTACTGTTGTCAGACTAAGTGATGTGTACTTCAAACTTTTAATTTAGTTAATATAATGTGTTTTTTTTTCCTGTGTCTTGTTATGGTATTTGAACTGCTTTTTGATACAGTATATATTCACCTAATCATATGAATAGTCTAAGGCCAAAACTATGAGAAATGCATCTAAGTCCTGCATCATGCATATACATATGATAAATATATTTATATTATAGCTATATAACCTTTGCATATGGTGATTCACAGTTGACATCTCTGATTGTATATCTTCTGTTTTCCTCTCTCCTTCATCTGACACGACTCAATCTAAGACACCTTCTCCAGAAACAGTTTGCTGCCCAGCCATATTTGGTCCATCCCTTCTACAGCCAACCCTACCTTCTATAGCACCCTATCCATTAATACTGTCATTCTACTTCGTATAAAACATTGCCTGTCTCTAAATGAAACTACAGTTCTTGGTCCCCTGTCTTACGTGGACTGTTGCTCATGGTCTTCCCTCTCACACAGAATTCTGTTCATGGCCCCCCTCGCACAGATTGACGCTCATGAACCCCGATCTCTCACATAGGGTTTCTGCTCTTTCCCTTGCTCACATATACTGCTGCTCATGCCATACCTCACACTGAATGCTACTCAAAGAAGCATAAAATAAGAAAATAGAATAGTGGCACCGGTACCTGCAGCTCCTCGAGAAGGAAATGTGGACGCTCGAGCAACCAACCAGATCAAATCAGCTGACAGCAGTGCTAGGACAATGGGAAACCCAGTAAGTAAAAGTATATAACAAAGAAAAACAGGCGTCCTGCACTCATCGTCCAAACACTGATAGTTCGGCTCCCATCTCGGGCTGCTTAAACCGGCATGGTAGACAAAGGTAGCATGGGGCGCTCTGAGCGCCCCACGCTATCTTTGTCTACCATGCCGGTTTAAGCAGCCCGAGATTGGAGCCGAACTATCAGCGTTTGGACGGTGAGTGCAGGTCGCCTGTTTTTCTTTGTTATATACTGAATGCTACTCATTGCTCCCCTCTCTCACAAAGACTGCTGCTCATGCCCCCCCTTCCCCATATAGACTGAACTCATGTTCCCCCTCTCTCACGGCTGCTCAGGGTTTTCTTTCTTACAAGGGCTGTATTTTATTCTCCTCATTCTCAAATAAGACTGTTTCTTCTGGTAATCCCCTTACCTTTTTCAGCAATTGCTGCTGATTTCCTGATTGCGTGATGTCACAAGGGGGCGCAGCATTACGTCACATCTTCAGTCCTGGAAACAAAGAGCTTTCCGAGACTGGAGATGCAGCCCCGCATAGAATGTGGGTGCTGCTCGTTGGCCGGCTAACCCCTTTAACAAAGCAGACCTTTCTGTACTAAGATCCCCAGTGTTATGCTGCTTTACAATCATAAGGATTATTTCTATGGTGCCTTCTGTTCTCCATGCCCTATTTGTTCTTGACCCCCAACACTGGTAAAAATTAAAAAAGAGGCATATAAGACATTTAGTGAAATAAGAAATAACGTTGAGGGAAAATTCATGGTAAACAAGATAGAAGGTAGGGAAGTGCATATTAAAACGTAACTTTTACTATAAATTACATAAAATAACACCACTAAAGTGAACCCTGTAATATCGTGGCACTAGTTAGTGCCTCTTGTACAGATATCCTTATGTATACTACAATTATATGTAGATAACCCAACGCGTTTCCACCGCTTGTAGCGGTTTCATCAGGGGTAGTTACTAACAGTACCTCAGTACAAGACAAAATATAAAATTTAATGTGTAAATAATATAGAATCGGGTCCCCAGTGTTCAGGATATGTGCATTGCATTTGTGCACCAAAGACCTGACACTAAAGTTTCATAGCTACACACGGACTTCCAGGGAATCAGAGGCACCTGTGAAAGAAAGAAAAAATACCACCATAATCAGGATGCCATGAATGTAGAAATGTGTTCCAAATCAGGCAGCTAGAAAGGACCTCCTACCTAGCCTTCTCCTGTGATACCTAAAGAAAGAGGCACAGATATAGCGCACATTAGGACTGTTGTCCAAAATCTAAGTTGCCTGTGAAAAGAAAGCACGGCCAGGGCCAAACACTCACGTTTCTGAAGTCCGGGTGTGGTATGAGAGCGGGGAGCGGAGCGCACCTGCAATGGCAGGGAACCAGACTTAAGGCTACTGGCGCTCTGCCCGCTACACGCCGGCACTCCGGTTATATCCGGAATGCCAGCGATCATGTGACCGCATATCGGTCAGCTGATATGCTGAACCGAGGAAGCGTCATCGGGTTTCCGGCAGAAGACCGGAAGTATCCCGTGGAACGCACAACACAGGTCCACGCTTGCGCAGTGGATCCAGTGTGCGCTCCAATTAGCCACAACCTCATGACAGGGAATGAGTGCCGGGGAAAGTCCCCGCCCTTCACGATCTGATTGGAGCAGCTCACATACCATTCAAAGACAGAACGGCATGTCCATAATATATGTGATTTCGGCTGGTAAGTAAACAACTAAGTCGCTGGTGAAAAGACAATAAAAAATCTCTTATGGAGCAGCCTCACTCAGGTAGTAGGACCAATAAGACAAGTAAAATAATCAAAAATATGTACATTGCCAGAAATCATCACAATGTACCAATGTTACCAGGGCACAGCGCAAGGATAATTGGGGGTAAACCCCTTCCAAATATTGTGAGGAATAAGGGGAGGATGATAACATCTTCACAAAGACTTAGATACGAGTAATCATGAGTACAGCATGTGAGATAAGGAACTAACATTATCCTGACCCCCGTAAAATGGGGGGATCCCTATTTGAGGGCATGAGGGGAATAAGCATGGGCCTAGTGAGCCTAAGTTAGTGCCCTAAAACACCCTATCTTAAGCCCTACTGCCTAGGCGGGGTGGCCACCCTAAAAAGGGCGGTCCAGCTCTGGAACCTCCTAATAGCCCCTATTTTCCACTTTCTAGAGCACCCAGCTTACTTAGGACGCCTTCTAAGGGTCCACTAGCTACCTATAATGGTGCTCAATTAATGGGGGCCAGGATGAACATCTCATAAAAAACAGGAGTGGTTAATTTGTTCATTAAGTCCTCTAGGTGTGGTGGAATTAAGTTTGTGAATCCACCTACACTCTCCCTGTAGGAGTAGATGATCTATATCACCCCTCGTGGTAGTGGTCTGATCCATTCCACTGCCACAAAGGTCAAGCCTGTTGTAGAGCCCCCATGTATATCATTTATGTGGGTTGGCAAAGATGTATCCCTTTTATGGCGAATATCCATCAGATGTTCGAGGATTCTCTTCTTAAAGGCCCTGATGGTTTTCCCCACATATTTCTTTTCACAGGGGCATGTGGCCACATAAAACACGCCACACGAGTCACAGTTAATGAAATCTCAAATCACGTGATTTATGTTGTTGGTCGTGTCCTCAAAGATTTTAGTCTTTCTCACCAGATTGCAGGCTTTACATCTGCCACATTGGAAACAGCCCTTGGGTCTCGATGACACACCCAACCACTGATTCCTATTGTTAATAGCTGGTGGTAGATGACTCTGTGTCCACATATCCCTAAGGCTCTTCCCTCTCCTGTAGGTGATTGAGGGCCTGTCACCTATCACTTCAGAGATATCGCTGTCCATTTGGAGTACATGCCAATATTTGGCCAATACGCTTCTAATGGAACCAGATGCTTCATCAAAAGTGCCTATCATTCTTAGAGGGGCGTTGGTCTCTTCTTTTGGTCGTGGGACCAATAACTCCTCACTCCGTTTCCTTGTGGCGTATCGATCTGGGTAGCCTATATTCCTGAAGCGGGTGCGTAAATCTCGGGATTGTGCAATGTAGTCAGGCGTATTGGAACAATTCCTCCTGAGGCGGAGATACTGGCCCCGTGGAATCCCCCTTTTTAGGGGACCCGGGTGCCAGCTCTCCCACCTCAGGATACTATTAGTTGCTGTATCCTTGCGATGTACCCTGGTCCGCAATGTTCCACCATGGTATTAACTGTCTGATCTTTATTTGGGTCATGACTCTCAATGAAGGTCATATATAAATAGTGGATTTTTTTTTTTTTTTGTTAAAAAAAATAAGATTGTTGTCAGGTTATTGAACTAATTATTGAAATAACAACAACAGAGATTCACAGCCTGATAATCAGATAACTTTCAAACATAAGAGTAGCTCTTCTTGGTGAGTGCTTTTTTTCCACTGTTTATACAATATTCTTGGATTTCACAGTACATGATGCTTTTTAAATCTAGTAAGATTGTTTATATTCAGTTCTGAATAGGTAACTTCATCCTAGAAATAAAAAAAAATATATATGTTATTCATTGTGTGTTATTTCTTTCAATACAATATAGAATATACTTAGTTTTTGTGCATTCTATTGACTTTGGATTTATGTAAATGTATATTATGCCCAAACAGCACTTGTAGGTTTGAAGTCTTTAAAAAAGAAATAACAAACAAAGACACTTGTTAAAACTCAGAAAAATTAGCCCATAAAGACCCTGCCATATATCATTTATTGGTGAATATTAAAGAAGAATATTGTTTCTGTTATCACGTGTAATATATCTGGGGAGTTTAGGGGTCTTTATCTCAATTTTTTAAGATGAATAAGCACTTATAGAAGGGACAGGTTGTTACCTTTTAAATGTACTTATCTGTGTATGTATATAAACATCATATCATAGGCATACACATAGATATTCTATATTTAATTGTGTGTCAGTGTACGAATATTGACAAGCTTAAACTTTATTTACAGTCTGTGGTCAGTTGAATTTGTGTCCTGCACATGTTTACAGATGTGTAGATCCGGATGTGTACGGAAATATAGAGACTCAAGCATGTTTATAGATATGTAGATATATATATATATATATATATATATATAAATGTCCAAAAAATTGCAGCACTACTTTACCACAGTAGACGGGTGCCAGCCCCTTAGGCTCGATCACAGCCAAATGTAGATAACTTCAAAAATGGTGCGGCACTCCAAATATCCAAAAAATAACTATTTATTCCACGTGTCAAACAGTGCTGTGGAATAAATAGTTATTTTTTGGATATTTGGAGTGCGGCACCATTTTTGAAGTTATATATATATATATATATATATATATATATATATATATATATACATGCACTAATGGTCAGATGTCGGATGTGGCTTTCATAGTAGACTGCATAAATACAAACTGGGGGAGAGTTATTAAAATCTTTGCAGAGGAAAAATTGCCCAGTTGTCCATAGCAACCAATCGGATGGCTTCTTTCATTTTTAAGAGGTCTCTTTAAAAATGAAAAAATGAAAGAAGCAAGCTGATTAGTTGCTATGGGCAACCTTCCCCTGCACAAGTTTTAATGAATCTTCCCCACTGTATTTTATCCCTGCGGTAGGACTGGAGGGTGGAATGCACTAGAGGGATTAAAAAAAGAGATATACAAACCTCCCTTTATCATAAATATAAAAAGAACCAACCGTATGTGGTAAGTAAGGATCATAAGTAAATGTGGCCTTCATGAAAACTACTCTGAAGATTTACTATACTATGTTCATTATATATTTACCTCAATCACAATATTCTTCTCCATTACACATGGAGTCTTATTATCTGCAATACAAAAAAACAACAAGTATATACAGTATTAATCTACTTTGAATATAGGAAACTTATAGGCAGTAGGGTGGCAATTTTTGTAGAAACTGTTTCAACATTCCTCAGTGATGTATGCGTTACCTGTGAGCCTGAGAGTGCATATAAGATGAATAGACAATATCAACAGCAGTAAAATCCCAGCAGTGACCACAGGTATCCGGAAGTTTTCACATTTACAGGCAACACATCCATGGATCTCCCCTGTAAAGAAATTGCCAGACTTCGGATGTTAGATTAAACGTCTCATGTCCTTTCCTGATTCAGAAGCTGTTTATCTTGTAAATTCATTACAGTGCTCATAAAGTTTAAGATTAATAAACCTAGTATAAGGTATGGTACCTATTACAATTATGTTCTCTCAGGAACTTACCTTTGAGCATCACAAACTAAAAAACTTATCATGAAGACAACTTTAAAGGGTACCTCTCATCAAAAAAACTTTTGATATATTATAGATTAATGTATGCAGAATAACTTTACAATTGCATGTTATAAAAAAATGCTTCTTTCTATTTAATTTTCCACTTTGAAGAAATGACCACTAGGGGTCTCCCTACCAGTCCTGTCAGCAAGCATTTCAGACTCATGCTGGAGTCCTAAACACTACGAGCTGCCAGTCTGCTTTGTTCACAAAGGAGAACACTCAGAGCTGCCAGCCTGCTTTGTTCACAGCCTGTTTGGCTGTGAACAAAGTAGGCTGGCAGCTCTGAGTGTTTAGGACTCCAGCATGAGTCAGAAATGCTTGCTGACAGGACTGATCGGGAAAAATACAATAGAAAGAAGCATATTTTTCATTAACATGCTATTGGAAAGTTATTCAACATTCATTAATCTAAAATATATCAAAAGTTTATTTGATGAAAGGTACCCTTTAAATACAGGAAACTCGATTATTACAATACAAACACAGTCTTCTTTATATATTTTTGATAAATGACAATGATAATACACAAAAGGGTATTAATAACATGTAGGAGGAAACAAAATAAAATACCCCCCTTAAACAATGAACCCTAAAAAACATGACCTCTACAACAGAAAAGAGGTCTATTAATGTTAAGCATGCCTTGTGGAAGCCAAGAAGTAGCTCCAGAAATATGTCACCTCACTTCTAAAATCTATTGTTACCTTGTCCTGATATTTCCCAGTGAACACTGATAGGAGAGGATTTTATCCAAGCTTCACAAATCCCTTTCACACCATGGTGCCAGTTGTCCTTTGGAAGGGAAATAAAGTTCAATACAGTCCATGTCCCATCCGAACCTTCTTTTGAGATTGTATGGCCCTTGTGATATGTTCCTGAGATGTTCCAGGATAAATTTACTGCATTATGAGCCCCAAGTACTACACAAGCCATCTGTAAAGAGTTATCAGGATGCGAAGGCTGGACATGACTGACAATATAAATTGAACTATTTGAAGTGGACACATCTGTAAATACAGAATGAAACCAGCATTGTATAAAGTATATAGTACTTGTAAACTTACGTATTCAACAATAAATAGCAGAAACATAGTAGTCAACATGCTTGCAGTATGTTACCAGATGTTTAGCCAAAAGCTATTAAATGTGTATGGCCACCTTAACACCTTAAGGATCACAGGTTTTTCCGTTTTTGCACTTTCATTTTTTCCTCCTCACCTTTTAAAAATCATAACCCTTTCAATGTTGCACCTAAAAATCCATATGATGGCTTATTTTTGCGCCACCAATTCTAATTTGCAGTGACATCAGTCATTTCACCAAAAATCTATGGAGAAACGGAAAAAAAATCATTGTGCGACGAAATTGAAGAAAAACGCCATATAGGCGCCACATACTTATATAGGCTTGATTTTGTTGTACTTCTGTAAAAAATCATAACTACATGCCGAAGAATTTATATGTTTAAAATTGTCATCTTCTGACCCCTATAACTTTTTATTTTTCCCCATATGGGGTGGTATGAGGGCTCATTTTTTGCGCCGTGATCTGAAGTTTTTAGCGGTACCATTTTTGTATTGATCAGACTTTTTGATCGCTTTTTATTCATTTTTTCATGATATAAAAAGCAACCAAAAATACGTTATTTTGGACTTTGGAATTTTTTTGCGCGTACACCATTGACCGTGCGGTTTAATTAATGACACATTTTTATAGTTCGGACATTTATGCACGCGGCGATACCACATATGTTTATATTTATTTACATGGTGTTTTTTTTTTATAGGAAAAGGGGGGTGATTTGAACTTTTATTAAGGAAAGGGTTAAATCACTATTATGAACTTTTTTTTTACACTCTTTTTTTGCAGTGTTATTGCTCCCATAGGGACCTATAATACTGCACACACTGATTGCCAGCACTGTTCACTGCAAAGCCATAGCTTTGCAATGATCAGCGTTATCGGCGGTCGATTGCTCAAGCCTGCATCTCAGGCTTGGAGCAATCAATCGGCGAGGGGACAGGCTGGAGGCAGGTAAGAGGACCTCCGCTCGTATCCCAGCTGATCGGGACACCCCATTTTCACTGCGGTAGTCCCGATCAGCCCCACTGAGCAGCCGGACAGCTTTCACTTTCGTTTTAGACGGGGCGTTCAACTTTGAACACCGAGTCTAAAGGGTTAATAGCGCTGCTGCGCGCTATTAGCCCCGGGACCGACCCGATATGACACGGGGTCACCGCGTGACCCCGCGTTATATCGTGGGAGCAGGCCAAGGACGTAAATATACGTCCTTGGTCGTTAAGGGGTTAAAGGGGTATTCCAAGAATTTTTTTTATTTGACTATGCTACAGGGGCTGTGAAGTTAGTGTAGTTCATAATATAGTGTCTGTACCTGTGTGGGACAGTTTTCTCACAATTCTTCTGTGATTTTCACCCCAATATTTATTTTTATCAGTATACAAAATGACTGTTGTCTCAGATTTTTCCCAGCTTGCAGTGTAGCGGAGACCTGACTCATTAGTCAGCTGATGACAGGGAGCCTGTCTGTTTCAATGGCTGGAGCGATTGCTTGATGGGAGAGAGATCAATCTGCAACTAATGCAACAGCTGTAGGCACCCTGATTGAAAACCACAGGTCTTTGAATGGATTCAGCTCATTTATGTTTCAATGGGTGGGGTGGCTGATGTGTGGGAGGAAGGAAAATGGACCTGTGGGATTTGTAGTCAAAAAAAGAAAAGTCAAACAGGAAATACAAGTTCACAGAAAGCTAGCCACAGTATTATGGTAATCTCACAACATAGCCATTTAGCCCCAATACTAGCGCAGATCCTTCCTAAGCATGTCCATTACTGCTTGCCAGGTACGTACTAAAATCACCTTATGGTGGAGAACCCCTTTAAAATCTAAAATTATTTTATAACACATAACAGTGACAATTAAGACTGTAGACTCCAAGAATTGCTTAAAGTAGGGGGAAAACAAACACAAAAACATATCTTATAATATTCAGATATAGTCTTCAGAGATAGTTGAAGGAATAGAAAAGAAGTCAAGATCTAGCAATTGATAGAGAGATATAACAACCTACAAGAATTCTAGTAGCCCCACATACCATGTGTCAGCCAATATCAAATACAAAACCTACAAGCACTGGCACTACACTGGATTTTAAAATAGCAGAATCACTTTATTATAGAATCAATACATACAACAACGAGACCCTCCCACATTAAAAACCACCTGCCCTTAAAAACCTAAATCACCAAGACTGTAATAGTCCAAAAACACAGGTGTTGATAAATATCAACATGACCAATATTACGTTATCCCAAATGAAGATGTACAATATATGCTAAAGGTAGATGCAATACGGACCACCACCACCACCTCGCAACGTGTTTTAAACCACTCATCAGGAGGTCATTGTAGACCCCAAGATTTACTTAAAGTAAGTGAAAACAAACAGAAAACATGTCTTCTAATATTCAGATATAGTCTTCAGAGATAGTTGAAGAAGTTAGTCAGGATCCAGCAACTGATAGTCAGGTATCATTTTATTGAGCTATCCATGGCTCTAGATAGAAGACTCTCTAAACTTTTTCACCATCATGAGTCAAGATGAACATAAGTGCTTTCATGCTCATTGAATTTGAGAATTCAAAACATAGTTAAAGGGGTACTCCGGTGGAAAACAGTTTATTTTAACTGATTTGTAAATTACTTCAATTTAAAATCTTAATCCTTCCAGGACTTATCAGCTGCTGTATGCTCCACAGGAAATTATTTTCTTTTTGAATTTATTTTCTGTCTGACCACAGTGCTCTCTGCTGACACCTCTGTCCATGTCAGGAACTGTCCAGAGCAGAAACAAATTCCCATAGCAAACCTCTCCTGCTTTGGACAGTTCCTGACATGGACAGGGGTGTCAGCAGAGAGCACTGTGGTCATACAGGAAAGACATTCAAAATGAACTTTCTCTGTAGTATACAGCAGCTGAAAAGTACAGGAAGGATTAAGATTTTAAGATTTTCAAATAGTAATAATTCACAAATCTGTTTAACTTAATGGCCCCAGATGATTAAAAAAATTTTTTCCACCGGAGTACCCCTTTAGGTAGGTCAGTACCAAAACTTCTCTAAACCTGTGACTATAAGTAATGAAATATCTGGCGATATTATCTTACCTTCAACATTCAAACATGTGCCATTGCCAAATTTCAGTCTATTATGATATCTACAGTAATAAACTCCGGAATCATTGATCTGTACATTATATATCTCCAAAGTGGTCGCATTTTTCTCATGTTTACAGGCGTACTTGTGTGTATCATTATCATTAATGCATGACTTCACACGGACTATGTCTTTAATACTTCCCCATTTCTTATGATACCAGGAGAATAATGGTCCGAAGGAGTTTTCATTGGACACACAAGTGATGACTGCAGTGCCATTGACATCCATAGATACAATGTTCTGCGGCTCATGCAATACAATTTGACCAGTGATCCCTGTAACAGTACAGATCTGTTAATATGCATCATAAGTACAAAAAGAGTGTTTAAAGTACAAATGCAATAAGGCAAAGAAGGTTACATATGACATTTCCTTCAATATAAATTGTTAAAACAATGAAAACACAAATCAAAGATAAAGAACATCAAAATATGACATCTTTATACACACACACACACACACACACACACACATATATATATATATATATATATATATATATATATATATCTTTGTGTCTCGTGTGACATATTTTACTTTATCTAATTACAATTTCTTGCTGGAAAGTCAAATTTCTTACCTTGAATTAGAAGAAGTATATAGACAATGCCCATTCTGTATCTTCTGTTCCGCACAGTGGTTCAGTGTATACTGAATATTAATGTATATTATACTGTACTACATTATATTCCCCAATTGTGACCATATATAGAAATGTAAAGAGTTCTGGCTCCTCCTGTGTCAGTATGAAAGACATTACCAAAATGCGTACACATCTCATCTGATGGAGAGATGAAAAACTGTACAACAATAAGAAACACATTCTAACCCCAAAACAAGGATTGTACTCTCATAATAATTAAGGTCATTGGACAGTTAATAAACCATGAGACTCCTTTAACTCAGCATCTAATACAAAACTTCTTATAATGCAACATATTTTTCTCAGAAATGCAACATAATCTGACATTTGTGCAGAAGCAGCAGGCTGAGCAAAGAAATCTTGTTAGTTTATCTGTACTGTGAAGGGTCCACATAGGTGGGCTTACTATGGTGCAGGTTAGAGATGAGCACATTTTTGAAAAATTTTCCGAAAAAATTTGGTTCGGTCCGAATTTATTTGCGGTGAATCACTTTTAAAAACAGCTATTTCTGGTCGACAGAGAGGCTCAATAGGGGTGTAGAACACTTTGCCTTGTCCTAACACGCACGGGGTGTGTGCTGTTATAGTGAAATAATACTGTTATTGGGGGCGCATGCGTACAGCTCGCTGAGCAGGACGTGTTCCCTGTGAGCTCTGCACCACCTGCCGGGATTTAGCCTACATTAGCGCTGATTTATCAGTTCCCTAGCGGCATCTCCTATCCTGACACCGGGCTGCACCTACAGTGATGGAGAAGAATCGAGCAGGTGGCTTAAAGCGCTCCTTATCACAAACTATACCCGAGATCTTCAGGTCCGGTCAGAAGTCCAACACCTTCGCACGCTTCCAGCCCTGCAGCCCCAGAAGAGGAAGACATCACTGATGAGACGCCACAACTGGTCCTGCCGACTGACCCGATGAACCCTACAGAGCTGTACAGGTCCATCCAACTTATGTTCAAATCTGAACTCACTAAAGCTGTGGCAGACTTTGCTAAACAGGTGGGCGATTTGGGCAATAGAGTGGCTGATATTGAATTGAGAGCGAACGATCTGGTGGAGGCTGACAAAAACGCTATAACTGAGCACTCTGACAAACTTGACTTATTGGAACTTAACCCCTTAAGGACCGAGCCCTTTTTCACCTTAAGGACTGGAGCTTTTTTTTCAATTCTGACCACTGTCACTTTAAACATTAATAACTCTGGAATGCTTTTAGTTATCATTCTGATTCCGATAATGTTTTTTCGTGACATATTCTACTTTAACTTAGTGGTAAAATTTTATGGTAACTTGCATCCTTTCTTGGTGAAAAATCCCCAAATTTGATGAAAAAAATGAAAATTTTGCATTTTTCTAACTTTGAAGCTCTCTGCTTGTAAGGAAAATGGATATTCAAAATATTTTTTTTGGGGGGTTCACATATACAATATGTCTACTTTATGTTTGCATCATAAAATTTATGAGTTTTTACTTTTGGAAGACACCAGAGGGCTTCAAAGTTCAGCAGCAATTTTGAAATTTTTCACAAAATTTTCAAACTCGCTATTTTTCATGGACCAGTTCAGGTTTGAAGTGGATTTGAAAGGTCTTCATATTAGAAATTCCCCACAAATGACCCCATTATAAAAACTGCACCCCCAAAGTATTCAAAATGACATTCAGTAAGTGTATTAACCCTTTAGGTGTTTCACAGGAATAGCAGCAAAGTGAAGGAGAAAATTCAAAATCTTCATTTTTTACACCCGCATGTTCTTGTAGACCCAATTTTTGAATTTTTGCAAGGGGTAAAAAGGAGAAAATTTTTACTTGTATTTGAAACCCAATTTCTCTCGAGTGACCACATACCTCATATGTCTATGTTAATTGTTCAGCGGGCGCAGTAGAGGGCTCAGAAGGGAAGGAGCGACAAATGGTTTTTGAGGGGCATGTCACCTTTAGGAAGCCCCTATGGTGCCAGGACAGCAAAAAAACATACATGGCATACCATTTTGGAAACTAGACCCCTCAGGGAATGTAACAAGGGGTAAAGTGAACATTAATACCCCACAGGTGTTTCACGACTTTTGCATATGTAAAAAAAAAAAAACAATTTTACCTAAAATGCTTGGTTTCCCAAAAATTTTACATTTTTAAAAAGTGTAATAGCAGAAAATAACCCCCAAAATTTGAAACCCAATTTCTCCCGATTCAGAAAACACCCCATATGGGGGTGAAAATTGCTCTGCTGGCGCACTACAGGTCTCAGAAGAGAAGGAGTCACATTTGGCTTTTTGAAAGCAAATTTTGCTCTGGGGCATGCCGCATTTAGGAAGCCCCTATGGTGCCAGAACAGCAAAAAAAAAACACATGGCATACCATTTTGGAAACTAGACCCCTCGGGGAACGTAACAAGGGGTAATGTGAACCTTAATACCCTACAGGTGTTTCACAACTTTTGCATATGTAAAAAAAATTATTTTTTTTACCTAAAATGCTTGTTTTCCCAAAAATTTTACATTTTTAAAAAGGGTAATAGCAGAAAATACCCACCAAAATTTGAAGCCCAATTTCTACCGAGTACGGCGATACCTCATATGTGGCCCTAAACTGTTGCCTTGAAATACGACAGGGCTCCAAAGTGAGAGCGCCATGCGCATTTGAGGCCTAAATTAGGGATTGCATAGGGGTGGACATAGGGGAATTCTACGCCAGTGATTCCCAAACAGGGGGCCTCCAGCTGTTGTAAAACTCCCAGCATGCCTAGACAGTCAGTGGCTATCTGGCAATACTGGGAGTAGTTGTTTTGCAACAGCTGGAGGCTCCGTTCTGGAAACAGTGGCGTACCAGACGTTTTTCATTTTTATTGGGGAGGGGAGGGGGGTTGTATAGGGCTATGTGTATATGTAGTGTTTTTTACTTTTTATTTTATTTTTTGTTAGTGTAGTGTAGTGTTTTTAGGGTACAGTCGCACGGGCGGGGGTTCACAGTAGTTTCTCGCTGGCAGCTTGAGCTGCAGCAGAAAATTTGCCGCAGCTCAAACTTGCAGCCGGATACTTACTGTAATCCTCCGCCCATGTGAGTGTACCCTGTACGTTCACATTGGGGGGGGGGAGGGGACATCCAGCTGTTGCAAAACTACAACTCCCAGCATGTACGGTCTATCAGTGCATGCTGGGAGTTGTAGTTTTGCAACCGCTGGAGGCTCCGTTTTGGAAACAGTGACGTACCAGACGTTTTTCATTTTTATTGGGGAGGGGGGCTGTGTAGGGGTATGTGTATATGTAGTGTTTTTTACTTTTTATTTTATTTTGTGTTAGTGTAGTGTAGTGTAGTGTTTTTAGGGTACAGTCACACGGGCGGGGGGTTCACAGTAGTTTCTCGCTGGAAGTTTTAGCAGCGGCAGAAAATTTGCTGCAGCTCAAACTTGCAGCCGGATACTTACTGTAATCCTCCGCCCATATATACCCTGTACGTTCACATTGGGGGGGGGGGGGGCGGGGGGGAAACATCCAGCTGTTGCAAAACTACAACTCCCAGCATGTACGGTCTATCAGTGCATGCTGGGAGTTGTAGTTTTGCAACAGCTGGAGACACACAGGTTGGGAAACACCGAGTTTGGTAACAAACTCAGTGTTTTGCAACCAGTGTGCCTTCAGCTGTTGCAAAAGCTACAACCCCCAGCATGTACGGACAGCGGAAGGGCATGCTGGGTCTTGTAGTTATGCAACAGCCGGAGGCATACTACATTGGCTGGGGATGCTGGGGATTGTAGTTATGCAACAGCTGGAGACACACTGGTTGACTACTTAACTCAGTGTGCCTTCAGCTGTTGCAAAACTACAACTCTCAGCAGTCACCGACAGCCAACGGGCATGCTGGGAGTTGTAGTTCTGCAACCACCAGATGCACCACTACAACTCCCAGCATGCACTTTAGCTGATTGTGCAAGCTGGGAGTTGTAGTTACACAACAGCTGAAGGTACACTTTTCCATAGAAAGAATGTGCCTCCAGCTGTTGCAAAACTACAAGTCCCAGCATGCCCATAAGGGCATGCTGGGAGTTGTGGTGGTCTGCCTCCTGCTGTTGCATAACTACAGCTCCCAGCAGGCCCTTGTTGCATGCTGGGAGCTGTTGCTAAGCAACAGCAGGAGGCTGTCACTCACCTCCAACGATTCACACTGCAGGTCAGTCCCTCGCCGCCGCCATCGCTCCTGGGGCCCCGATCCCAACAGGGACGCCGGGGATCGGGGTCCCCAGCACCCTGGGTCTTCTGCCCGCACCCGCTCACGTCCTCCGGAAGAGGGGCGGAGCGGGTTGCGGGAGTGACACCCGCAGCAGGCGCCCTGATTACCGGCCGACGAATCAGGGCGATCGTGAGGTGGCACCAGTGCCACCTCACTCCTGCAGGCTCTGGCTGTTTGGGGCCGTCTCTGACGGCCCCGATCAACCAGTAATTCCGGGTCATCGGGTCACTGGAGACAATTCAGTCCAGCGATCTGCGGCAATCGCCGACATGGGGGGACATAATGACCCCCCTGGGCGATATGCCAGGATGCCTGCTGAACGATTTCAGCAGGCATCCGGCCCCGGCTCCCCTCCGGCTAACGGTGGAGGCCGGAAATGCTCAGGGCGTATCCATACGCCCTCGGTCCTTAAGGACTTGGAAATGGGGGCGTATGGATACGCCCTATGTCCTTAAGGGGTTAAAATAGAAGACCTTGAGAACCGGCCTCGCTGGGCCAATGTGCGCATTCGTGGTTTACCGGAATCCGTAACTGACCTACAAGGCAAGGTCTCAGCTCTCTTTGCGGCACTACTGCCTCAGACGGATAGCACTCACCTGCGGATGGATAGAATCTGGCTTCAATGCTAAAAAATAGGCAAAATATTAACAAGGTACATAGAATCCAATTAAAACCTGGAGTGCCAACTTCAGACCCTTCCCGGATATATTCCGTCTTTCATTCTTTCTATTCAGCTCTATATGGAACTCGCCAATCCCCCCCTTCCCCAGCTTCTATTTCTTCTTTTTTATCCTATATATCTCTTCCTTCACTTTCTCCCTCTGCCAGAGACTCCCTTAACTTAACTGTCACATCCGAGGAGGTTGAGGCCACGATTTCCGATCTACGCCCGGGCAAGGCTCCAGGCCCAGATGGTCTTTCTGCCCTATACTATAAGAAATTTGCCCCTATCCTAATTCCGCATATTGTTGATTATTGTAATAAATTATTGACTGGTTCGCCTATGCCACCTGATTTCCTGCAGGCATCATTGGTGGTCATCCCAAAGCCTAATAAAGATCCCCTGTTGCCCTCCAATTATAGATCCATATCCCTTATTAATCTAGATGCCAAGTTGTTTACGTCCATCCTTGCTCGGCGATTGAATAAACTACTACCCAGTCTCATACATAAAGACCAAGTAGGCTTCATCCCTGGCAGGCAGGCTCCCAACAATATACGAAAGGTTCTAAACATCATACAATGTGCCTCAGTTAAGAAAGTCCCTATTTCGATACTGGGTCTTGACATAGAGAAGGCTTTTGACACTGTATCTTAAAACCGAGCTAGTTTTCCTCCGCCAGACGAAATACCACCTGGTTCATTGTTATCGCTCCAAGTTGTTTCATTGGATTCTCTTGATAAATCCACAGGTAATATGATGGCGATGACCATAGGGCCTCAGTCTTGAAAAGATTACATCAATTTTTTTAAATTTAAATGTAAGATTTATTTAGATTCCCAAGTTTAATGTCCCGGTGTTTACTTTGACCTAATACTGTATGACCACAAAACCCAAACTAACAAGGAGTCACATGGCGGCACAATGACAGAGCCTAGAGGTGGCAGCAGCATGAGGAGACTATAATCTGGCAGAATGACACAGCCTGGAATTGGTGGCAGAGAGGAGACCATGTAGTGGCTGAATGATACAGCCTGCAGCTCTCGGCAGCATGAGGAGACCATAGGGCCTCACAATCCCTAAGATCAAAAGATGAATTTTAAAATTTAGATTGAAGATTTATGGTAGCTAGCGCTACCATAAAAATGTGTAGGTAATGTCCCAGGCCCAGCAGCATCAGTAAACCATATAGTGGCTTAATGACACAGCCTGCAGCTCGAGGCAGCATGAGGAGATCATAGGGCCTCACAATTCCTAAGATTAAAAGATGACTTTTAAAATTTAAATTGAAGATTTATGGTAGTTAGTGCTACCATAAAAATGTGTAGGTAATGTCCCAGGCCCAGCAGCAACAGTAAACCATATAGTGGCTGAATGACACAGCCTGCATCTCGCGGCAGTATGAGTAGAGCATATAGTGGCTGAATGGCACAGCCTGGAGTTGGCAGCAGATGAGGCGACATCAGGGCTTCACAAACCCTAAGATTAAAAGATGAATTTTCAAATTTAAATTGAAGATTCATGGTATCTAGTGTTTCCATAAAAATTTGTAGGTAATGTCCCAGCCCCAGCAGCATAAGAAAACCATATAGTGGCTGAATGACAGAGCCTGCAGCTCGCGGCAGCATGAGGAGACCATAGAGCCTCACAATCCCTAAGATTTAAAGATGAATTTTAAAATTTAAATTGAAGATTTATGGTAGCTAGTGCTAACATAAAACATTTTTAGGTAATGTCCCAGGCCCAGCAGCATCAGTAAACCATATGGGGGCTGAATAGCACAGCATGGTGTTGGCAGCAGATGAGAAGACCATGTAGTGGCTGAATGGCACAGCCTGTAGTTGGCAGCAGCATGAGTAGAACATATAGTGGCTGAATTGCACAGGCTGGAGTTGGCGGCAGCATGAGTAGAACATATAGTGGCTGAATGGCACAGCCTGGAGTTGGCGAGAGATGAGGAGACCATATCGTGGCTGAATGGCACAGCCTGGATTTGGCGGCAGCATGAGTAGAACATATAGCGGCTGAATTGCACAGCCTGGAGTTGGCGGCAGCATGAGTAGAACATATAAGGGCTGAATGGCACAGCCTGGAGTTGGCGGCAGCAGGAGTAGAACATATAGTGGCTGAATGGCACAGCCTGGAGTTGGCGGTAGATGAGGAGACAATATTGTGGCTGAATGGCACAGCCTGGAGTAGGCATCAGCATGAGTAGAACATATAGCGGCTGAATGGCACAGCCTGGAGTTGGCAGCAGCATGAGTAGAACATACAGTGGCTGAATGGCACAGCCTGGAGTTGGCAGCAGCATGAGTAGAACAAATAGTGGCTGAATGGCACAGCCTGGAGTTGGTGGCATATGAGGAGACCATATAGTGGCTGAATGGCTCAGCCTGGAGTAGGCGGAAGCATGTGGAGACCATATGGTGGAAGAATAAGACAGCCTGGAGGTAACAGCAGCATCAGGAGTCCTGGAAGTGATCCGGTGACAGAATGGCGTGGTGGGTGGCAATACCAGTATCCGGTGACCGGGGCCGGTATTAGGGCATGGCAAACTGGGCAATTGCCCAGGGCCCCCGTACTCCAGAGGGCCCGCTGCGCTGCTAGAGTGTTTGTAGCTGGGGAAGCAGTGTAGCCCTGCGGTATCCAGGATTGAGCCTCGCTGCAGAGTTCATTTACATAATGCTGGCAGTGAGAGGCTCCTTTAACGCACCCCCCTCCTTCCCCCGTCTCCTCCTCCTGCTGCTGCTATCGCACAGTTTAGCTAACTGTCAGCCGACAATGGGGTAGATAGTCTGCAGGCACCAGGACACATGAATATCTAGCAGCTCCTGAAGTATTTAATGCACTCAGCAAGCTTTCAATAAAAGTAAATAGATGTAATGTGCAGATGTACATGTGTGATGTAAACAGTTTATCTGTTACATGTATTTGTGTATAGTGTGCTGTATGTGCATGTAATGCATGTATGGATATACACATGCATGATATATGTGTGAGTATGTACGTGTTGTATGTATGCATGTGTGTATGTATCAATTTTTTTATATATATGATATACAGTGGTGCGTCTGTAACTAGGCCTACCTAAGGCCCAACCCTAGTGCAGAAAATATTGCAGCCGTTGCAAAATCTCATGGCGCTAACATTTGAGATGTGTATATATATATATATATATATATATATATATATTGTCATCAGTGTTTCCCAACCAGGGTGCCTCCAGCTGTTTAGGCTGTTTGGGAATACTGGGATTGGTAGTTTTGTAATAGCTGGGGGCATCCTGGTTGGGAAACACTGATATATGCATGTGTGTGTATATATCAAAGTTTCGCAACCAGGGTGCCTCCAGCTGTTGGAATACTACAAATCCCAGCATGCTGAGAGTTGTAGTTTTGCAACAGCTGCATACACTCTGGTTGGGAAATATATATATATATATATATTTTTTTTTTCTTTTTTTTTTCTTTTCTTTCCTATGATATATATATATATATATATATATATATATATATATATATATATACACACACACACATGCACAGTAGTGTATTTCAGGGCGTGTAATCAAAAGTTCTCTCTCCGGTGTGTCCAACCATCTATTGCTCTATAGATCGTGGTTTTTATTTAGGAACAATATAGCGGTATTGTGTGTGTAGCAAATATTGTGTCTACAGGGACATACGCTTTGTGCTCCTGATCTTTTAACCCTTTCAGGACTCAGCGTTTTTCCATTTTTGCACTTTCGTTTTTTCCTCCTCACCTTCTAAATACCACTTTCAGTTTTCCACCTACAGACCCATACGAGGGCATGTTTTATGCACTACCAATTTTACTTTGTAGTGACATCAGTCATTTCACCAAAAAATCTATGACGAAACCAAAAAATAATTATTTCTGGGGAAAAAAGAAATGCAATTTTGTAGTTTTTAGCGGCTTCCGTTTCTACGCAGTGCACTTTTTGGTAAAAGGGACACATATTTGTTCTATATGGTTGCAAAAATACCCAATTTATGTAGGTTTTATTTTATTATACTACTTTATTTTTCTGTATAGCACTGTCCGTGCTATACAAAAAGCAAGCACCATCCGTGAGCAAGTGTCCCCGTGTCCCCGACAGACAGAAGGGCTGGGATTCGCATCGCGGGACGCGCCCGCATGCGAATCTCGGCCCGTCACTCACCATGCTCTGCTCCTCCAGCTCTCTCGCTCTCTCAGCTCCACCACGCATTTCCCCATTCCTTAGGGCGCGCGCACGCTGGAGCTCTGAAATTTAAAGGCCCAGGACGCCCATAATCAGTGAATACACCTGACACCACATTAAAAGTTGTTGCACCTCCCACACCCCCCTGCCAGATCTTCAGTACCTATTGCCTGTGAGAAAGCATTCCCTATTGCCTGTTTTGCCATTCCCATGTATCCAGACCTATCTGCTACGTTTTTCGACTACGAACCTTTGCCGCCTGCCTTGACCTTCTGCTACGTTGAGTACGCTACACCCTTTTTCTTCGGGACTTGCTGTGCCCAGTTACTTGTGTGGTCGAGCAATGTCGGGGGTAATAACCTGGGTGTCGCCTGCCGCAGCAAGCCCATCCTGCATTGCGGCAGGCTCTGGTGAAGACCAGAGGCACCTTAGACTCCGCTCCCCGATATGGTCCGAGTCATCAGCCACACAGGTAGAGGATCCACATCCAGCTCCGTTACAGTAAGATCCGGCCATGGATTCCACAGGGGTTCCTCTGTCTGACAACACGGATCTTGCTTTTATCTTGGTGCTTCAGTCACAACAGTTGGCCCAGCAGGCACAGTAGCTTAACCAGCTATACGCCATGATGCAGCAGTTGCTATCTGCCCAGCAGCACCCGCCACAGTCTCCTCCAGCTCCAGTACAGCCTCCTGCTGCTGAAGTCTCCTCCGGAACCAAACTCTGTTTGTCGCTTCCAGAGAAGTTTGATGGGGATCCCAAGTCCTGTCGTAGATTTTTGACGGAAGTGCTCTATGCGAATTGAACATCATGGCGGACCAGTTCTCCATGGAACAACACAGGTGGCCTTCGTCATCAGTCTCCTATCTGGTAGGGCCTTGGCCTGGGCAACTTCGCTGTGGGATCGCAGTGATGCTATCACTACCAATCTCCAGGCATTCCTGATGGAATTTCGTACTGTCTTCGAAGAACCTGCTCGAGCTTCCTCCGCTGAGACGGCTTTGCTGAGTCTTTCTCAGGGCACCTACACTGTGGGCAAGTATGCCATCCGGTTCCGGACCCTGGCGTAAGAGTTGTCTTGGAATAATGAAGCTCTATGTGCTACTTTAAAGAGAGGATTATCAAGTCAAATTGAGGATGGCCTCGCTGCCTGGGAATTGCCATCTAACCTGAATGAACTTATACAATTGGCATCCCGGATTGATATCCGTTTCTCTGAGCAATGAGAGGAACTACAACAAGAAAGGGAATCTGCACGACCTTAGCGCTTTCCTCGTCTGGCACCGGTCTTCCAGCAACTACCGCAACCTTCTATGTTGCCTCCCACAGTGGAGGCTATGCAAGTGGATCGGTCTCGCCTGACCCTGCAGGAAAGAACTTGCCGATGAACCGAAAATCTATGCCTTTACTGCGCCAGCGCAGATCACTTCCTTAAGGATTGTCCTCTGCATCCACAGCCAAAGGGAAACGCTCGCACCTAGGGTTTGTGGGAGAGGCCTCTCAAGGTGTGAGTTCCACCTCTCCACGCTTAAATCTGATAGTCCAGCTTCTTCTTCCTTCTAAAGAAAACTTTATTGATTCCTCCCTAGTGCATAGGTATCATCTGCCGGTGTCCCGCCTTTTAAAACCACTGCTAATCTCTATGGTCAATGGAGAAAGACTGGACTGTACCGTGCTATATCGCACAGAACCATTATCTATGCAAGTCGGAGTCTCCCATAGGGAGAACTTGTCTTTCTACGTTCTCCCACACTGTACTTCTCCTCTCTGCCATGGTTGCAACTCAATGCTTCGCAGCTTGATTGGAAAACTGGAGTTCTTTGCTGGGGCCCGTACTGCAACAACCACTGTATTCATATACGTGTGATCAAGTTGAAATTTTCATCTAGTCCTCGGCCCGGTTTGCCTTTGTTCCTCCAGGACTTTGCTGATGTCTTCAGAGAAAAGCAAGCTAAAGTCTTGCCTCCACATCACCCTTGCGATTGTCCCATAGATTTACTGCCTGGCACCACACCTCCCAAGGGCCGAATCTACCCCTTGTCTGTTCCTGAAACCCAGGCCATGTCAACCTACATCCAGGAGAACCTTCAGAAGGGATTCATTGGGAAATCCTCTTCTCCTGCCGGAGCCGGGTTCTTCTTCGTGGAAAAAAAAAGATGGGTCGTTGCGTCCTTGTATCGACTACCGAGGACTGAATAAAATTACAGTAAAAAACTGTTATCCCCTTCCTTTAATCTCGGAGTTGTTTGATTGGCTGCGAGGTGCCCGGATTTTCTCCAAACTGCATCTTCATGGTGTTTATAACTTGATTCGTATTAGAGAAGGGGATGAGTGGAAGACTGCATTTAATACTCGAGACAGGCATTTTGAGTACCTTGTAATGCCATTTGGCCTATGTAATGCACCAGCAGACTTCCAGGAGTTTGTCAACGTCATTTTTCGAGACCTTCTCTACTTCTGTGCCGTTGTCTATTTGGATGACATTCTCATCTATTCGCCAAATCTCCACACTCATCGTCTCCATCTCCGTCAAGTTTTACAACGTCTCCGAAATAACCAACTCTACGCAAAACTTGAAAAGTGTACCATTGAAAAAAACAGTCTTCCATTTCTGGGGTATATTGTTACCAGTCAAGGACTTCAAATGGATCCTAGCAAATCATCCGCTGTACTGGAGTGGCCTCAAACTTCTGTTCTGAAAGCGATTCAGCACTTCCTTGGCTTTGCCAATTATTACCGGCAGTTTATTCCTCACTATTTCACCGTGGTAGCCCCCAAGAAAACTGCCAATCTGAAGGTCTGGACTCCAGAGGCCGAAGAAGCCTTCAAGCACCTAAAGTCTGCCTTTGCTTCTGCTCCGGTGTTGTCAAGACCTGATCCGGACAAGCCATTTACTTTAGAGGTGGATGCATCTTCAGTTGGTGCTGGAGCAGTCTTGACACAAAGATCTTCCAAGGGCAGGACTATGATTTGTGGATTTTTCTCTAAGACTTTCTCTTCAGCAGAGAGAAATTATACTGTAGGAGATTGTGAGCTTCTGGCTATTAAGTTGGCCTTGGAGGGCTCAGTGCATCCAATAACCATCTACACGGATCACAAGAACTTACAGTACTCTATCTTCAGTCTGTTCATCATCTCAACCCTCAACAGGCTCGCTGGTCCCTGTTCTTCTCCAGGTTTAACTTTTTTATTCATTTCTGTCCAGCAGAGAAGAATCTTCGGGCTGATGCTCTATCAAGATCTTCTGAAATACAAGACCTGGAATCACATCTTCAACATATTGTTCCTCCTGATCGTGTTATTTCCGCAGCACCAGCAAGTCTTTAGCATATGCCCCCTGGGAAGACTTATGTATCTCCTTGTCTGAGACTCCGAATCTTGAAATGGGGTCATTCCTATCTGTTGGCTGGTCATGCCGGTATCCATAAATCCTTGCAACTAATATCCTGACAGTATTGGTGGCCAACTCCGAAACGGGTTGTCACAGACTTTGATCGTTTCTGCCCAGTCTGTGCCCGGGACAAAACACCACATGCCAAGCCAGCCGATGTTCTACATCCTTTGCCTGTCTCTTACCTGCCGTGGACTAACAATGCAATGGACTTCATTACAGACCTTCCTCCTTCTAGCGGCTCATTTTGTGCCTTTGCCTGGTTTACCATCTGCACCTCTACTAGCTAAACTGTTTATTTCCCATATCTTCTGTCTCCATGGATTACTGACACATATTGTCTCTGACCGGGGAGTCCAGTTTATTTCCAAATTCTGGAGGGCATTCTGCTCACATCTTCAAGTTAAGCTGGATTTCTCCTCTGCCTATCATCCCCAATCTAATGGTCAAGTTGAGAGGGAGAATCAGGTCTTGGGAGATTAGCTTCGCCACTTTGTTTCTGCACGCCAAGACGACTGGGCCAATCTACTACCCTGGGCAGAGTTTTCTTACAACCATAGAGATACTGAATCCACAGGATCTTCAACTTTCTTCATAGTATATGGACTTCATCCTCGTCCACCTTTGCCCTTGTCTTCTCCCTCCGGTGTCCCTATGGCATATGAATTTGTACGCAACTTCTCCTCCATCTGGAAGAAGACTCGTCTCTCCCTACTTCGTGCCATGACCCGTATTAAATTTCAAACAGACAAGAAAAGACGTCCTCCTCCCGAATACTCACCCGGGGACAAAGTGTGGTTGTCATCTAAATACATCCACTTCAAAGTACCCTGCTAGAAAATGGGTCCACGCTATTTGGGTCCTTACAAAGTCAAGAAATGCTTAAATCCAGTGGCCTTTTCTCTTCATCTCCCTTTCTCCCTTCGGATTCCAAATTCTTTTCACGTCTCCCTCTTGAAATCCGTCAACTATAACTGCTTCTCTAAAAAGGAAGTTTCTCCTACTCCCATCTCTGGTACCTCGGATGTATATTCTGACAAAGAAATTCTAGACTCCAAACTCATCAGTGGAAAATGTTTCTTTCTTGTAGATTGTGAGGGATTTGGACCAGAGGAGAGGTCTTGGGAATCACAGGATAACATCCTAGATCAGAATCTCCTCAAAAGTTTCTTGAGCAGTAAAAGGAAGGGGAGACCAAACTTGCAGCTCTCTTTCTCTCTCAGCTCCGGCACGCGTGTCCCCGTCCCTTAGGGCGCGCGTGCGCCGGAGCTCTGAAATTAAAAGGGCCAGTACGCCCACAATCAGTGACTACACCTGACACCACATTATAAGTTGTTGCACCTACCGCACACCCCTGTCGGATCTTCAGTGCCTATAGCCTGAGAAAAAGCATTCCTTATTGCCTGTTTTGCCATTCCCCTGTATCCAGACCTTCCTGCTACAATTTTTTAGTACGAACCTTTGTCGCCTGCCTTGACTTTCTGCTATGTTGACTACGCTACAGCCTTCTTCTTCGGTACCTCGCCTTGCCCAGTTACTTGTGTGGTTGAGTCGTGTCGAGGGTAGCGACCTGGGTGTCGCCTGCCGCAGCAAGCCCATCCTACCTTGTGGCGGGCTCTGGTGAAGACAAGCGGCACCTTAGACTCTGCTCCCTGATACGGTCCGAGTCATCAGCCACACAGGTAGAGGATCCACATCCAGCTCCGTTATCAGCATGATGGCAATTTTTTTGCGCTGTGGTTGGTAATTTTTATTGGTACCATTTTTGTTTTGATAGCTTTTTATACATTTTTTAGGGTATACAAAATGACCAAAAATATGCAATTTTGGACTTTGGAAATTTTTTACATATACGCCATTGACCGTGCGGTTTAATTAACATTATAATTTTATAGTTTGGATGGTTACGCACGTGGTAATACCACATATGTTTTGTTTACATTTTTTTAATGTGAAAAGGGGGGTAAGTCAAACTTTTTTTTAGGGAAGGGGTTAAATCACATTTATTAACTTTTTTAAAGCTTTTTTTTACACCATCTTTTAGTCCCCATAGTGGACTATAACATGCAATCTTCCATAGCATAGATCAGTGTTATCGGCACTCTGCTGATCCAGCCGATTTCACCTCGGCAATCCTGAACATCCCGACTGAGCTGCCAGGAACAGTTTTACTTTCACGTTAGATGCGGTGATCAACACGATCGGTGATGTACTGCATTAGACATAGCAATTGATAGCCCGTGTTATAGCAGGGGAGCGGGTACAGGGTGTACAGGTATGCCCTGCATCCTCAAGAAGTTATTAAACTTGTAACACTCTTGGCATGCTACATCCTGAATTAACTAAATGTGACTGACTTGTTCGACTTTTGGGGCCCCACTTTTAATTTTGCCCAGGGCCCCATTAAGTCTAAAACCGGCCCTGCCGGTGACGAAGGTGGGTGAAAAAAGGCCTGATGCGGAGGAATGTTTGTAACTGGGTAGCACCTTAAATCTGTTTGGCATAATACATATTTGTGAAGTGTTGGTGTGGCACCATGGTCAATCTACTTTGATGCATCATGCATTGGTGGGTGGAAATCCTGGCTGATCCATGCCTGATTTATCTTCTCAAAGGTCAGTCTCTCCACATTTTTTGTGGACAGACGAGTTCTCCTTGGGGTGACTATGGCCCCCGCTGCACTAAACACCCGCTCTAATGGCACACTACTGGCCGGGCAGGACAGCTTTTCCAGGGCAAACTCTGCTATTTGCGGCCACAAATTAAGTTTGGCTGCCCATAAGTCCAGCGGATATTCAAGGTGTGTTGGAATGGGCATGTCAAGGAATGCCACCACCTGCTGGTTCAGGTCCTGCTCCAGGTCTACCTGCTGCTGATGAGTTGCTTCACTATGTGGGTGAAGAAGGGTACTCATCAGTGACTGTAGACTCAGGCTATTGCTGATGGAGCTGGTACTGCTCCTGCCACCCCACCCCTTTCCAGCAGCCATGGCAGTGGAAGCTGAGCGCAGGGCCCTGAGTCAGACCTGAGAGAGGATGGACGATGGCGCTGATAGGCATCAGCCAACTGACTACGTACTATGTCTTTGTAGTAGGTCAGTTTATCCTCCCTCTCAGTGGGTGTAAAAAAGGCCCCCAGTTTGTGGCGGTAGCGAGGGTCTAATAAGGTGGAGAGCCAGAAGTTATCCCGCTGTCAAATGATGACAATTCGGCGGTCACTACGCAAGCAAGTGAGCATGCATCGTGCCATTTGTGCAAGTGACTTGGAGGAACTCCCTGACTCCATCTCCACTGCATCCTGCCATGGTGTTTCTGGGTCCTCTGTTTCACCTTCCTCATAACCCTCTAGCTCCACTGGCTGCTTCTGCCCCGCCTCTTCTGTCAGATGACAAGTAAAACTGCCCATTTCGCAAAACCTAAACTGTGCCCCTCCTCCAGTTCAGCCCCGACAGGGCTCATATGGCCATGAGATGTAGGCGCCGCGTCTCCATTGCCCTGACCAGCCATCGTTTCCAACACGAGTTGTAGGAAATGAAGCAGTGGAAGTTGTTTAGCCAGTAAACCTCTTTAATAATGATGCTTCCTCAAAGGGCCTGAGCAAACGGCAGGTGTCAAGTATGAGCTTCTGCTTCTCCATGGCTTTTCTCTGTTCGTTTAATCGGTCCAACATATGGAGGGTTGAATGCCAACGTTTGGCAATGTCGCAAATAAGATTATGTTGGGGATACGGTTCTGATGCTGCAGCTCAAGGAAGGTGTGCTTTGCGGTGTACGAGTGGCTGAGGTGCATGCAAATTTTTTTTCCCATTGTTAGGATGTCTTGCAGATGGGGGGGAACACTTCAGGAACCGCATGACAACCAGATTGAATACGTGTGCCACGCAGGACGCATGTCTCAGCCTTCCTTGTCGCAGTGCAGACAAGATGTTCTTCCCGTTGTCAGTAACCATGGCTCCCATTTCCAGTTTTCATGGAGTAAGCCATGCTCCGATTTCTCAATGAATTACTTTTAGCAGTTCCTCCTTTGTGTGACTCCGTTCGCCAAGGCAAACCATGTGAAAAATAACTTGACTCACAGCGATTCCCTGCACACATGGTATGCTAAAGGCGCACAGAGACTTGTCTGTGCAGTTGAAGCTGAGGACACGGTGGAGGATGAGGAGGCGGAGTCGCACATTGTCACAGGACCAACGGCCTGAGAGCGTGGAGGAGGAATCAGCGTGACATGTCTAAGTTGGTGTTGTGGCTGTGCAGGAACCATATTCACCCAGTGGGCCGTAAAGTACATGTATTGTCCCTGACCATAGTTACAGCTCCAGACATTGGCGCTGCCGTGCCCTTTGGCACACACCGACAGGCTCAAGAACTGGCCCACATTCTCTTCCACCAAATTGTGCAGGGCTGGTACTACCTTCTTCGCAAAGAAATGACGGCGGGGACTCTCCACCTCGGCTCGGCACAAACCATCAGTTCTCTGAAAGGTGCAGAGTCCACCACTTGAAAAGGGAGGGACTGCAGCATCAGCAACTTGTACAGGAGCAAATTCAGCTTCTGCACTGTTAGATAAGTGGGTGCATACTGTTTTCTTTTGGACATGGCTTCGCGGATGGATTGCTGGCGGAATGACTGACTAAAAGTAGGTGGAGCAGGAGCATCTGGAGCGACAGAAGGAGGGTATGACACAGAGCTCCCTTCGGTTGAGGTGTTGGAGCCTTGGCTGGCTGAAAGAGGGAGCGGCATGCCAACTGGGTGATGCAGTAGGCTGGATCACCACATCGGAGCCATGGTTCTCCCAGGCCGCTTTATGGTGGCAGCAGATGTTGACACAGGGCCATGGTGCCAACATTGGGACCCTGGCCACACTTCACCTTCTGCTGACACATCTTGGATGTGGCTATGTTAACTTCCTCCAGATGGTTCATGAAGAACTGCCACACCGCCGATGTCAGGGACCAACCAAGGGACAGGGAAAGTGAGCCCTAAACTGACCCTAAAACCACTCTCCCTGCCTACTTGCCCATCCACCCTAAACGATGGATCGACAACTGGGCGCTGGTCCCTTCCTGCGCCAAAGGGCAGTGGCGTAAAAACACATAATATACATAGTCGGTCACAGGCCAGAACAGAAACTGAAAATTACTAGACAACAAGATATACCAGACAATACAAATACTAACACGGTAGAATATAAACTCACAAACAGAGCAGAATATAGTGAATTAACAAACAGTTCATAAACCGGATATCAGATAAACGGCAGACATGATAAAATGATCAAGACTAGGCATGCTATATACAGCAGAGCCCACAGCAGACATCCAGGAGATGAAGGGGATGAACAGAAGAACTGTGAGCCAAAACACTAAACTGGACAGATAACATAGAAAACTGTTCACAAACAGGTACAAGTACAAAGGACAAAGGTCAGATCAACCAAACTATATAAATATAGGGCACTGTTCACACTGGGACACAGAACAAACCGGACTCCCCACTCCTATATAGGAGTGTCAGGGACTGACTGGGGGACAGGGAGAGTGAGCCCTAAACTTACCCTTAAACCATCTCTCCCTGCCTTCTTGCCCATTCACCCTAAACGGTGAATTGACAACTGCGTGCTGGTCCCTCTCTGAACTAAAGTGCCGGGGCCGAATAAAAACACACTAATAAATAGTCGGTCACCAACCAGAAAACTAACAGGAACATACAACTCTATAGTATATAAGTTCAGAGGACACAGATCAAAGAGTAGTACAGAGGACACAAATCAGCGGTCGTGGACAGAGGACACCATAGCTCAGAGGACACGAACAGGGGATTCATAGATAAGTGATCATGAACGGAACTCCAAAGATCTGAATAAAGAACTAAATAACAAATAGAGTTCAAAACACCAGAAAGGCAGAAAGGAAAACGGATAAGTCAACAGACAACAGGAACAGACACAAATATAGCATAATCCCCCAGAACGTCCAATAGACATGAAGTCCCACTGGACCAGAAAAGGGGGATCTATAGCTAAACAGAATTTATCGCAATCCCCCAGATAACCTCCAGTAGAAACAGGAATGTCTTGATACTAGAACGCAATCTCCCAGAGTCCACCTTGGAGCACGGAGATATCTTGTACTAATTCTCAATTCCCCGGATTCCCCATGGACAGGTAACCGGGATATCTAGATACATAGGATATAATTATATAGAACACAGTTCACACCGAACGAAACAGGAATCACAATCCCTCAGAAAACCTCCAGTAGACAGGATTGTCCCCATGGAGCAGAAACAGGATTGACTAACATAGGACACTGTTCACACTGGACGCACAAACTGGACACTCCACTCCACTATTGGAATAGCCATTAATAATAAATCCAAATAGACTACTGATCAGCAGCCCACACACCGCAGTGTGGTCAGAATGTTGGCCCAGTAAGAAAACAGAAATATAAAACACAGAACTTCACATAAACGGATACAGGAGAATACACAGTGTGAAAAGAAACATAACAGAATGGATATACAAATCGTAAAATCGAGTAAACAAACACAGCTTAAAATCTACTAAGAGCATGCCAAAACATGGCTAAAACCAGAAAATACAAAGTGCATGCTAAAACAGATTTAGTAGATAAAAGCTCAAATAAGAAAAGATTCACCCAGCCTCCATTAGCCACATGGCAGTAGCAAGTTAGCAGCATGTTCAGCAACTTAGTAAGTCAGGATATAATGATGTAATCACGAGCACAGAGGCTATGCTGGGCTGACTATAAATAGACACACCCGAAAGGCTATTGGCTAACAGAGGCCTGGGCTGAAAAGGCCAGAAACATTTAACCCTACCCTGACCAGGAACATAAAACTGTTCACACACAGTGGCCCTCATTTACTTAGAAAATCAGGTTGTAAGTCTACCTTGCTTTCTTATCCGACTGCTTTTTTCCCCTGGTATTTATTATTATGTCACATCTTGTTTGTCGCACGTGGGTTTTGTTGGTTTTGGTTTCCAACTCCTCTGAGTTGTCGGGGAAAAAATCCACAACAATTAAACAAATTCAGGTTGGAAACCTTTATAAATACGTGAGAAAGCTCAGAAATGTTGGGTTACGCCCCTTTTTTGGGGTCCGTCGGGAAAAAATTTTGCATTGTGCCGCAGACTGGCGCATTATGTCTGCGACATGTCGCAGACAAAGATGTGCCAAAAAAGCCCGACAAAACAAGTGGGGTTTAGAATAGTAAATGAGGGCCAGTGTGTGAACACAGACCAATACAGACATGACAAGGAATAACCATTAATAATAAAGCCAAATAGGCTACTGGCCAGCAGACACACTCCACCGTGTGGACAAAATGCTGACCCAGTAGGAAACAGAAATATAAGACATGAAATTGAAACACTAGACTAGAACCGGATGAGTCTGAATAGACTCCAGAATACCGAACAAGGATATAACATACAGAGCACAGGGTACAAGCTAGACTCAGACACAGTGTGAACAGAGACAGAGCAGAATGAACAAACATAATCCTGAAACCGACTAATGTAACACAGACTAAAATGCAAGGAGCATGCTATATAACCATTGCTAAAAACCCAAATAAAATGACAAGATAAATACAAGGTAAATGCTCAAGCAGACATAGTCAGAATATAGTACAAACAGACATAGTAGTATTGCACTCAAGAATCAGCACCAGAATGCAGGAGAACTCTGGTTAAATAACCACACCTGAGTTTTCATTCGTTTAGAGCATTAACTATTTCCTATCTAGGTAAAATAGCAAACTGCTCTGAACAAACTAGTGTGTGCATACACACCTAAACAGAAAAATACAAAAACAAATAAACGGACATTACAGCCGAGTAGCTGATTTTCCCACCAACAATCCGCACTAATCGACTGCTACTGCCGCCATCTCCAGGAACCCCTCCCGGGAAGGTACACTGCGGCGAAGCAGATGGTCTCCCCGGGCATGTTTGGGTCCAGAGTTTCCACTTCTGACACCATGCTGACTGCCAACCATGCTACCACCTTGCTAAGGGTGGGTTCACACTACGTTTTCTCCCATACGGGAGCGCATACGGCAGGGGGGAGCTAAAAACTCGCGCTCCCGTATGCCTTCGTATGCGCTCCCGTATGTCATTGATTTCAATGAGCCGGCCGGAGTGAAACGTTCGGTCCGGTCGGCTCATTTTTGCGCCGTATGCGCTTTTACAACCGGACCTAAAACTGTGGTCAACCACGGTTTTAGGTCCGGTTGTAAAAGCGCATACGGCGCAAAAATGAGCCGACCGGACCGAACGTTTCACTCCGGCCGGCTCATTGAAATCAATGACATACGGGAGCGCATACAAAGGCATACGGGAGCGCAAGGTTTTAGCTCCCCCCTGCCGTATGTGCTCCCGTATGGGAGAAAACGTAGTGTGAACCCAGCCTAACTCAGCTGCTGCCTCACGGGCAACCTACAACCCTCTTCTCCTGATGATGATGAAGCCCCTTTTGCCCCTAGCGCCCAATTGCGATCGGCTTCATCATCATCAACAAGTGTCTGCACGTCACTGATGTCCTCCTGAGGTTCCTCAACAGTGTCTGCTTCAGGACCATGAACGCTGGCAACACCGCATCCCACGTCACTCTCCTCATAACTACTTTCCCTCCTAGCGGAGGAAGCAGCAGATGTCTCCTCCACTTCTTGGCTGGGCAGTAGCTGCAAACTGTCCTCTATTAGATCATCCTCATTGAATTGTGGAGCTGACCCCACAGCATTAGATAATTTCTGTTGGGGAGGGAACAGCATAGGACAGAGGCAATGGGAGGACAGGGACTGCTCCCGGGCCATGCCAACTGAGGGTTGTGTCTGAGGAACCCACTGACGGTTGACTGGTGGTATCAGATGTCACTTGCGATGAAGTGGATGACTGTGTTAACCAATCGATAACAGCAGATGGGTTGCTGGTTGAGACATTACCGCTAGCTGATACCGGGAGCTCAGGCCTCTCACTGCAACTCCTGCTGCCACACGCCCCTAGTCTGCTTCAACCTCTGCCTGATGGCCTCTAGGCCTCTGCCATTCCTCTGTGCATGTCCTGGCACTTCTCTGCCTGACATACTTAGTGCGTATATGAGAGGAGTGCAATACGCTTCACTACGCTTAAAACAGTATTTGTGTAGAACCGCAGCAGGTGTGTACTTTTGGCTGTCCTTTCACAGTATCTAGGTCCTTGACAGATTAACAGGTACCAAATAATACACTACTTAGATGTAGGTATGTGGTTTGCACTTATGAGGGAAGAAAAATGCACTAAAATACGCTAATAAAAGTATTTGAGTACAACACCAGCCGGTGAGTACTTTTGCCTGGCCTTTCACAGTATCTAGGCCCTTGACAGATTAACAGGTACAAAATAGTACACTGTTTAGATGTAGTTATATGGTATGCACTTATGAGGGCAGAAAAATGCGCTACAGTATGCTTTTGGCTGCCTTTCACAGTATCTAGGCCCGTGACAGATTAACAGGTACAAAATAGTACACTACTTAGATGTAGGTATGTGGTATGCACTTATGTGGGCACAAAAATGCACTACAGTACGCTTAAAGCAATAGTGGAGTAAAACACAAGCCGGTAATTACTTTTTCCTGGACTTTCATGGTATCTAGGCCCTTGAAAGATTAGCAGGTACAACATAGTACACTATTTAGAGGTAGGTATGTGGTATGCACTTATAAGGGCAGAAAAATGCGCTACAGTACGCTTCAAAAACTTATTGGAGTAAAACACCAGCTGGTGGTTACTTTTGCCTGGCCTTTCACAGTATCTAGTATCTGACAGATTATAAGGTACAAAATAGATGTACACATGTGGTATGCACTTATGAAGGCAGGTAAATGCGCTACAGTACACCTAAAAAATCGTATTGGAGTAAAAAAACAGCCGGTGATTACTTTTTCCTGGCCTTTCACAGTATCTAGGCCCTTGACAGATAAACAGGCAAAAAATAGTACACTATTTAGATGTAGGTAGGTGGTATGCACTTATGAGGGCAGAGAAATGTGCCACAGTACGCTTAAAAAGGTACTTGAGTACAACACCAGCCGGTGAGTGCTTTTGCCTGTTCTTTCACAGTATCTAGGCCCTTGACAGATTAACAAGTACAATATAGTTAGATGTGCGTATGTGGTATGCACTTTTGTGGTAAGAAATGCGTTACAGTACGCTCAACCTCTTAAGGACCCATGACGTACGCGTACGTCATGAGTCCGCTCCCGATCCACACCGTGGCCCGACCCCTCATCATAGCGGTTCCATAGCTAATAGAGCGCGGCATTGATCGCGGTGCCGGACGCTATTAATCCTTTAGACGCAGCGTTCAAAGTTGAATGCCGCGTCTAAAGTGAAAGTGAAAGCATGCCGGTTAGCTCAGGGAGCTGTTCGGGATAGCCTCGCTGTCCGAACGCTGAATGATTGCTCATTGCCTGAGATCCAGGCATGAGCAGTCAAGCGGCAGAATCATCGATAAATGGTTTCTTATGAGAATCCACTGATCAATGTTAGATCAGTGTGTGCAGTGTTATAGGTCCCTATGGGAGCTATAACACTGCAACAAAAAAAGTGGAAAAAAAAGTGAATAAAGATCATTTAACACCTCCCCTATTAAAAGTTTGAATCACCCCCCTTTTCCCACATAAGAAAAAGGCAGTGTAAATAAAAATAAAAATAAACATATATGGTAGATAGAGATGAGCGAACTTACAGTAAATTCGATTCGTCACGAACTTCTCGGCTCGGCAGTTGATGACTTTTCCTGCATAAATTAGTTCAGCTTTCCAGTGCTCCGGTGGGCTGGAAAAGGTGGATACAGTCCTAGGAGACTCTTTCCTAGGAATGTATCCACCTTTTCCAGCCCACCGGAGCACCTGAAGGCTGAACTAATTTACGCAGGAAAAGTCATCAACTGCCGAGCCGAGAAGTTCGTGACGAATCGAATTTACTGTAAGTTCGCTCATCTCTAATGGTAGAGATGAGTGAATTTACAGTAAATCCGATTCGTCACAAACTTCTCGGCTCGGCAGTTGATGACTTATCCTGCATAAATTAGTTCAGCTTTCAGGTGCTCCCGTGGGCTGGAAAAGGTGGATACAGACCTGGGAAACTCTTTCCTAGGACTGTATCCAGCTTTTCCAGCCCACCGGAGCACCTGAACCTGAACTAATTTATGCAGGATAAGTCATCAACTGCCGAGCCGAGAAGTTTGTGATAAATCGAATTTACTGTAAATTTGCTCATCTCTAATATATGGTATCGCCGTGTGCGGAAATGTCCGAATTATAAAAATATATCGTTAATTAACCCCTTAAGGACTCAGGGTTTTTCAGTTTATGCACTTTCGTTTTTTCCTCCTTACCTTTTAAAAATCATAACCCTTTCAATTTTCCACCTAGAAATCCATATTATGGCTTATTTTTTTGCGTCGACAATTCTGCTTTGCAGTGACATTAGTCATTTTACTCAAAAATGCACGGTGAAACGGGAAAAAAAATCATTGTGCGACAAAATCGAAGAAAAAACGCCATTATGTAAATTTTGGGGGCTTCCATTTCTACGCAGTGCATATTTCGGTAAAAATGACACCTTATCATTATTCTGTAGGTCCATACGGTTAAAATGATACCCTACTTATATAGGTTTGATTTTGTCGCACTTCTGGAAAAAATCATAACTACATGCAGGAAAATGTATACTGTTACGCCGAGCGCTCCGGGTCCCCGCTCCTCCCCGAAGCGCTCAAGGCGTTCTCCTGTTCGCAGCGCCCCGGTCAGACCCGCTGACCGGGTGCGCTGCGATTATGTCCCCAGCCGGGATGCGATTCGCGATGCGGGACGCGCCCGCTCGCGGTGCGCATCCCGACCCGCTTACCAGACTCGTTCCCCGTCTGTGCTGTCCCGGCGCGCGCCGGGTCTTTGCAATTTAAAGGGCCGGTGCACCATTGATTGGCGCATGGGTTTTAATCAGTATCTTCACCTGTGCACTTCCCTATAATACCTCACTTCCCCTGCACTTCCTTGCCGGATCTTGTTGCCATTGTGCCAGTGAAAGCGTTTACTTGTGTGTTCCTAGCCTGTGTTCCAGACCTCCTGCCGTTGCCCCTGACTACGATCCTTGCTGCCTGCCCTGACCTTCTGCTACGTCCGACGCTGCTCTTGTCTACTCCCTTGTACCGTGCCTATCTCAGCAGTCAGAGAGGTTGAGCCGTTGCCGGTGGATACGACCTGGTTGCTACCGCCGCTGCAAGTCCATCACGCTTTGCGGCGGGCTCTGGTGAAAACCAGTAGCAACTTAGGACCGGTCCACCGACACGGTCCACGCCAATCCCTCTCTGACACAGAGGATCCACCTCCAGCCTGTCGAATCCTGACAGTAGATCCGGTAATGGATCCCGCTGAGGTCCCGCTGCCAGTTGTCGCTGACCTTACCACGGTGGTCGCCCAACAGTCGCAACAGATAGCGCAACAAGGCCACCAGCTGTCTTAACTGACTGTGATGCTACAGCAGCTTCTACCACAGCTTCAGCAACCATCTCCTCCGCCAGCTCCTGCACCTCCTCCGCAGCGAGTGGCCGCATCCAGCCTCCGTTTATCATTGCCGGACAAGTTTGATGGGGACTCTAAACTTTGCCGTGGTTTTCTCTCGCAATGTTCCCTGCATTTGGAGATGATGTTGGACCAATTTCCAACTGAAAGGTCAAAGGTGGCTTTCGTGGTCAGCCTTCTGTCTGGGAAAGCCCTGTCATGGGCCACACCACTCTGGGACCACAATGATACTGTCACTGCCTCTGTACACTCTTTCTTCACGGAGATTCGAAGTGTCTTCGAGGAACCAGCCCGAGCCTTTTCTGCCGAGACTGCCCTGCTGAACCTGGTCCAGGGTAATTCTTCTGTGGGCGAGTACGCCATACAATTCCGTACTCTCGCCTCCGAATTATCCTGGAATAACGAGGCCCTCTGCGCGACCTTCAAAAAAGGCCTATCCAGTAACATCAAAGATGTGCTGGCCGCACGAGAAATCCCTGCTAACCTGTATGAACTTATTCATCTGGCCACCCGCATTGACATGTGTTTTTCCGAAAGGCGTCAGGAGCTCCGCCAGGATATGGACTTTGTTCGCACGAGGCGGTTTCTCTCCCTGGCTCCTCTCTTCTCTGGTCTGCTGCAATCTGTTCCTGTGCCTTCCGCCGTGGAGGCTATGCAAGTAGACCGGTCTCGCCTGACACCTCAAGAGAGGACACGCCGCCGCAATGAGAACCTATGCCTGTACTGTGCCAGTGCTGAACACTTCTTGAAAGATTGTCCTATCCGACCTCCACGTCAGGAAAGATGCACTCCGATTCCGCACAAAGGTGAGACAGCTCTAGGTGTGAACTCCACTTCTCCACGTCTTACTGTGCCTGTGCGGATTTCTTCTTCTACCTTCTCCTTCTCAGCTGTTGCCTTCTTGGATTCCGGATCTGCAGGAAATTTTATTTTGGCCTCTTTCGTTAACAGGTTCAACATCCCAGTGACCAGTCTAGCCAGACCCCTCTACATCGCCTCTGTTAATGGTGAAAGATTGGACTGTACTGTGCGGTACCGCACGGAACCCCTCTTAATGTGCATTGGACACCATCATGAAAAGATTGAATTTCTGGTCCTCTCTAACTGCACTTCTGAAATTCTTCTTGGACTACCTTGGCTTCAACGCCATTCCCCTACCCTCGATTGGACCACCGGGGAGATCAAGAACTGGGGTACTACTTGCCACGAAAAGTGTCTTATGTCTGCTACCAGTCCTGTCAGTCAAAACCCTATGGTCTCCCCAAGGCCTATCTGGACTATGCTGATGTTTTTTGCAAAAAACAAGCAGAGACTTTGCCTCCTCACAGGCCTTATGACTGTCCTATTGATCTCCTCCCTGGTACTACTCCACCCCGGGGCAGAATCTATCCCCTGTCTACTCCAGAAACACAAGCTATGACGGAGTACATCCAAGAAAATTTTAAAAGGGGATTTATCCGCAAGTCTTCCTCCCCTGCTGGAGCTGGATTCTTTTTCGTCTCCAAAAAAGACGGCTCCTTACGACCATGCATTGATTACCGCGGTCTTAATAAAATCACTATAAAAAAACGCTATCCCCTACCTCTTATCTCGGAACTCTTTGACCGCCTACGTGGCGCTAACATCTTTACTAAATTGGATTTAAGAGGTACATATAATCTCATCCGCATCAGGGAGGGGGACGAGTGGAAGACAGCATTTAACACCAGAGATGGACACTTTGAATATTTGGTTATGCCTTTTGGGCTTTGCAACGCCCCTGCCGTCTTCCAGGACTTTGTAAATGAAATTTTTCGTGATCTATTATATACCTGTGTTGTGGTCTACCTGGACGATATTTAGATTTTTTCTTCTAACCTAGAAGAACACCGCCGGCATGTCCGCATGGTTCTTCAGAGACTTCGGGACAATCAGTTATATGCCAAAATGGAAAAATGTCTCTTTGAATGTCAATCTCTCCCCTTCCTAGGATATTTAGTCTCTGGCCAGGGACTCCAAATGGACCTGGACAAACTATCAGTCGTATTGGATTGGCCACGCCCCTCCGGACTCCGAGCTATGGCTCTAACCAAGAAAAATGCCAACCCTAAGTCCTGGTCTCCTCAAGCGGAAGAGGCGTTCAACCATCTTAAAACTGCCTTTTCTTCTGCTCTCGTACTCTCCAGACCTGATCCACCTAAACCCTTCTCACTGGAGGTAGACGCCTCCTCGGTCGGAGCTGGAGCTGTACTCCTACAGAAAAATTCTTCCGGACATGCTGTTACTTGTGGTTTCTTTTGTAGGACCTTCTCTCCGGCAGAGAAAAACTACTCCATTGGTGATCGAGAACTACTGGCCATAAAACTGGCTCTCGAAGAATGGAGGCACCTGCTGGAGGGTTCCAAATACCCAGTTATTTTATACACCGATCACAAGAATCTCTCTTATCTTCAGTCTGCCCAACGGCTGAACCCTCGCCAGGCTAGGTGGTCATTGTTCTTTGCCCATTTTAACTTTGAGATTCATTTTCGCCCCGCTGACAAGAACATTAGGGCTGATGCTCTCTCTCGTTCCTCGGATGCCTCTGAAATGGAAGCCTCCCCGCAACACATTATTCCTCCAGACTGTCTGATCTCCGCTTCTCCAGCTTCCATCAGACAAACTCCTCCTGGAAAGACCTTCGTTCCTCCACGCCAGCGCCTCAGGATTCTCAGGTGGGGACACTCCTCACACCTCGCCGGCCATGCTGGCATCAAGAAATCCGTCCAGCTCATCTCTCATTTTTATTAGTGGCCTACCCTGGAAACAGATGTCGCTGATTTTGTTCGGGCTTGTACAGTCTGTGCCCAGGACAAGACTCCTCGCCAGAAGCCTGCCGGTCTCCTCCATCCTCTGCCTGTTCCTGAGCGACCATGGTCTCAGATTGCTATGGACTTTATTACAGACTTACCTTTATCCCATGGCAACACAATAATTTGGGTGGTCATTGATCGTTTTTCTAAGATGGCACATTTTATTCTTCTTCTAGGTCTTCCTTCTGCGCCTCAGTTGGTGAAACAATTTTTTGTACACATTTTTCGCCTTCACGGGCTTCCTACGCACATCGTCTCGGATAGAAGCATTCAATTTGTGTCGAAATTCTGGAGGGCCCTCTGTAATCAGCTTAAAATCAAATTAAACTTCTCGTCTTCTTATCATCCCCAATCCAATGGGCAAGTGGAAAGAGTTAATCAGGTTCTTGGTGACTATTTGCGACATTTTGTTTCCTCCCGCCAGGATGACTGGGCCGATCTCCTACCATGGGCCGAATTCTCGTACAACTTCAAAATCTCTGAGTCTTCCGCTAAATCCCCATTCTTCGTGGTGTACGGCCGTCACCCTCTTCCCCCCCTCCCCACTCCCATGCCTTCTGGTTTGCCCGCTGTTGATGAGGTGACTCGGGACTTCTCCACCATCTCATCCTACAGGCCTCATCCCGGATGAAGAAACATGCAGACAAAAAAAGAAGAACTCCTCCTGTCTTTTCTCCTGGAGACAAAGTGTGGCTCTCCGCCAAGTATGTCCGCTTCCGTGTCCCCAGTTATAAACTGGGACCACGTTATCTTGGTCCTTTTAAAGTCAAATGCCAAATCAACCCTGTCTCCTACAAACTCCTTCTTCCTCCTTCTCTCCGTATTCCTAATGCTTTTCATGTCTCTTTCCTTAAACCACTCATCCTTAACCGCTTTTCTCCTAAGGTTGTTGCTCCTACTCCTGTCTCCGGGTCCTCTGACATCTTCTCGGTTAAAGAAATTCTGGCATCCAAGACGGTCAGAGGTAAAAAAAAAAAATTCTTGTAGATTGGGAGAATTGCGGCCCGGAGGAGAGGTCATGGGAACCCGAGGACAACATCCTTGACAAGGACCTTATCCACAAGTTCTCGGGTTCTAAAAAGAGGGGGAGACCCAAGGAGGGGGGGTACTGTTACGCCGAGCGCTCCGGGTCCCCGCTCCTCCCCGGAGCGCTCACTGCGTTCTCCTGTTCGCAGCGCCCCGGTCAGACCCGCTGACCGGGTGCGCTGCGATTATGTCCCCAGCCGGGATACGATTCGCGATGCAGGACACGCCCACTCGCGGTGCGCATCCCGACCCGCTTACCAGACTCGTTCCCCGTCTGTGCTGTCCTGGCGCGCATGGCCCCGCTCCCTATGGCGCGTGCACGCCGGGTCTTTGCGATTTAAAGGGCCGGTGCGCCACTGATTGGCGCATTGGTTTTAATCAGTATCTTTACCTGTGCACTTCCCTATAATACCTCACTTCCCCTGCACTTCTTTGCCGGATCTTGTTGCCATTGTGCCAGTGAAAGCGTTTCCTTGTGTGTTCCTAGCCTGTGTTCCAGACCTCCTGTCGTTGCCCCTGACTACGATCCTTGCTGCCTGCCCTGACCTTCTGCTACGTCCGACCCTGCTCTTGTCTACTCCCTTGTACCGCGCCTATCTCAGCAGTCAGAGAGGTTGAGCCGTTGCCGATGGATAGGACCTGGTTGCTACCGCCGCTGCAAGTCCATCCCGCTTTGCGGCGGGCTCTGGTGAAAACCAGTAGCAACTTAGAACCGGTCCACCGACACGGTCCACGCCAATCCCTCTCTGACACAGAGGATCCACCTCCAGCCTGCCGAATCCTGATAAATACGTTTAAAAATGTCATCTTCTGACCCCTATAACTTTTTTATTTTTCCACGTACAGGGCGGTATGAGCACTCATTTTTTGCGCTGTGATCTGAAGTTTTTATCGGCATGATTTTTGTTTTTATCGGACTTTTTGATCACTTTTTATTCATTTTTTAATGGTATAAAAAGTTACTTTGGAATTTTTTTGCGCGTACGCCATTGACCGTGCGGTTTATTTAATGATATATTTTTATAGTTCGGACATTTACGCACGCGGCGAAAAATGTACTACGTAGAAACGGGAGCCCCCAAAATTTACAAAATGGCGTTTTTTTTTCAATTCTGTCTCACAATGATTTTTTTTTTCCGTTTCGCCGTAGATATTTGGGTAAAATGACTGATGTCATTACAAAGTAGAATTGGTGGCGCAAAAAATAAGCCATCATATGGATTTTTAGGTGCAAAATTGAAAGAGTTTTTAAAGGCAAGGAGGAAAAAACGAAAATGCAAAAACGGAAAAACCCCGAGTCCTTAAGGGGTTAAAAAACATATTTTTGCACAACACCAGCAGTACACAACAGTGCTGCAGCACACAGTCGCTGTGTACAGAACCCAAAATTCCACTCTCTCACAGACTATTTGGAATGGACTGCTGGGAGTGTATAATACCATCTACAGACTAGTATAACCAGCAGATCATTCGTTGTTTAACAAAGAGGGCAAAACAATGGGCTACAGTACGCTAAAAAAAGTATTGGAGTAAAACACCAGCCGTTGATTACTTTTGCCTAGCCTTTTTACAGTATCTAGGCCCTTGACAGATAATATGGTACAAAATAGTACACTACTTAGATGTTTGAATGTGGTATGCACTTATGACGGCAGAAAAACTAGCTACAGTATGCTTAAAAAAACTTATTTTTGCACAACACCAGCAGTACACAACAGTGCTGCAGCACACAATCGCTGTGTACTAAACCCAAAATTACACTCTATCAAAGACTATTAGGAATGGACTGTTGGGTATAATATCATCTACAGACTAGTATAACCAGCAGACCATTTGTTGTGGAATAAAGACAGAGTTGTGCTGAAAAATTATTCCTCCATCCTCTGCTATTTCTCAAGCTGAGCCAGCTTGTTCAAATGTATGAGGCAACAAACAGCTATCTGCCCCTCTCTTTAATACAATGCTGTAGAAATTGACTGGGACGTTAACAGCTGCAGTAAAAATAATTTTCTTTGAAAAATGCACTGCTCTCTGTCCACCAGAATTCTTACATGACTATGAGGTGAAACACTGCTGGAAAAAGCTTGTCTGTGTAACACACAGCGCTGTCCTATCTTTGTGCAGTGAAAGGAGGAAGTGGCAAGCCGGAATATGGCTGCAGATTATATAGGGCTGTGACATCACAGGGGTCACTGGCTGCTGATAGTTCCTTGCCCCATGTCCTCACATGTGGATCCGCCATTTTAGATGCCCTGGAGCCCTGACCTCATTAAATGGAGTTTGATTAAATGATTCACGCAATAGAATTGTGTCGATATTCACATTCATTGCGAATTGAATTTTTCATGAAATTCGTATCGAATTCGGGTTCGTCAGATTCCATTCGCTCATCACTACTCGGCACAACACCAGACATCAGAGAATTTCTAAATATCATGAACAAGGGGACAGAAATTATTAAACTTGTTTTTTTTTAAATCTTTCCGATTTACTTTACCCGTGCCCCGGGCGGGGACCGGACTGGGATGCCTCCTGAAATAATTCAACAGGCATCCCGTGCAAATGCCCAGGGGGGGTCCTGAGACCCCCCCTCCCCCTTGTCGGCCCCTTGAATTCACACCGGCGATTTGCACCATTTCCGGGTCATGTGGGTCCAAGACACCCACGATCCCCCTGAAGGGATAGGAGTGAGGTGGAAGGGGTGCCACCTCTCCTATCCCTGCTATTGGTCATCAAGAATCAACAACCAATAGAAGATCGGGGGCGGTGGGTTAACTTTTGGTTTCCCCATTCTGCCCACCCACAATAGGCGGGGCAGAACGGGGAAACTGACAGGGACCAGCGCTGAAGTCCACTTACCCATTGGCGGCAGAAGCGGGCAGCAATCGGCGGCGGTGATCGGCGGCAGAAGAGGACGGCGATGCGGCTCCCTGGATCCTACGGAAACCGATGAGTTGCCTAGCAACATCTGGAGGACAACAGTCTGAGACCACTATACAGTAGTCTCCCAGGCAGATGTTTGTGCATGCTGGGATTTGTAGTTTTGCAACAGCTGGAAGGCTACAGTTTGGAGATCACTGAGCAGTGGTCTCTAAATTGTCGCCCTCTAGATCTTGCAAAACTACTACTCCTAGCATGCCCACACAGCAGTTTGCTGGCTGGGCATGCTGGGATTTGTAGTTTTGAAACATCTGGAGGGCCACAGTTTGGAGATAACTGTGCAGTGGTCTCTAAACAGTAGCCCTCCAGATATTGCAAAATTGCAAATCCCAGCATGCAGAAACAGAAAACAGCTGTCTCAGCATGCTGGGAGTTGTTGTTGCATACCTCCAGCTGTTGCATAACTACATCTCCCAGCATGCCCTTTCACGATCAGTACATGCTGGGAGTTGTATTTTTGCAACAGCTGGAGGCACATTGGTTGGAAAATACTGAGTTAGGTAACAGAACCAAACTGAAGGTTTTCCAACCAGTGTGCCTCCAGCTGTTGCAAAAGTACAACTCCCAGCATGCACGGTCTGTCAGTGCATGCTGGGAGTTGTAGTGTTGAAACAGCTGGAGGTTCCCCCCCCCCATGTGAATTTACAGGGTACATTCACTCGGGCGGGTTTACAGTGCCGCAGCGCAAACTCCTAGCAGGAAACTCACCGTAAACACCGGTGCAAATGTACCCGAAAAACACTACTCTACACTAACAGATAATAAAGGGTAAAACACTACATATACACCCCCTTACACTGCCCCCCCCCCAATAAAAATGAAAAACGTATCGTACGGCAGTGTTTCCAAAATGGAGCCTCCAGCCAGGGCCGGACTCGCCTACCGAGATACTGGGAAAATTGACAATAGGCCGCTGCCCTGTGGGCCGGCAGTGGCTGGAGCGCAGGCTGCCTGATTCCTGACAAGTCACTGTGTCTGATCTGTCAGCAGTGTCTGGACCTGAGTGCACCACAGCTGCAACATCACACACAGGTCTGAGGCTCCAGACAGGCTGATACAGTGAGCGAAAGTCAGGAGGTCTGGGGTACAGAGTCTGTAATGGGAGCTGTACAGACAGTACACTCACCTCTACTCTCTGCCTCCTCACTGCTCCTGACCCCTCCTCCTGTCGGCACACAGTGACTGCAGCTGCTCGGGGGAAGATCTACTATACTGGGTGAGAGGAAAAGGGAACCTAATGTTATTACTATGTAAGGTAAAGGGTGGGAGTCCTGTTATGTGGTGTGTGTGTGTGTGTGTGTGTGTGGGTCTGGTAAGGGGGAGACCTGTGATGTTAGGGGCTGCAGAGGGGGACCTGTGATGGGGGAGGGGGGCTACAGAGGGGGAGACCTGTAATCCTGTGATGTTAGGGGCTGCAGAGGGGCACCTTTGATGTGGGGGGGGGGGCTGCAGAGGGGTGACCTGTGATGTGGAGGAGCTGCAAAGGGTGGGGGACCTGTCATGATGGGGTCTGCAAAGGGGGGAACTGTGATGTTGGGGGACTGCAAAAGGAGACCTGTGATGTGAGGGGCTGCAAAGGGGGGACCTGTGATGTGGGGGGGCTGAAAAGGGTGGGACCTGTGATGTGAGGGGCTGCAAAGGGGGGACCTGTGATGTGGGGGGGGGGCTGAAAAGGGTGGGACCTGTGATGTGAGGGCTGTAAAGGGGGAAATTGTAATGTTGGGGGGCTGCAAAGGGGGGTCCTGTGATGTTGGGGGGCTGCAAAGGGGGACCTGTGATTAGGGGGGCTGCAAAGGGGGGACCTGTGATGTGAGGGGCTGCAAAGGGGGGACCTGTGATGTGAGGGGCTGCAAAGGGGGGGGGACCTTTGATGATGGGGTCTGTAAAAGGGGGAACTGTGATGTTGGGGGGCTGCAGAGGGGGACCTGTGATGTGGAGGGCTGCAAAGGGGGGGGACCTGTGATGATGGGTTCTGTAAAGGGGGACCTGTGATGTAAGGTGCTACAAAGGGGGGACCTGTGAAGTGAGGCGCTGCAAAGGGGGGGAGCTGTGATGATGGGGTCTGTAAAGGGGGGAACTGTGATGTTGGGGGCTGCAGAGGGGGGACCTGTGATGTGGGGGGCTGCAAGGAGGGGGGCTGTAATGTTGGTGGGTGCTGGGGGAGAAGGGAGAACAGTTATGTGGAGGCTGAAGAGGGGGGACCTGTGGTATTGGGGGCTGGAAAGGGGATACCTGTGATGTGGGGAGGCTGGAGACGGGGGGACCTGTGATATGAGGGGCTGGAAAGGGGATACCTGTGATGTGGGGGGCTGAAGAGGGGATGCCTTTGATGTAGGTGGCTGGAGACGGGGAGACCTATAATGTGGGGTAAGGGGGTAGGTTCTGGGAAGAGGAGACCTGCTGTTACTACTTTGTAAGGGATGGGGCACTTTGGTTCTCTTTTTTTTTTTCTTTTTCGGTTGTTTATTCATTATTTCTAGATAACTATATATTTTTTTAATTTAACTACACTTAAGGGGAACCTGTTATCAGTTTTATTTTTCCCAAACAGCGGGCAGCATAAAACTGGTGCAGGCATCATGATCCCATGACACTCAGTCATTCAAAGGAATCTTAGTTTGTAAATGCCACCGGAACCGGTGATTAGTCCTCAGGGCGGGTCTCAGCAGGGCAGGTGACGCATCTCTCCCTGTATCAGTGGTCTCCAAACTGTGGATCTTCAGCTGTTGCTAAACTAAAACTCCCAGCAAAATGACAACTCCCAGCATGCACAGACCGTTGTTGGAATACCTAACAGTCCACAGTTTCAAGACCTTGGGGAGATTTATCAAAGCCTGTGCAAAGGAAATGTTGCCCAGTTGATTGGTGAGTGCTTCCAATAATGTTCTACTGTGAGACTGTTATGCTTACTGCTATTAACTATTGGGATTGAGCACCCAGTCTGTATGCCGGAACCTGCAAAGTTGGGAAAAGGTGTGTGAGATCAGGTAACCTAACCCAGAGAAGCGCTGGACACTGGGAACTGAGTTCCGTGATTCTGGCGGTAACGCAAGTGCAAAAAAGAAAGGGCTGCTTTTATTTTTTTATTTTTTTACGGTTTTCCCCAAGTGGATTTTACATAGCGTTAATACCACATTACTGTCTTGTATGTTGAGGCTGCACCCCTTTGACGTCAGGGCACAGCCACAGCATAGTTCTCTTATAGAGGCATGGCAAATCAAGTGCCAGGCTTCCCTGTCCCTTCCCTGCAGCCAGTGACTGCTACAATAATGCAATACTGTGGGGCTGGTATGACTATTTTTCCAGGGCTGGTTTTTAGCCTCAGTCCGGCCCTGCCTCCAGCTGTTGCAAAACAACAACTCCCAGCATTTCTGGACAGTCACTGACTGTCCAGGCATACTGGGAATCAAGCAACAGCTGGAGGCACCCTGTTTGGCAATCACTGGCGTAGAATACCCCTATGTCCACCCCTATGTAATCCCTAATGAAGTCCTCAAATGTGCATGGCGCTCTCTCACTTCGGAGCTCTGTTGTATTTCAAGGAAACAGTTTAGGGCTACATTTATACTTTTACCCCTTATGAAAAGGAAAAGTTGGGGGCTACACCAGCCTGTTAGTGTAAAAAAAAAAAAAAAATATTACACTAACATGCTGGTGTTGCCCCATACTTTTTATTTTCACAAGAGGTAAAAGGAAAAAAAGACCCCCCAAATTCGTAACGCAGTTTCTCCTGAGCATGGAAATACCCCATATGTGGGCGTAAAATGCTCTGCGGATGCACAGCAGGGCTCAGGGGTGAGAGCGCACTATGTACATTTGAGGCTTAAATTGGTGATTTGCACAGGGGTGGCTGATTTTACAGCGGTTCTGACATAAACGCAAAAACATAAATACCCACATGTGACCCTATTTTGGAAACTACTCCCCTCACGGAATGTAATAAGGGGTATAGTGAGCCTTACCCCACAGGTGTTTAAAGAATTTTCATTAAAGTTGGATGGGAAAATGAAAAAAAAAAAAGGGAAAATACGGAAAAAGCTCCCCAAAATTTGTAACCCCATTTCTTGTATATAAATAGTCCATATGTGGATGTTAAGTGCTCTGCGGGTGCACTACAATGCTCAGAAGAGAGGGAGCGCCATTGGTCTTTTGAAGAGAAATTTTGTCCGGAATTGAAGGCCACCTGTGTTTACAAAGCCCCCATAGTGCAAGAACAATGGACCCCCTCCCCCACATGTGACCCCATTTTGGAAAACTACACCCTTCATGTAATGTAATAAGGGGTACAGTGAGAATTTACTCCCCACAGGTGTCAGACAGATTTTTTGAACAGTGGTCCGTGAAAATGAAAAAATTAAATTTTTCATTTGCACACCCCATTGGGGTGTAAATACTCGCTGCACCCCTTATTAAATTCTGTGAGGGGTGTAGTTTCCAAAATGGGGTCACATATTCTGGCACCACGGGGGGCTTTGTAAACGCACATGGCCCCTGACTTCCATTCTCTCTTTAAAAGCTCAATGGCGCTCCTCCTCTTCTGAGCATTGTAGTGCGCCAGCAGAGCACTTGACGTCTACATATGGGGTATTTCTATACTCAGAAGAAATGGGGTTACAAATTTGGGGGGTCATTTTCTCCAATTACCCCTTGTAAAAATGTAAAATTTGGGGAAAAACCAGCATTTTAGTGAAATTTTTTTTTTCATTTACACCTCAGACTTTAACTAAAAGTAGTCAAACACCTGTGAGGTAAGGCTCACTGTATCCCTTGTTACGTTCCTTGAGGGGTATAGTTTCCAAAATATTATGCCATGTGTTTTTTTTTTGGCTGTTCTGGCACCATAGGGGCTTCCTAAATGCGACATGCCCCCCAAAAACCATTTCAGCAAAATTTTCTTTTCTGATCATTGTAGTTCGCTCGCAGAGCATTTTACATCCTAACATTGGGTATTTCCATACTCAGAAGAGATGAGGTTCCACATTTTGGGGGGCATTTTCTCCCATTAAAAATGGTAAATTTGGGGAAAAAACTTCACTTCAGTGAAATCTTTTTTTTTTCATTTACACAACCGAATTTAACGAAAAGTCATCAAACACCTGTGGGGTGTTAAGGTTCACTGGACCCCTTGTGCCTTGAGGGGTGTAGTTTTCAAAATGGAATGCCATGTGGGGTTTTTCTGCTGTTCTGGCACCATAGGAGCTTTCTAAATGTGACATGCCCCCCAAAAACCATTTCAGCAAAATTCACTCTCCAAAATCCCATTGTTGCTCCTTACCATCTGAGCCCTCCACTGTGCCCGCCGAACACTTGACATACATATGTAAGGTATTTCCTTACTCGAGAGAAATTTGGTTACAAACTTTTTTTTTTTTTTTCTCCTATTACCCCTTGTAAAAAATTCAAAAACTGGGTCTACAAGAACAAGCGAGTGTAAAAAAATGAAGATTTTGAATTTTCTTGTTCACTATTCCTGTGAAACACCTAAAGGGTTAACACACTTACTGAATGTCATTTTGGATACTTTGAGGGGTGCAGTTTTAACCCCTTAAGGACGCAGGACGTAAATGTACGTCCTGGTGAGGTGGTACTTAACGCACCAGGACGTACATTTACGTCCTAAGCATAACCGCGGGCATCGGAGCGATGCCCGTGTCATGCGCGGCTGATCCCGGCTGCTGATCGCAGCCAGGGTCCCGCCGGCAATGGCCGACGCCCGCGATCTCGCGGGCGTCCGCCATTAACCCCTCAGGTGCCGGGATCAATACAGATCCCGGCATCTGCGGGAGTTCGCGATTTAAATGAACGATCGGATCGCCCGCAGCGCTGCTGCGGGGATCCGATCATTCATAACGCCGCACGGAGGTCCCCTCTCCTTCCTCCGTGCGGCTCCCGACGTCTCCTGCTCTGGTCTGTGATCGAGCAGACCAGAGCAGAAGATCACCGAAAACACTGATCTGTTCTATGTCCTATACATAGAACAGATCAGTATTAGCAATCATGGTATTGCTATGAATAGTCCCCTATGGGGACTATTCAAGTGTAAAAAAAAATGTAAAAAAATGTAAAAGTAAAAGTAAAAAAAAGTGAAAAATCCCCTCCCCCAATAAAAAAGTAAAACGTCCGTTTTTTCCTATTTTACCCCCAAAAAGCGTAAAAAACTTTTTTTATAGACATATTTGGTATCGCCGCGTGCGTAAATATCCGAACTATTAAAATAAAATGTTAATGATCCCGTATGGTGAACGGCGTGAACGAAAAAAAATAAAAAAAAGTCCAAAATTCCTACTTTTTTAATACATTTTATTAAAAAAAAATTATAAAAAGTGTATTAAAAGTTTTTTATATGCAAATGTGGTATCAAAAAAAAGTACAGATCATGGCGCAAAAAATGAGCCCCCATACCGCCACTTATACAGAAAAATAAAAAAGTTAGAGGTCATCAAAATAAAGGGATTATAAACATACTAATTTGGTTAAAAAGTTTGTGATTTTTTTTAAGCGCAACAATAATATAAAAGTATATAATAATGGGTATCATTTTAATCGTATTGACCCTAAGAATAAAGAACACATGTCATTTTTACCATAAATTGTACGGCGTGAAAACAAAACCTTCCAAAATTAGCAAAATTGCGTTTTTCGTTTTAATTTCCCCACAAAAATAGTGTTTTTTGGTTGCGCCATACATTTTATGATATAATGAGTTATGTCATTACAAAGGAAAACTGGTCACGCAAAAAACAAGCCCTCATACTAGTCTGTGGATGAAAATATAAAAGAGTTATGATTTTTAGAAGGCGAGGAGGAAAAAATGAAAACGTAAAAATTAAATTGTCTGAGTCCTTAAGGCCAAAATGGGCTGAGTCCTTAAGGGGTTAATAATGGTGTCACTTGTGGGATATTTCTAATATGAACACCCTTCAAATCCACTTCAAAACTGAATTGGTCCCTGAAAAATTCCGATTTTGAAAATGTTGAGAAAAATTGGAAAATTGCTGCTGAACTTCCAAAATAAAAAGATGTCAACTTTATGATACAATTATAAAGTAGGCATATTTTATATGTTAATCAATATATAATTTATTTGGAATGTCTGTTTTCTTTACAAGGAGAGAGCTTCAAAGTTAGAAAAATAATACCCAAGAAAATTGCACAGAGACACAGAGTAGTGAAAAAGTATATATAATCTTTATTAGTGGTGACTGGTTTAAAAACAGAATTAAAAGGAACGACAGTGGACAGACTACTGAGGCGTCTGGATGAGGGGAAGAGACAAAACTGGGCTACAGAACATCAATAAAAAGTGGGAGATAATAAAGTGACCCCCATCCGGGTGTATATACATGTAAAGGGTATAGGCTGTACAAAAATATACTAGCAATTACATACCAACATATGTAAACATATACACTCAGAATGGCTGTATAGATGTAAATCCAGTATTGCACAATGCCCAGAGAAAAAAGTTTTTATGACCGCACCATGGAGTAAGACAATAAGTAAAGTATACAATTATGAGAGTGATAAGCGGGTAAAAGGATAGAGAGTCCCAGGAACCGGGATAAGACATACACAAATGTTCAACAATCACCGGAATCCTGGAAAATCTGACTCAAGTATAAATCACCCATCTCACATCACAAGAGCATACAGCGGACATCTTACCCTAAGCCAGAACGCCACCCCTACAACGTTGTTTCGCAACAAGCTTCCTCAGGGAGTATATGGTATGAGAGGGAGGTAGATATTTATATACATGTGTAGCCAATAGGGATACAAAATACAAACAAAACAATCAGAGCACCTGAGAGGGGAATCAATGTGGACCGGCGTCCGAACGCCATTGCAGTCATCACTGCGCATGTTCGGCGTGATGATGATGCAGTGCGTCCACTGCGTCACCACGCCGAAAACTCATAGCAGAACTCCGTACTAACGGAAAGGTATGGGGTGTGCGGCGAAATCTCGCGCATGCGTATCACGCTGAGACAGCACGTGACGGCCATCTTGGGTGTGGGAAATGGAGCTGGCAGTATTATTGCGAACATCTTTGGGAAAAACATACAGCAGGTAGAAGTGAAGTGTGTGCGAAAACGTGAGACAAGCAGTGACATGCATCAGGTGAGATGTGCAAAACCAAAGTGCCATACCGTGATTATTGTGCATAAGTGCAGTACATATATTGCAGTGACGACCAAATATGACAGTATAGAGATATATAACAAATATATCTGTAAAAAAATATATGTGAAGATAAGACCTATATGTATATATAAAAATGTGTAACAAGTGCAAATATGTATGTGAAATATGCGGATAGATGGAAAAAACAAAAGTGAATGAATATTAATCGATATGTGCGAACACATTTATGTGAAAAGGGCTCACTATAAAAATATATGTGAGGTGATGAAAGGTACATGTAGATGAATATACACCAATAAATTAATGTGAGCCACAAAGGACTCACTGGAGAATATTCAGATGATGTGATAGAAGATACGTCTACTGACATATTTATATGAAATGTGAAAAATATACTGTATGCAAATATCGATGAATTTTTAGGATGTTGGATAAAGCCAGCCATTTCCTGGACTACTGCAAGGATAATTTCATAAATTCGTATCTTCCATCGGATCCGGTTAGGGTGCCCTGAAGTAAAGAAAGGGGATAGAAAGAGAAGTGGTAGGGAGGAAAAGGAAAAGAGGAAAGCAGAAAGGAGAAAACAAAGGAGCACAGAAACAGGCAAAGGGAAAAACAAAGGAAGAAAAATAAAATTAAAGGGAGAAGGGAAGATAAGGGGGGGAAAGGGAAAAAGGGGGGGGGGGGAAACGAGGGGGGGAAAGAGGGGGGGGGGGAAGGCGGGGAGAGGGGAAAAGGAGGAAAAGGAGGAGGGGGACCAGAAAAATGAATGAGAGCAAAGGAGAGAGAAAAAGAAAAAGAAAGAGAAAGAGAAAAGAGGGGGGTACCAAGGGAAAGAACAAAAAACAACAAAAAACAAAGATGAGACATAATGACTACAGAAGAACAAGTTAAAATGAATTAAAACCATATTAAAGTAGAAAAATCAAAACCGAACCAGCTGGCAATACCAAGGGAATAGGAACAAAATAAATCATGTACGTAGAAAGGGCGCAAAACTATTGTGCTCATTGAGCCCAAATGGGGTCACAGTTTTCAGGGTAAAAATCCACCTTGATTCCTTCTGTGCAAGAATTTGGCGCCAGTTACCACCCCTAGGGCCAACCAAGACCCTGTCTATGCCTCTTACCTTGAGGAGTTTGCTATCACATCCATGATGTTCTCGGAAATGACGAGGTATTGTTTTCAAAGTAGATAGATCTTCAGTGTCTCTTGCAGCCTCAATCCCCAGGACATGTTCACGTACCCTTCTCCTCAGTTCTCTAGAGGTGAGACCAACATATATTAGGTGGCAGGGACAAGTGGCGTAATAGATTACACCAGATGTGCAACAATTGATGGTGTGTGTTATAGTAAACTTCTTTTCCCCAGAGGAATTAAAAAATTCTTCAGCTTTCTCAACATTCGGGCATGCTACACATCCCCCACAGGGCCTACAGCCCCATTTGGGACCCTTAGAGCCAAATAGGCCAGTGCTCTGTCTGCTTTTATGGTGGCTATGCACCAATAAATCTCTCAGATTCTTGGCTCGGCGATATGTGATAGAGGGTTGATTAGATAGATATGATTTTAAGACTGGATCCATTGTCAACACCGACCAATGTTTTCTAAGTGCCCGTTGTACTTGTCTCCACCTAGTGTTGTACATAGAAATGTACCTCACCTGTGTATCTGATTTCTGTCTCTTTCTCTGGGTCAGAAGAGTAGATCTTGAAGTGGATTTTGCTCTGTTGTATCCCCTTTGGATGTCAGCACTTCTATAACCACGTTCCTGGAAGCGGTCTTTAAGGTCCTTGGCTTGCTGTTCGAAGAACTCCTCATTAGAACATATTCTCCTCATTCTGAGGAATTGACCTATGGGAATATTGGAAATCAGTGACTTCGGATGGGAGGAGGATGCATGGAGCAACGAGTTAGTTGATGTTTTTTTGCGAAACACATTTGAGTGGATGAATCCACTGTCATCCACGTTCAGGGACACGTCCAGAAAGTCAATGTTTTGTCTCCCATATTTATATGTCAATCTGATATTATAGATATTATTATTCAGATTAGACATAAAGATAGACAGCTCATCTGGAGTCCCATGCCACAAAAACAACACGTCATCTATGAAACGTCCCCATAAGGATATCCTCTCAATTAGGGGTACCGGGTCGATCATGAAGATCCTCCTCTCCCACAACCCCAGAAAGAGGTTGGCATATGAGGGCGCACAAGCCGCTCCCATTGCCGTTCCCTGGAGTTGTAGGTAGAGGAGGTCCTTAAATAGAAAGAAGTTATGAGTAAGTGCATACTGTAATAAGTCCAGTATCAACTTACATAGGTCTGGATCCAGGTCCGTCATTGAGAGAAAGGTTCGTACCGCTTCCATGCCATCAGTGTGTCGAATGGATGTGTACAGAGATTCAATGTCACAAGTGACTATTAGAGTAGACTCATCCAGCTGTATACCATCCAGTCGCTTGAGGACATCTGTCGTATCCTTAAGATGTGAGGGGAGGGATTCCACAATCGGTTTCAAGTAGTAGTCAATGTACCTGCAAATCGGTTCAGTTAGAGAGTTATTACCAGACACAATCGGTCTCCCAGGGGGATTAACTAACTGTTTATGAACCTTAGGTAAGAGGTAAAGGGTCGCAATCATAGGATGGGTTGGTAGCAAACTTTCCACTTGTTTCCTGCTTAGGACCCCATTCGTACAAGCCTCATCCAGAATACAAAAAAGATCCTCCTTGTATTTAGTTAATGGATTAAAAGTTAGGCGCTTGTAATACACACCATCTTTTAATTGTCGCAATGCCTCCTTCTCATAAAGGGACCTGGGCCAGAGAACGACATTTCCCCCTTTGTCAGAGGGTTTGATGACAATGTCGTCCATCCTGCCCAGGTCCCTTAATGCTTGACGTTGTTTAAACGTCAGATTGTCATGTGCTTTTGTAAAGGGGATTTTTTCAAACTCCGCTGAAACTAATTGTACAAAGATGTCTATATTAGGATACTGAGACAGTTGGGGGAATGATCTGGATGGTATGGAAGATACGAATTTATGAAATGGAAGATACGAATTTATGAAATTATCCTTGCAGTAGTCCAGGAAATGGCTGGCTTTATCCAACATCCTAAAAATTCATCGATATTTGCATACAGTATATTTTTCACATTTCATATAAATATGTCAGTAGACGTATCTTCTATCACATCATCTGAATATTCTCCAGTGAGTCCTTTGTGGCTCACATTAATTTATTGGTGTATATTCATCTACATGTACCTTTCATCACCTCACATATATTTTTATAGTGAGCCCTTTTCACATAAATGTGTTCGCACATATCGATTAATATTCATTCACTTTTGTTTTTTCCATCTATCCGCATATTTCACATACATATTTGCACTTGTTACACATTTTTATATATACATATAGGTCTTATCTTCACATATATTTTTTTACAGATTGTTACGCCTAGCGCTCCGGGCCCCCACTCCTCCCCGGAGCGCTCACGGCGTCTTTCTCCCTGCAGCTCCCCGGTCAGTCCCGCTGACCGGGAGCGCTGCTCTGTCATGGCCGTTGGGGATGCGATTCGCACAGCGGGACGCGCCCGCTCGCGAATCGCATCCCAGGTCACTTACCCGTTCCCGTCCCCTGCTGTCATGTGCTGGCGCGCGCGGCTCCGCTCTCTAGGGCGCGCGCGCGCCAGCTCCCTGAGACTTAAAGGGCCAGTGCACCAATGATTGGTGCCTGGCCCAATTAGCTTAATTGGCCCCCACCTGTTCCCTGGCTATATCTAGTCTCCTCCCTTGCACTCCCTTGCCGGATCTTGTTGCCCTTGTGCCTAGTGAAAGCGTTTTGTGAGTTTAAAGCCTGTGTACCAGAACTTCTGCTATCTCCCCTGACTACGAACCTTGCCGCCTGCCCCCGACCTTCTGCTACGTCCGACTTTGCTTCTGCCTACTCCCTTGTACCTCGCCTATCTTCAGCAGTCAGAGAGGTGAGCCGTTGCTAGTGGATACGACCTGGTCACTACCGCCGCAGCAAGACCATCCCGCTTTGCGGCGGGCTCTGGTGAAAACCTGTAGTGGCTTAGAACCGGTCCACTAGCGCGGTCCTCCCCATCCCTCTCTGGCACAGAGGATCCACTATCTGCCAGCCGGCATCGTGACAGTCCCCATCCCTCTCTGGCACAGAGGATCCACTACCTGCCAGCCGGCATCGTGACAGTAGATCCGGCCATGGATCCCGCTGAGGTCCCTCTGCCTTATATCTCGGATATCACCACGGTGATCGCCCAGCAATCCCGACAGATCGCCCATCTAACCCACCAGCTGTCGGAAATGTCCACCATTGTGCGCCAACTTCAGTCGCAACTTCAGCAGCAATCATCTCCTCCGCCAGCTCCTGCACCCCCTCCGCAGCGAGTGGCCACTCCTAGCCTCCGCCTGTCCTTGCCGGACAAATTTAATGGGGACTCTAAGTTTTGCCGTGGCTTTCTTTCGCAATGTTCCCTGCACATGGAGATGATGTCGGACCAGTTTCCTACTGAAAGGTCTAAGGTGGCTTTCGTAGTCAGCCTTCTGTCTGGAAAAGCCCTGTCATGGGCCACACCGCTCTGGGACCGCAATGACCCCGTCACTGCCTCTGTACACTCCTTCTTCTCGGAAATTCGAAGTGTCTTTGAGGAACCTGCCCGAGCCTCTTCTGCTGAGACTGCCCTGCTGAACCTGGTCCAGGGTAATTCCTCCGTTGGCGAGTACGCCATACAATTCCGTACCCTTGCTTCTGAACTTTCCTGGAATAATGAGGCTCTCTGCGCGACCTTTAAAAAAGGCCTATCCAGCAACATTAAAGATGTTCTGGCCGCACGAGAGACTCCTGCTAACCTGCATGAACTCATTCATCTAGCCACTCGCATTGACATGCGTTTTTCTGAGAGGCATCAAGAGCTCCGCCAGGAAAAAGACTTAGATCTCTGGACACCTCTCCCACAGTCTCCACTGCAATCTGCGCCTAGGCCTCCCGCCGAGGAGGCCATGCAAGTGGATCGGTCTCGCCTGACCCTGGAAGAGAGGAATCGCCGTAAGGAAGAGAATCTTTGTCTGTACTGTGCCAGTACTGAACATTTTTTGGTGGATTGCCCAATCCGTCCTCCACGTCTGGGAAACGCACGCTCGCACCCAGCTCTCGTGGGTGTGGCGTCTCTTGATGCTAAGTCGGCTTCTCCACGTCTCACGGTGCCTGTTCGGATTTCTACTTCAGCCAGCTCTCCCCTCTCAGCCGTGGCCTGCCTGGACTCTGGAGCTTCTGGGAATTTTATTCGGGAGTCCTTAGTGAATAAATTCCGCATTCCGGTGACCCGTCTTGTCAAGCCACTCCAAATTTCCGCGGTCAACGGAGCCAGGTTGGATTGCACCGTGCGTTACCGCACGGAGCCCCTCCTAATGTGCATCGGACCTCATCACGAGGAAATTGTATTTTTTGTCCTTCCTAATTGCACTTCCGAAATTCTCCTTGGACTACCCTGGCTTCAACACCATTCCCCAACCCTGGATTGGTCCACTGGGGAGATCAAGAGTTGGGGTCCCTCTTGTTCCAAGGACTGCCTTCAACCGGTTCCCAGTACTCCCTGCCGTGATCCTGTGGTTCCTCCTGTATCCGGTCCCCCTAAGGTCATTAAGGACTCTGCCTGCCACAGGAAATGCCTCTCCCCCCCTCCCAGTCCCATCAGGCAAGCCTCTGTGTCCCCTCATGGCCCTCGTCCTGGTGTCACACTGCCCCGTGCCAGGTCTCGCCCTCTGCCCTCTCTCCCCATTCCTACTCCTGCTGTTCTGCCTGCCGTTGAGGAATCCCTCCATCCTTTCCCGGTGTCCTCATCCCAGGGGAGGCAGTTACCGGACAAAGAGAAGGGGAGACCTAAGGGGGGGGGTACTGTTACGCCTAGCGCTCCGGGCCCCCGCTCCTCCCCGGAGCGCTCACGGCGTCTTTCTCCCTGCAGCTCCCCGGTCAGTCCCGCTGACCGGGAGCGCTGCTCTGTCATGGCCGTTGGGGATGCGATTCGCACAGCGGGACGCGCCCGCTCGCGAATCGCATCCCAGGTCACTTACCCGTTCCCGTCCCCTGCTGTCATGTGCTGGCGCGCGCGGCTCCGCTCTCTAGGGCGCGCGCGCGCCAGCTCCCTGAGACTTAAAGGGCCAGTGCACCAATGATTGGTGCCTGGCCCAATTAGCTTAATTGGCCCCCACCTGTTCCCTGGCTATATCTAGTCTCCTCCCTTGCACTCCCTTGCCGGATCTTGTTGCCCTTGTGCCTAGTGAAAGCGTTTTGTGAGTTTAAAGCCTGTGTACCAGAACTTCTGCTATCTCCCCTGACTACGAACCTTGCCGCCTGCCCCCGACCTTCTGCTACGTCCGACTTTGCTTCTGCCTACTCCCTTGTACCTCGCCTATCTTCAGCAGTCAGAGAGGTGAGCCGTTGCTAGTGGATACGACCTGGTCACTACCGCCGCAGCAAGACCATCCCGCTTTGCGGCGGGCTCTGGTGAAAACCTGTAGTGGCTTAGAACCGGTCCACTAGCGCGGTCCTCCCCATCCCTCTCTGGCACAGAGGATCCACTACCTGCCAGCCGGCATCGTGACAGTCCCCATCCCTCTCTGGCACAGAGGATCCACTACCTGCCAGCCGGCATCGTGACACAGATATATTTGTTATATATCTCTATACTGTCATATTTGGTCGTCACTGCAATATATGTACTGCACTTATGCACAATAATCACGGTATGGCACTTTGGTTTTGCACATCTCACCTGATGCATGTCACTGCTTGTCTCACGTTTTCGCACACACTTCACTTCTACCTGCTGTATGTTTTTCCCAAAGATGTTCGCAATAATACTGCCAGCTCCATTTCCCACACCCAAGATGGCCGTCACGTGCTGTCTCAGCGTGATACGCATGCGCGAGATTTCGCCGCACACCCCATACCTTTCCGTTAGTACGGAGTTCTGCTATGAGTTTTCGGCGTGGTGACGCAGTGGACGCACTGCATCATCATCACGCCGAACATGCGCAGTGATGACTGCAATGGCGTTCGGACGCCGGTCCACATTGATTCCCCTCTCAGGTGCTCTGATTGTTTTGTTTGTATTTTGTATCCCTATTGGCTACACATGTATATAAATATCTACCTCCCTCTCATACCATATACTCCCTGAGGAAGCTTGTTGCGAAACAACGTTGTAGGGGTGGCGTTCTGGCTTAGGGTAAGATGTCCGCTGTATGCTCTTGTGATGTGAGATGGGTGATTTATACTTGAGTCAGATTTTCCAGGATTCCGGTGATTGTTGAACATTTGTGTATGTCTCATCCCGGTTCCTGGGACTCTCTATCCTTTTACCCGCTTATCACTCTCATAATTGTATACTTTACTTATTGTCTTACTCCATGGTGCGGTCATAAAAACTTTTTTCTCTGGGCATTGTGCAATACTGGATTTACATCTATACAGCCATTCTGAGTGTATATGTTTACATATGTTGGTATGTAATTGCTAGTATATTTTTGTACAGCCTATACCCTTTACATGTATATACACCCGGATGGGGGTCACTTTATTATCTCCCACTTTTTATTGATGTTCTGTAGCCCAGTTTTGTCTCTTCCCCTCATCCAGACGCCTCAGTAGTCTGTCCACTGTCGTTCCTTTTAATTCTGTTTTTAAACCAGTCACCACTAATAAAGATTATATATACTTTTTCACTACTCTGTGTCTCTGTGCAATTTTCTTGGGTATTATTTGTTTTTCTCTGTATGCCAGAGACAAGGTTGGACCATAGGTCAGTATTTTGCGCCCCTCTTTTTTGGTTATTATAAAGTTAGAAAAATGCAAAATTTAAAATTTTTTCATCAAGTTTTGGAATTTTTCACCAAGAAATGATGCAAGTATTGACAAAAATGTACCGCTACCGCAAAGTAGAATATGTCCCGAAAAAATGTTCTCGGAATCAGAATGAAAAGTAAACTCATCCCAGAGTTATTAATGCTTAAAGTGACAGTGGTCAGATGTGCAAAAAATGGCTGGGTCCTTAAAGGGGTACTCCCGTGGAAAACTTTTTCTTTTAAAATCCACTGGTGCCAGAAGGTTAAACAGATTTGTATATTACTTCTATTAGGCACATTCCCTTTAAGGGGCTATTTCAATTTTTTGCATTATAATTTTTGTCTCCTCGCACAGGATGCTATAATTTAGAAGCATACTTTATACATCTGATTTGGATATGGCTGGTTATACAGGAGTTTTGAAAAATATTTTAGTCACCTATTGACCAGAATATTGCTACCTTAACACAACTGTACATGTAAATGTATCGCTAACATAAATCACTGTTAATAAATAAATTCATTTTTTCAGTGTTTTTTTTATTCACTCCTGACAATATATATATATATATATATATATATATATATATATATATATATATATATATATATATACTGCTCAAAAAAATAAAGGGAACACTGAAACAACACAATGTAACTCCAAGTCACTTCACTTCTGTGAAATCACACTGTCCACTCAAGAAGAAACACTGATTGACAATCAATTTCACATGCTGTAGTGCAAATAGAACAGACAACAGGTGGAAATCATAGGCAATTAACAAGACACCCCCAATAAAGGAGTGGTTCTGCAGGTGGTGACCACAGACCGCTTCTCAGTTCCTATGCTTCCTGGCTGATATTTTGGTTACTTTTGAATGCTGGCGGTGCTTTCACTCTAGTGGTAGCATGAGACGGAGTCTATAACCTACACAAGTGGCTCAGGTAGTGCAGCTCATCTAGGATGGCACATCAATGCGAGCTGTGGCAAGAAGGTTTCCTGTGTCTGTCAGCGTAGTGTCCAGAGCATGTAGGCACTACCAGGAGACAGGCCAGTACATCAGGAGATGTGGAGGAGGCTGTAGGAGGGAAACAACCCAGCAGCAGAACCGCTACCTCTGCCTTTGTGCAAGGAGGAGCAGGAGGAGCACTGTCAGAGCCCTACAAAATGGCTTCGTGCAGGCCACAAATTTGCATGTGTCCACTCAAAAGGTCAGAAACAGACTCCCTGAGGGTGGTATGAGGGCCCGACATCCACAGGTTGGGGTTGTGCTTACAGCCCAACACCATGCAGGACGTTTGCCATTTGCCAGAGAACACCAAGATTGGCAAATTAGCCACTGGCGTCCTGTGCTCTTCACAGATGAAAGCAGGTTTTCACTGAGCACATGTGACAGACATGACAGAGTCTAGAGATGCCATGGAGAATGTTCTGCTGTCTGCAACATCCTCCAGCATGACTGATTTTGTGGTGGGTCAGTAATGGTGTGGGGTGGCATTTCTTTGGGGGGCCGCACAGCCGTCCATGTGCTTGCCAGAGGTAGCCTGACTGCCATTAGGAACAGAGATGAAGTCCTCAGACCCCTTGTGAGACCATATGCTGGTGCGGTTGGCCCTGGGCTCCTCCTAATGCAAGGCAATGCTAGACCTCATGTGGCCAGAGTGTGTCAGCAGCTCCAGCAAGAGGAAGGCATTGATGCTGTGGACTGGCCCGTCCGTTCCCCAGACCTGAATCTGATTGAGCACATCTGGGACATCATGTCACGTTGCACCCCAGACTGTCTGGCAGATGCTTTAGTCCAGGTCTGGGAGGACATCCCTCAGGACACCATCCGCCACCTCATCAGGAGCATGCCCAGGCATTGTAGGGAGGTCATACGGGCACTTGGAGGCCACACATCAAAGTTGGATCAGCCTGTAGTGTGGTTTTCCACTTTGAATTTGAGTTTGCCTCCATATCCAGACCTCCATGGGTTGATAAATTTGATTTCCATTGATCATTTTTGTGTGATTTTGTTGTCAGCACATTCAACTATGTAAAGACGAAAGTATTTCATACGATTAGTTCATTCATTTACATCTAGGATGTGTTATCTTAGTGTTCCCTTTATTTTTTTTGAGCAGTGTGTGTGTATATATATATATATATATATAGAGAGAGAGAGAGAGAGAGAGAGAGAGAGAGAATACAAAAAAGAAGATTGCAGCAGCACACATTGGTCAAAAAATTGAGGCTCTTAGCGCACCTTTTTGATCAAAAACGTGTCCCCCATCCACCACGGGGAGGTGGCCTCATTTAGGATGGGACCCTAACACACATTCTGAGCCTAACACTCAGATACCAACTCACCTCTGCTGGGCATATAGCCTCTGACTGGGTGACATGCTGGATCCATATACAACTTAAAACACCACCTATGAGAAAGGGGGAGGGGTGCACAGCTAAAGAGGGTGCCATTCCCCCTGTGTAGTAAATACAAGCAAAAAGAGAAATAGCCAGCACAGCAACCTAATACACGGGTGCACACTGCTGTGGCAGATACAGAGTATACGAAAAAGAAGATTGCAGCAGCACACATTGGTCAAAAAATTGAGGCTCTTAGCGCACCTTTTTGATCAAAAACGTGTCCCCCATCCACCACGGGGAGGTGGCCTCATTTAGAATGGGACCCTAACACACATTCTCAGCCTAACACTCAGATACCAACTCACCTCTGCTGGGCATATAGCCTCTGACTGGGTGACATACTGGATCCATATACACCTTAAAACACCACCTATGAGAAAGGGGGTGGGGTGCACAGCTAAAGAGGGTGCCATTCCCCCTGTGTAGTAAATACAAGCAAAAAGAGAAATAGCCAGCACAGCAACCTAATACACGGGTGCACACTGCTGTGGCAGATACAGAGTATACAAAAAAGAAGATTGCAGCAGCACACATTGGTCAAAAAATTGAGGCTCTTAGCGCACCTTTTTGATCAAAAACGTGTCCCCCATCCACCACTGGGAGGTGGCCTCATTTAGGAAGGGACCCTAACACACATTCTGAGCCTAACACTCAGATACCAACTCACCTCTGACTGGGTGACATGCTGGATCCATATACAATTTAAAACACCACCTGGGAGAAAGGGGGAGGGGTGCAGAGCTAAAGAGGGTGCCATTCTTCCTGTGTAGTAATTACAAGCAAAAAGAGAAATAGTCAGCACAGCAACCTAATACACGGGTGCTATGTAAATATACAGCAACAGGAGAATACAGCAGCACACTGCCAAATTTGCAAGCAAAGTACCTCATAATTTCATAGTTTCATATTTTCATTTATTGCACTACAGCTGTATAGCTTTTCATGTTCCATCTATATACTCATGTTTTATCTATATACTCATGTTTTATCTATATCTTTGTGCTAGCAGTGTGCTGCTGTATTCTCCTGTTGCTGTGTATATGTATATATATATATATATATATATATATATATATATATATATTCTGTCAAATCTGTCTGAAACCATGCCAAGTTTAGTTCTCATCTAAATGTGAGCAGGATGCTGTTATAACGTCCAGTCTCTGTGGTTAAGCAAATGTTCACCAACTTAGAAAAATAAATGTAGTGTATGATAGAAACCTTTTTAAAATTTGAAGAAAATGAGCAAAAGAGAAACAACTTGCTGCATCATGTAAGCATCCTGTGTTACTCATTATGAAAACAGATTGAGGCTTGGCTATTGCTTCTTCTTGATTTTTTTGAATTTTTAGGAGAGAGAGCTACTATACTAGACTAGTTATACGGTATGATACTGTCAAACAGTCAAATACAATATCCATTGCTCGATAATAGCTCAACTCTACTGTTATACTGGTTCACAGATCCATAAAGGTAGCCATACATTGGTGTAATGTGTTTTCAATAGAGAGTAGATAGCTAAACTGCTGTCCTTATCCCTGACATTACCCTCTTCCTCTTATCATGGGTTTTTCTACTGATCTGGTTCTGATTCTGTCTTTTTGTGCTCATCTAGTTCTGACCTGCATCTTATCCTTTAGCTATGGCCTTCATGCTTACCTTGAAAAGGGCCCTTTGCCCAAGTGGGGCCACTACCCTGGAGGTACTCACCAAGTAGGTAAGGACAGTGGTGTGAATGGAATTTAGGGACGCCTTACCCTGTCCCCCCTATGTTACAGAATTGCAAGATGTACAATTTATTTCTGTCATGATTTTATTTTATTTTTTTCTGGCATGGATCTGGAACTCCTGAAAGAGAATTCCAAGGAGTGGAACCTCTCTCTTGCCCAAAAGCTCACAGTTGACCAATTCTTTTCTATTGTATGACAAACCTGAATCTAAGTTGCTCTTGCTCCATCAGGGGTGTAAACCTGTAGAGGACTAATGTGCTTATTTTGTAAGTGATACATTGCTTTACAGTGGAATTATCCAACCAAAAGATGCCAGTTGCGTTAGGGTCTTTATGACACACTCAAGGACCTGTTAGCTATTCTGCACCTCACTAGGCCATGAGCTGTACTTTTGGACATTTTAAAGAATGCAGAATGCTCAGCCACATTCATTTTTTGTTTTAATCCAGATCAGCTGTCAGTTCTTTCCAGGTCATCAGCTCCTACAAATTAACCTATGTAGCTTGGTGCTTATAATGTATGTTTTCTTACGATAGAAGGAACTTTTCAAGAAACAAAGGACCATGCTTCTACTATAGCAGTGCTGGCCACTTATCTGAAGGGAATGTGTGGGTCTGCGGTTGGTGATATGTCTTGGTTTTCTTTGAATGGATGTATTGACCTATGGAAAGAATGAGGTATTATCTTAAAAGGAAAAAAAAAAAAACATTTAATAAGTATCAATGGAAAAAATTAATGAATAAAGTGAATATGTCACCTTGTTTTTTTTATTTTTATTTCTTTTTTAACCCCTTAAGGACCGGAGGTTTTTCCGTTTTTGCATTTTCGTTTTTTGCTCCTTGCCTTTAAAAAATCATAACTCTTTCAAATTTACACCTAAAAATCCATATGATGGCTTATTTTTTGCGCCACCAATTCTACTTTGTAATGACGTCAGTCATTTTGCCCAAAAATCTATGGTGAAGCGGGAAAAAAAATCATTGTGCAACAAAATTGAAAAAAAAACGCTGTTTTGTAACTTTTGGGGGCTTCCGTTTCTACGTAGTACATTTTTCGGTAAAAATGAGACCTGATTTGTATTCTGTAGGTCCATACGATTAAAATGATACCCTACTTATATAGGTTTGATTTTGTCGGACTTCTGGAAAAAATCATAACTACATGCAGGAAAATTAATACGTTTAAAATTGTCATCTTCTGACCCCTATAACTTTTTTATTTTTCCGTATATGGGGCGGTATGAGGGCTCATTTTTTGCGCCGTGATCTGAAGTTTTTAACGGTACCATTTTTGCATTGATAGGACTTATTGATCACTTTTTATTCATTTTTAAATGATATAAAAAGTGACCAAAAATGCACTATTTTGGACTTTGGAATTTTTTTGCGCGCACGCCATTGACCGAGCGGTTTAATTAATGATATATTTTTATAATTCGGACATTTCCGCACGCGGTGATACCACATATGTTTATTTTTATTTTTATTTACACTGTGTTTTTTTTTTTATTGGAAAAGGGGGGTGATTCAAACTTTTAATAGGGGAGGAGTTAAATGATCTTTATTCACTTTTTTTTTTCACTTTTTTTTTGCAGTGTTATAGGTCCCATAGGGACCTATAACACTGCACACACTGATCTTCTATGTTGATCACTGGTTTCTCATAAGAAACCAGTGATCAACGATTCTGCCGGATGACTGCTCATGCCTGGATCTCAGGCACTGAGCAGTCATTCGGCGATCGGACAGCGAGGAGGCAGGTAGGGGCCCTCCCGCTGTCCTGTCAGCTGTTCGGGATGCCGCGATTAGCCGCGGCTATCCCGAACAGCCCGACTGAGCTAGCCGGGAACTTTCACTTTCACTTTTAGCCGCGCGGCTCAGCTTTGAGCGCGCGGCTAAAGGGTTAATAGCGCGCGGCGCCGCGATCGGCGCTGCGCGCTATTAGAGGCGGGTCCCGGCTTCACTATGACGCCGGGCCCGCCATGATATGACGCGGGGTTACTGTGTAACCCCGCGTTATATCAGGAGAGCAGGACCAAGGGCGTACCTGTACGCCCTTGGTCCTTAAGGGGTTAATATTACTGATTATTTACTGATTATAGCCTGGTACTGAAACATGTTCTTTTTTTCAAATCTATTTTTTTACATTGATTAAAAACTCCTCCAACTCCAATCATGAGAATAATGGGTGCTGACAGAATGTGAAGGATGATAAAACAATGGATTTACAAACAACACATTTCTGAGCCACACTGGCTCCTTCTTCAGGTACAACAGTTAGAATAAAAACCAAAGTAAAAATAATCCCGAGACTCTTAACATCACAGGAAAAGGTGTAGCTTCAAGTCAAGGTAGTATTATTATGTAGAAATTGCTAATAAAAATATTATATAAGAATTACAAACAACATTAACATCATCATCCATTGTCCAAAAAACATTAGCATACATAAGTCACATAATCACATAAAAGTGCTGTATAATGGCAATCATACACGATAAAAATGAAAGGTACAAAATAAAAAAAATAGAAAAAGATAAAAACTTATATTGCTAAACAATTTATAAACTTGTAAGTAATAGTCGATGCACATTTTATAAAACTGACAAAACTGTACTACCTACTTCTTCTTTCAATTACCTTATTTAAACCCTAAGGTTCTAGAGTATTGAAATGAACAATTCAGTAGGATTCTGTATTTATTAGTCTTTGGAACATATTTGCTACTGTTTCTAGAATAACTTCTATGACGTTAGGTGTTTAAAACATTAATATAGCAAAGATTGTTTAAGTGATATACTTGGAAACACTTTAAGAAAATATTGTTGTTTCATATGGGATGCACCATTTGTATGCTGCGGCCCATGTATTGAAAACCACAGACACATGTTAGTAAATAAACCACATACTTTGTGGAACAACCTGCACGGGACTTAATGAGAAAGGTTTCTATGGTAAAAAGGGAAAGAAATGATCCCATATTACCAGCACACGGCAATGTAATCCATTTTCAGCAAAGGCATTTTCCTGTCCTAAACCAGAAAGTTCCAGGTGGGAAGTCACATGATCAATGGTCATGTAACTGAACTACCAAGCTATGTTAATGATCCGAGTGATTGACAGGTCCACGATACATAGAAGGTTTATTTTTTGACTTATCTATTATAGGGAACCTACTAGGTGCTTTTTAGAAATTGTAAGTTCGGTTCGGCTCGGCTCGGTTCGACCCCAACCAGCAATAAAATAATCTCCTAAACACATTTATAACACTGCCTAACAGCTCTAAAACCCTGTCTAACATTGTTAGGCACATATTCAAGTAGTTTTAAAGTGTTTTAATGCTCAGTTATGGCGACATGCGGTAACCCATGGTAACTATTACAGCTCGCCTATTTTTTAGGCTTATTCACACCAAAATAAAGCGGCATAAAGTATCCCTATCGGTAGATGCCTGCCGGTGTTAATATGCACATTGAGGCATGGGAAAACACAATGGCTTTTATCCAAGCGTGCCAAAAATTATCCCTTTTTAGATGATGGGTTGTGTACGTGTAGGCCTGGCTGGCAGTAGAGTGATGTGGATTAGTTTTTCTAGTAGTAGCCAGTGTACAGCAGGGGGTGGCTGACTGATGTTACTAGTATACAACATGAAATGGCAGAGTTATGTCAAAAGCGTACAGCAGGAGATTGAGGACTTGTAGTAGCAGGAAGGTGGTGGTTTTTAAATTAAATGTGAAAATGTTTCAATTAAGTTTTTTATTTTTAAATTTAAATGAAAATTCAATTATATGTTTCCTGGACTGGTGATGCTGACATCCATGGGTTGTGTATGTGAAGACTTGGCTTAAACTACCCGCAGAACATGTCATAGTTGCTTACTGGAGGAAGTCGTAGTAGTTTGCGTAAAGAAGCAGGTTGAGACATCTTTAAAACTAATTCAAATTTGGCCAGTCAAGTGACCCAGGCCTGGCTGACAGGAGGGAAGGAGGTTGCAATAGCAACTTTCAGCATGTCACAGTGGTTTACTGGAGGAAGATTTAGTAGTCTGCGTATAGCAGCAGGATGAGAAACCTTTAAAATGAATTAGAATTTTGCCCCAGCCAGGCGGCCCAGACGTTGGCTGGAAGTAACAGGTTTGCCAAAAAAAATCTATTTGAATTTGGCCAGCAGCCCTGGCTGGCCGCAAGGTGTTTGCAAAAGCAAACACAATAAATTAGAATTTTGCCCCAGCCAGCCGGATGGCAAAGGCCTGGCTGGAAGTAGCAGATTTTCCAAAAAAAATCAATTTTCAATTTGGCCAGCATGCCCTGGCTGGCTGCAGGGCATTTGCAAAAGCAAACACAATAAATTAGAATTTTGCCCCAGCTGGGGAATCACACTGAGACCCCAGCAATGGAGCAAAACTTTTTTTCTTACACATATTGCCCCTGGCCGTAGCTATTACTACACGTATCAACCGGGACACAGACAAGTTCAAGGAGTGGCCCACCCTCTCTGCCACATGATTGTACACGGGGAAGGCTTTCTTTGCAAAATAATGGCAACTAGGTACCTGCCACCTGGGCTGGCCACACCCCATTACTTGCCTGAAGGCCGTGGGGTCCACAAGATGGTATGGGAGGGCCTGTGCCACAAACAACTTGGCCATGTACGAATTGAGGCACATTACAACAGGGTGACAGGGGAGACTACTGTTGTCTGGAGGACATGGATTCCCCAATGGATAAGTGACGGGATCGGGGAGAAGGGCTGATGAGAAAAATCCCAAAAATGTGCTGCCTGTGGAAGAAGCCTGGCTGTTAGACAGTTGGGAGGGATCTAGAGGAACATCAGTAGCAGCAACAGCATTTTGCTAACATTGTGGGGCATCTCGACTGTCCCACGCGGCCTTGTGGTGACACTCCATATGCCTATGTAGAGACATAGTTCCAGCACTCGAACTCTGGCCACGGCTTACTTTCTGTTTGGAGAGACAACATATTGCCACGTTCTCTGCATCAGGTAAGGTAGAAAACATGTTCCACACATCAAAATATTGAACAGAGACTACACCACCTGACTGTGCCCCTCCTCTGGATGATTTTTTAATAGAACCTGAGCATGCAGTAGCGTTGCTGTCACCTGAGGCCATCATACCAGCAGCTGTATGCCTGTTACGTTTCACAGGTTTTCTTTCCCTACTTTGGCTATGCTCTTCTCTGCTGACACTACCCTCTTGCTGTCAAACACCAAATGATCATCAGCATCAAACTCCTCATTGTCCACGCCTCTCTGCATGGACTTCTTGGGCTCCTTGCTCCCTTTCATCATAGCCACCTTGATGCCTTACAGTATCCCCACCACGCCTACCACCACCAGTTTCGCTTGTGCTGGGCTTGACCACTGATTCTACCTGATTCCAGACATATTATTTTTTTCTGGTCACTTTTGGTGAATTTTCACCAACCTACGTGTCAAATTTCAATGGTTTTAACTCTTTTTGCATGGCAAAAAAGACAGAAAAAATTAGTACTGAAGGTGTTTGCAAAACAATATGAAACCCACCAGAATTGTATTCACACTACAGGCTAGATACGTGTAACTTCAACATGCTTTTTGCATGTCAGGGTTGACAGCACAATGAATACTGAAGGTGTTTGCGAAACAATATAAAATGCACCAGAACTGTATTCACACTAAAGGCTAGATACGTGTAACTCTAACATATTGTAAGAACCCGAAGGGTTAATCTACACTGAGATCTTTTGTTATTCTGGTTAAAATGGAAATGCCCTGTTCTCTGGATGGTCAGCTGACCTCATTGGCTTTTCACCTGAAATAGTAGTGTTCATCTTCCTCCAATTCTCCTCTTTTGCTTGACTCTTTACCTGTCTATAATAACCAACCTTTGCCTGAGGTGGAGCCCCTGCAAATAGGGTCCATTCGTACCCCGGAGGAGCTGTGAAGATTTCTTCAACTAAACAGTCTGTTTTTTTTTACTGTGGGGAAAATACACACTTCATCGCTTCCTGTGTCAAGCATCCACGTCCAAGTGGCAATTGTGGAGGCCACTTGGGCGCACAGGTATGTCATGCCTCTCAGAGCGCTACACCTGGCAAAGTTCTTCTGGGGGGGGAGGCATTGTTCCACCTAGTGTACAATCTTACTTAACATCTAAGAGTATTGTAAAGCCTGTTTCACATCAGTCTCTGGCTAAATCAGCCTCATGTGACACCATGGGCAATAAGAAAGTGGAGAGTACTCCCGTTGACTTGCAGTCAGGGGGAAGTAGTAAAATTTTGCAGGATGACTGTGAGGACACCAATGAGTGGTGTGATTTGCAGGATGAGGATACAGATGAGGACATTGATTGTCCATCTGTATCCAAGTCAAGACCTTTGTCATCTCAGTGGGTTAAGGGTCCAGTGGCCCCTTTTAAAAAGGGGGGGGGGCTGTAAGAACCCGAAGGGTTAATCTGCACTGAGGTCTTTTGTTATTCTAGTTACAATGGAAATGCCCTATTCTCTGGATGGTCTGCTGACCTCATTGGCTTTTCACTTGCTTAGCTCCCTATTTATACCCTCAGTATTTATAAAGGCCTTGCCTGTGAAAGAGCTCATACTCCTAGCTAGCATTTGCACTGTATCTTGTATTTCTGGTATATTTGACCCATTGGCTCCGCTCTCTGACTTCTCTCCTGTTTCTGTGATTTGGCTTTTCTGTTATCTCTTGGTACTGACTCGGCTTGAGGACTGTGACATATTGTGTGAGTATGTTTAGTTATTTTATTATTTCTGTTAGTGTGTGTGATTCCAAACAGTGTCCCGACATCCATCTGTATTGTAAGTTTATGTTGTTGATGTTTTACTCCCTGCACTTATTTTGGCAGGGACTGTCCCCCTTACAGATGAGCAAATCAAATCTGACGAATTTGAGTTCTTTATGAATTTCAGGAAAAATTGCTTCGCAGCGAATCCGAATAAATCCGAATCCGATAAAACAAATCGCTTCATTAATTTAGTGTGGTCCAGGCTCCAGGGCATCTAAAATGGCGGATCCACATCTGAGAACTTTGGGAACTCTGAGAAGGCGGGAAGGCGGTTGGTGGGATGACCCTGAATCAAATGCAGCATGCAGCCCATCAGGAGACAGTCAGCCCTGTGATTTCACAGCCCTAGATAATCGGCAGCCATCTTGCGGCCAGCCATTCCAATGTTGTATTTCAGAGAGAGAGAGAGTGTTTTATTGCAGACAGAGGAAGAAAGTAAGAATGGAGAAGCAGGATGGCTCTCTGATCCTGATAAAACAATGTGAAGACCAAGCAGCTAGTGAGACACTAAACCGTAAGTGTAAAAGTAAAATGGTAAGAAACACAAAAGAACTAGCGCTCGAGGTCTATAAATATAAGGCACATGTAATATTGAAACATGATGAAATTTATTAGTATATGTATAAAAATGCATATGCTATCTCAACTGACAGGGCCCTTGTCAGAGAGTGAAATAAAAATGCAGTGATCAAATATTGAAAAAACTCCATGTGTAAAATAAAATAAGATCTAATAGTCGGATCACATATTTCTCAGTATCCATCACTACTATTCCCCCCGTATTTGTTGGCAGGTCGAATAGTGATGGAGAAATCTTTTTGAAACTCCTGTATATCTTGTACCTCTTGTGTAGATAAATTATTTTTTCTTTTGTCTGTGATGGGTTTAAGCTGTGAAAATGCCGTCAAATCCGGCCCCATTTCTTGCAGACAAAAGAAAAAATTATTTATCTACAGAAGAGGTACGAGCTATACAGGAGTTTTAAAAAGATCTCACTATCACTATTCGACCTGCCGACAAATGCCAGGGAATAGTAGTAATGGATACTGAGAAATATAATAGAGAATGCTTACGACATCTTGCAGATGATAAAACTTACAATAAACTTACAGGAGATCCAATCCTGCAATATGAGACAGATCTTAAAACATTATGCATCTGAGCCCTCGACATAGGTATTCTATTTAAGGCTGAATATGAATTTTTGATAGATACACATAAAAGAACCCCAATTTTTTATTGCATCCCGAAACTACATAAGAACCCCACTGACCCTCCCGGAAGACCCGTTGACTCCGGTATCCCATCACTGACTGCCAACCTGTCCCACTATGTAGATCAATTGTACAACCCTATGTTAAGAAAATACCGTCCTCTTTAAAAGATGCTACACAAATGATTAAAATAGTTAAAACCTCCTTGTGGGAACCTCAATGGATCTTGGGGACACTCAATGTAAATTCCCTTCCACAGTCATTAACCAGGGAATTAAAGCAATAGAAAAAACTTTACACAAAAATAACGATTTAGATCCAGATCAGATAAGTGTCATATTAGAGAGTATCCACTTCATCTTATCCCACAATTACTTTTTGTTTGGTTCAAATTTTTATTAACAAACTAATGGGACTGCTATGGGTACCAATTTCGCCCCCTGTTATGCCAACATATTCAAGGCAAGTTTTAAAGAGGAAACAATACAACTGGGGAGCTGCCTAGTGTCCTGGCATAGGTATATTGATGACATCTTTTGTTATTTGGAACAAATCAGAACAAGAACTGCATCAATTTATCACATCACTCAACATCAATCCTTACAATCTAGAATTCACTCCACATAACAGTAATAGTTCAGTAGAGTTTTTAGATTTGTTAATTACGTCTACACCCACAGGTCTCATCACTAGTACTTACCGTAAGCCAGTTGCAAAAAATGGTTTAATTCTTCATACCAGTTGTCATTTGCCAAGATGGTTGCTGAATGTTCCCACAAGTCAGTTTAGACGTCTCAAAACAAATTGTACAAATACTGAGCAGTTTGAGATTGAAGCTGAGAGTCTGAACCTACAGTTTTCTGATAAACAATATCCAAATCAAATATTTCATGATTCTCTGATTAAAGGGAGGGCATTGGATAGAAAAGTGTTCTTTGAATATACTACAAAATCAACAACAGATTCATATGATGTGGGATCAAAACTCATTTGTAGTGATGAGCAGCATTGCCCATATTCAAATTCACAATATTTCGCGAATATATAGACGAATATACATCCTATATTAGCGAATTTCGCGTATTCGTTATATTTGCATATGCAAATATTCGCATATGTTAATATTCACATATTCATGTATATGAGGAAGAAAACAGAGGGGGTGGGTACATTTACTAATGGTTGCTAGGGATGTTGTTGATAACCTCTGACAAGTGTAGTTGCATTATTCTAATTATCCCACAAGTGAAAAGAAGGAATATGTGAATATTCACATATGCGAATATGCGCATATGCAGAAAAAAATGAATATTCGTAATTTCGAATATATAGTGAATATATTCGCTATATTCGCAAATTCGCGAATTTGCGATAGAAAATCGAAATGCGAATATTCGCGCCCAAAACTACCCCCCACATGTGACCCCATTTTGGAAACTACACCCCTCATAGAATTTAATAAGGGGTGCAGTGAGCATTTACAGCCCACTAGCGTTTGACAGATCTTTGGAACTTTGGAACTGTTCTGGCACTATGGGGACTATGTAAACACATGTGGCTTTCCATTCTGGACACATTTTCTCTCCAAAAGCCCAATAGCGCTCCCTGTCTTCTGAGCATTGTAGTTTGCCCATAGAGCACTTTACATCCATATATGGGGTATGTTCTTACTCAGAAGAAATGGGATTACAATTTTTTCCCCTATTTTCCCTTTTGAAAATGAAAAATGTAGGGTAACACCAGCATTATAGTTAAATAAAAATTTGTTTCATTTTCCCATCCAAATTTAATGAAAATTCATCAAACACCTGTGGGGTGTTAAGGCTCACTACACCCCTTGTTATGTTCCATGAGGGGTGTAGTTTCCAAAACAGGATCCCACGTGGGTATTTATTTTTGTGCGTTTAAATCAGCCACCCCTGTGCAAATCACCAATTTAGGCCTCCGATGTACATAGTGCGTTCTCACTCCTGAGCCTTTCCGCAGAGCATTTTACGCCCACATATGGGGTATTTCCGTACTCAGGAGAAATTGCGTTACAAATTTTGGGGGTCTTTTTTTCTTGTGAAAATAAAAAGTATGGGGCAACACCAGCATGTTAGTGTAAACATTTTCATATTTTTTTCCACTAACAGGCTGGTGTAGACCCCAACTTTTCCTTTTCATAAGGGGTAAAAGGAGAAAAAGCCCCCCAAAATTTGCTATGCAATTGCTCCAGAGTATGGAAATACCCCACATGTGGCCCTAAACTGTTTCCTTGAAAATACGACAGGGCTCCGAAGTGAAAGAGCGTTATGCGCATTTGAGGACTAAATTAGGGATTGCATGGGATGGACATAGGAGCATTCTACGCCAGTGATTCCGAAACAGGGTGCCTCCAACTGTTGCTAAACTCCCAGCATGCCTGGACAGTCAGAGGCTGTCCGGAAATGCTGGGAGTTGTTGTTTTGCAACAGCTGGAGCCTCCATTTTGGAAACACTGTCGTACGATACATTTTTTGTTTTGATTTGGGGGGACAGTGTAAGGGGATGTATATGTAGTGTTCTACCATTTATTTTGTGTAGTGTAGTGTTTTTAGGGTACATTTCCACGGGCGGGGAGTTACGATGAGTTTCCCGCTAGGAGTTTGCGCTGAGGTGGAAAATTTGCTGGAGCTCAAACTTGAAGCGGGAAACTCACTGTAAACCCGCCTGTGTGAATGTACCCTGTACATTCACATTGGGAGCAAACCTACAGCTGTTGCAAGACTACAACTCCCAGCATGCACTGACAGACCGTGCATGCTGGGAGTTGTACTTTTGCAACAGCTGGAGGCACACTGGTTGGAAAACCTTCAGTTAGGTTCTGTTACTTAACTCAGTATTTTCCAACCAGTAAGCCTCCAGCTGTTGCAAAACTACAACAGCCGTTTGCTGTTTGTGCATGTTGGGAGTTGTAGTTTTGCAAGATCTAGAAGGCCACAGTTTAGAGACCACTGCACAGTGATCTCCAAATGATAGCCCTCCAAATATTGCAAAACTACAAATCACAGCATGCCCAAACATCAAACAGCTGTCAGGGCATGCTGAGAGTTGTAGCTTTGCAACATCTGGAGGGCTATAGTTTAGAGACCACTGGATAGTGGTCTCCAAACTGTAGCCCTCCAGATGCTGCTAGACAACAACTCATCGGCTTCTGTAGTCTGCACCAGGGAGCCACACCTCATCACGGCCGATCACTGCCACCGATCGCTGCCGTTAAGTGACCGCCGGTCACAAGACAGTTCCCCCGTTCTACCTGGACTACCGTGGGTGTCCAGAACTTTAACCTCCCCGCTCCCGATCTGCTATTAGTTAGTCTCTTCTGAAAAACCAATAGCAGTGATATCCTATCCCTTCAGGGGGATTGGGGGTGTCTTGGACAGCCCCGAGCTCCCTTATTTTCTGGGTCACCGGGTCACCAGACACCCCTATGACCCGGAATCACCACAGATCGCCAGTATTAATTGACAGGGAGTTTGCACGGGGTGCCTGCTGAATGATTTAAGCAGGCATCCCGGTCCGGATCCCACCTGGTGAGCATTGGGGACCGGAATTCCCACAGGCGTACCAGGGAGCCAGGGCGTGCCTGTATGCCCTGGGTCCCTAAGTGGTTAAAATGAAGGTAAATGTTTAGTACTGTAATACAAGTTGGCACCATAAGAAACATTTTGGTCTTCTCTGGAAAAAAAAAAGTCAAAACACATAGTATGATGAACAGCAAAAAAGTAGACCTAGGATCAGGACTGTATCATAAAATAGATGATTTTTTTGGGATTGTAAAGACAAGAGCAATCAATCACAAATATGTAAGTGCCTAATAAATACATACAATGTGAAAACAGGTAGAACCTATATGGGTATGTGGCATCTGTGGCTTTAGCTGTTGAAAAAGTGGTGTCTGCTAAAACAATTTGCTTTCAATCTAGGCCAAATGCCCGCTATGGATATGTGGTGTCCCGTATTTCATACTGTGCCTTGGTGGGGGGGGTCCCCAAAGTCAAAGTTCCTAGGACTGTGGGGGTCCGCTTCCCTAGTTAGCCCCTAGTCACCCCTTAGTAAGTTAATATTTATTAATATTGTCATTGTAAATATGTATATTTCATTACTCACATGTTTAGCGTCGCAGGACCTGTGGGTCATGTGACCCGTTACTCAGAACTCTATGGCATGTTGAAGGACCTTAGGTGGTTCTTAAGTCACGTGTCCACCCATAATGCTGTGTAACGGTGAGTGACAGTTGTTATGGGCCAATCCAAAACTGCTCAGCCCCTGCCCATATAAGGGAGCTGCAGCCATTAATCTCTCTCTTGTTCCTGCGCTGCCAAGCAAGCAGCATCATTGCTCTTGGGTTGCTGTCATTGAATGAGGTAGGACCTCTGCAAATTTCAAGTACGTTTGCTAGGCCAAAGCCTTGCGGCCTCAGCCTATATCACAGCAGTTATATATCTATAATTCCCCGCTACTCTCCGCAAGATCACTGGACCTAAACTCACCCCTAAATCCAGCAGATCTATGCAACAGAATCTTCTCAAGCTAAACTGAGCTTATCTGATCCCAATCGACTGTCAATCGCTGCTCAACTACAAATAGACTTTGTTATCTGGACTGTTATTGATATTGCCTGTTACCGAAAATCTTCAGTAAAAGTTCCTGCAAGTTTTCAGTTCAACAGTGGTTGTGGACAATCCATTTATTACGCACTCACCTATCGCTCTTGGGGAGGGTGGCGATAGGCCCAGCACCATTACAGTATTTAACCCTCACCCTGGCATCATGAGCTACAAGGGTTAACAGCGCCCTTTATGATTCAGAACAGCAACACCCCAATTACCCTACATACCCCCGAGGCATACCACAGAGCCTTTTTGGCGTCTCATGAACAGGATTCGGGTGTGTGCCTGCTGCTGTTGCCACTAGTGAAATTGTACTCCCCCCAATATAACGGACTTTATTCATGTACTGGGGATTATACTCTGGTGTACGGGGCTGCGCGCACGGTGGTGTGTGGAGGAAGTGTGCATGTAAAGTAAGGGGGGAGGCGAAGAGTACAGCGGAGTTACAAGTTGCAGTGGAAAGAGTTAAAGCTAGCAGGGCCTTCCCGCGTGCGTGATCCAGAAACCCCGCCCACCGAAGCCCTCGTTGCCGCCGCGGCCATTTTGCCGGAGTCTAGAGCCAGAGACCAAAAAAAGGATATAGTTCGGCGCACGAAAAAGCGCAGAGTGCGACAGCGGGTTGAAAGTTGTAACGAGCCAGAGCAATACAGGACTCTAAGATGCCAGATTGCCAAATTGAGGTCTGGTATAGATTTATTTCAGCTGCCGATCAACGCACTCAAATTTCAGTTCAACGCGCTCAGGTTTCAAGTCACAGCTCTCAAGTTTGAAATCTACGCACTCAAGTTCCAGATTAGAGAACAACTGCGTATCACCTTGGGACCTAGGAATCCAAGATTTATTTAGAGGACCAGTACACCTAATACAAAGATGTCAGAGCCTGCAGCGCCATTGTCACCACCTGAGCAACAGGAGGGTGATGCTCCAGTGACCCCTCCAATAGGGTCTCCACCACAAGTCAGAAGGGTGCTGCCACCCTCACCAGCGCTGCCTACCCTACAAAGACGGGACCTTCCTGTGACTCCAGCAGGGCCTTCTCCACGGGCATAACAAGATCCATCTAGTCCACCTCTAGCTTCTCCCTACATGCTGGGAGCCCCTGTTGCTGCACCTGTCTTCTTGGGGAATCCTGTGCTTCCCACCTACAATGGTGACCCTTTCACATTAAGAGACTTTAAAGAAAAGATCTGCAGCCTCTTGGGGTTCTATGCCCTTCCCCCTCATCAGCAGGTACAGTTGCTCCTGGGACAGCTCCAGGGATCTGCCTTAGAGGAGATCCGCACCTGGCCAGCTACTGACAAAGTCACAGTGGGACAGATCTTCGAGGGACTCTCTCAAGTGTTTGAATCCCATTCCCCCTCTGAGGTACGCCTCAGACCAGGGACGTGCACAGACATTTTGGAGGGCAGGTGCTCAAGTAAAAAAGAGGGCACTTCTCATAATTAAAAAAAAAGTCTGCCAGACTTAATGGGCAGATGTGCTGTGGCCCAGGGATACAGTGGACTCCCGCTGGGCCTCCTCAACATTCCTAGCCCTCATAAAAGTTGGTGTTTTTGTAAAATAAAGTCAAGAACAGTTTCTATGAAGGTCTCCTATATGTATATACACTTTGGCTGTGCTACCAGTCTTATTTACAGAAAACGTGACAGCTGCACTATAATATACTGTATTATAGAGGAGATTCATCAAAACCTGTGCAGAGAAAGAGTGGTGCAGTCGCCCATAGCAACCAATCAGATAATTTCTTTCATTTTGCAGAGGGCTTTTCCTCTGCAAAGGTTTTAATAAATCTCCCCCTATATGCCCCGGTCTGACCTCTATATGACAGAACGTGCACTCACCCAGCACCCATCCCCAATCACCCAGCACACATCCTCATTCACCCAGCACCCATCTTATGCAGGAATCTCCACACAGCTCTGGTTCTTACACTGAAGAGATGGACACCACACTAATATATGCTTACATGCTAAAATATACAAGAGTTGGAGAAAAAAGAATTATAAATATACAAAGACGGCCGGGCATAGCACAGCATACAGGATGGAGGCAGGGAAGCTCCACCTCCATTGCGCCACGGGTCTGGGTACTATTAAGGCTACTGAGGAATACCACAATTGTGGTGAAACGCGTTTAGCCTCAATCTTTAAGTATTGCCACTACCATCTTTTGCTTATATCAGCCACTAAGTCAGCCGAGAACGCCTTGCCAGCGCTGCAGTACCCAGACCCGTGGCCCACTATTGAATAGCGCTCTATTCACACCACGAGGATGCCGACTTACAGCTGATTGCTGCTCCTTAGGCCGACGGGCGAATAGTGCCCAGCAAAACTTCATTCACCCACCGCTTCATATTGGATGCCGGCTCTCTGCATTACAGAGGACAACATCTCATCATTTGGAACCAACGTACTTTCACAAACGCCTTCCCGGAGGAACCCCTACACCCATGTCAGGTTGGTGGTTGCCCTCGTTCTAGTGCGTGCGGGCACTGATTCATTACAGTCTCCAGGAGTCTGCCGCTCTGGAGACGGTCAGCTGCCGTGCAATACGGTGAAGACTGCAAACAAGGTACCGCTCTGAATGTCCAAATTGTCACGATGCCGGCTGGCAGGTAGTGGATCCTCTGTGCCAGAGAGGGATTGGCGTGGACCGTGCTAGTGGATCGGTTCTAAGTCACTACTGGTTTTCACCAGAGCCCGCCGCAAAGCGGGATGGTCTTGCTGCGGCGGTAGTGACCAGGTCGTATCCACTAGCAACGGCTCAACCTCTCTGACTGCTGAAGATAGGCGCGGTACAAGGGAGTAGACAGAAGCAAGGTCGGACGTAGCAGAAGGTCGGGGCAGGCAGCAAGGATCGTAGTCAGGGGCAACGGCAGGAGGTCTGGAACACAGGCTAGGAACATACAAGGAAACGCTTTCACTGGCACAATGGCAACAAGATCCGGCGAGGGAGTGCAGGGGAAGTGAGGTATAAATAGGGAGTGCACAGGTGAACACACTAATTAGAACCACTGCGCCAATCAGCGGCGCATTGGCCCTTTAAATCGCAGAGACCCGGCGCGCGCGCGCCCTAGGGAGCGGGGCCGCGCGCGCCGGGACAGGACCGACGGAGAGCGAGTCAGGTACGGGAGCCGGGGTGCGCATCGCGAGCGGGCGCCACCCGCATCGCGAATCGCATCCCGGCTGGAGGCAGTATCGCAGCGCACCCGGTCAGTGGATCTGACCGGGGCGCTGCGGGAGCGAGAGTGTAGTGAGCGCTCCGGGGAGGAGCGGGGACCCGGAGCGCTCGGCGTAACAGTACCCCTCCCTTGGGTCTCCCCCTCTTCTTTGAGCCTGAGAACCTGAGGACCAGACTTTTATCCAGGATATTGTCCTCAGGTTCCCAGGATCTCTCTTCAGGACCACAGCCCTCCCAGTCAACCAAAAAGAAGGTTTTTCCTCTGACCTTTTTGGAGGCCAGTATCTCCTTTACAGGAAAGATGTCAGAAGAACCGGAGACAGGAGTGGGAGAGATAAGTTTAGGAGAGAAACGGTTGATGATGAGTGGTTTAAGAAGAGAATTTGTAGCTGGGAACACGGAAGCGGACATATTTAGCGGAGAGCCATACCTTGTCTCCAGGAGAAAAAATGGGGGGAGCTCTTCTTTTCTTATCAGCAAACTTCTTCATGCGTGATGAAGCCTGTAAGAGAGAATTTTGGGTCTCTTTCCATATGGTGGAAAGATCACGAGAAATTTCATCCACAGCGGGCAGACCAGAGGGCAAGGGGGTAGGGAGGGGAGGAAGAGGGTGGCGGCCGTACACCACGAAAAATGGGGATTTGGAGGAAGATTCAGAGACTCTGAAGTTATACGAGAATTCGGCCCATGGTAGAAGATCTGCCCAATCATCCTGGCGGGAGGAAACAAAATGTCGTAAATAATCACCCAAGACCTGGTTAATTCTTTCTACTTGTCCATTGGATTGAGGATGATATGCAGAAGAAAAGTTTAATTTAATCTTGAGTTGTTTACAGAGAGCCCTCCAGAATTTTGACACGAATTGGACGCCTCTATCCGAGACGATCTGCGTGGGCAACCCGTGAAGACGAAAAATGTGTACAAAAAATTGTTTAGCCAACTGAGGCGCTGAAGGAAGACCAGGAAGAGGGATGAAATGTGCCATTTTGGAGAATCGATCAACGACCACCCAAACAACAGTGTTGCCACGGGATGGGGGTAAGTCTGTAATAAAATCCATACCAATCAGAGACCAAGGCTGTTCGGGGACAGGCAGGGGATGAAGAAAACCAGCGGGCTTCTGGCGAGGAGTCTTATCCCGGGCACAGACAGTGCAGGCTCGCACAAAGTCCACGACATCCGTCTCCAGAGTCGGCCACCAATAGAAGCGAGAGATGAGTTGCACAGATTTCTTGATGCCCGCATGACCTGCGAGATGGGAGGAGTGACCCCATTTGAGGATTCCGAGGCGTTGGCGTGGAGAGACGAAGGTCTTTCCTGGAGGAGTTTGCCTGATGGAGGCTGGAGAAGTGGAAATCAGGCAGTCAGGAGGAATGATGTGTTGCGGAGAGAGTTCAACTTCCGAGGCATCCGAGGAACGGGAAAGAGCATCGGCCCTAATGTTCTTATCGGCAGGCCGAAAGTGAATTTCAAAATTAAATCGGGCAAAGAACAGAGACCACCTGGCCTGGCGAGGATTCAGCCGTTGGGCAGACTGGAGATAGGAGAGGTTCTTGTGATCGGTGTAAATAATAACTGGAAATCTTGATCCCTCCAGCAGATGCCTCCATTCCTCAAGTGCTAATTTAATTGCTAGAAGCTCTCGATCCCCGATGGAGTAGTTCCTCTCTGCCGGAGAGAAGGTCCTAGAAAAAAAACCACAAGTAACAGCATGCCCGGAAGAATTTTTTTGTAGAAGGACCGCTCCAGCTCCTACTGAGGAGGCATCAACCTCCAATAGGAAGGGTTTAGATGGGTCAGGTCTGGAGAGCACGGGAGCCGAAGAAAAGGCAGACTTGAGCCGTTTAAAGGCGTCTTCCGCTTGAGGAGGCCATGACTTGGGATTGGCATTTTTTTTGGTTAAAGCCACGATAGGAGCCACAACGGTAGAAAAATGTGGAATAAATTGCCTGTAATAATTGGCGAACCCCAAAAAACGTTGGATAGCACGGAGTCCGGAGGGGCGTGGCCAATCTAAGACGGCAGAGAGTTTGTCTGGATCCATTTGTAGTCCCTGGCCAGAGACCAAGTATCCTAGGAAAGGAAGAGATTGGCATTCAAACAGACATTTCTCTATCTTGGCATAAAGTTGATTGTCACGAAGTCTCTGAAGAACCATACGGACATGCTGGCGGTGTTCTTCTAGATTGGCAGAAAAAATCAGGATATCGTCCAGATATACAACAACACAGGAGTATAAGAGATCACGAAAAATTTCATTAACAAAGTCTTGGAAGACGGCAGGGGCGTTGCACAGGCCAAAGGGCATGACCAGATACTCAAAGTGTCCATCTCTAGTGTTAAATGCCGTTTTCCATTCATCCCCCTCTCTGATGCGGATGAGATTATAAGCACCTCTTAAGTCCAGTTTGGTAAAGATGTGGGCACCTTGGAGGCGATCAAAGAGTTCAGAGATGAGAGGTAGGGGGTAGCGGTTCTTTACCGTGATTTTATTAAGACCGCGGTAGTCGATGCAAGGACGTAGAGAGCCATCTTTTTTGGACACAAAGAAAAATCCGGCTCCGGCAGGAGAGGAGGATTTACGGATAAAGCCCTTTTTTAAATTTTCCTGGATTTACTCAGACATAGCAAGAGTCTCTGGGGCGGACAGAGGATAAATTCTGCCCCGGGGTGGAGTAGTGCCCGGGAGGAGGTCAATAGGACAATCATAAGGCCTGTGAGGAGGTAAAGTCTCAGCTTGTTTTTTGCAAAAAACATCCGCAAAGTCCATATAGGCCTTAGGGAGACCGGTTACAGGGGGAACCACAGAGTCACGGCAAGGGGTACTGGGAACCGGTTTTAGGCAGTCCTTGAAACAAGAGGGCCCCCAACTCTTGATCTCCCCAGTGGACCAATCCAGGGTTGGGGAATGGAGTTGAAGCCAGGGTAGTCCAAGGAGAATTTCGGAAGTGCAATTGGGGAGGACCAAAAATTCAATTTTCTCGTGATGAGGTCCGATGCACATTAGAAGGGGCTCCGTGCGGAAACGTATGGTACAGTCCAATCTTTCATTGTTTACACAATTGATGTAGAGGGGTCTGGCGAGACTGGTCACCGGGATGTTGAACCTGTTGACGAGAGAGGCCAAAATAAAATTTCCTGTAGATCCGGAATCCAAGAAGGCCATAGTAGAGAAGGAGAAGGCAGAGGCAGATATCCGCACAGGCACAGTAAGACGTGGAGAAGCAGAGTTGACATCAAGGCCTGTCTCACCTTTGTGCGGAGTCAGCGTACGTCTTTCCAGGCGGGGAGGACGGATAGGACAATCCTTCAGGAAGTGTTCGGTACTGGCACAGTACAGGCAGAGATTCTCCATGCGGCGTCGTGTCCTCTCTTGAGGTGTCAGACGAGACCGGTCGACCTGCATAGCCTCCACGACGGGAGGCACAGGAACGGATTGCAGGGGACCAGAGGAGAGAGGAGCCGGGGAGAAAAAACGCCTCGTGCGAACAAAGTCCATATCCTGGCGGAGCTCCTGACGCCTTTCGGAAAAACGCATGTCAATGCGAGTGGCTAGATGAATGAGTTCATGTAGGTTAGCAGGGATTTCTCGTGCGGCCAGAACATCTTTAATGTTGCTGGATAGGCCTTTTTTAAAGGTCGCGCAGAGGGCCTCATTATTCCAGGATAGTTCTGAAGCAAGAGTACGGAATTGTACGGCGTACTCGCCAACGGAAGAATTACCCTGGACCAGGTTCAACAGGGCAGTCTCAGCAGAAGAGGCTCGGGCAGGTTCCTCAAAGACACTTCGAATTTCCGAGAAGAAGGAGTGTATAGAGGCAGTGACGGGGTCATTGCGGTCCCAGAGCGGTGTGGCCCATGACAGAGCTTTTCCAGACAGAAGGCTGACTACGAAAGCCACCTTAGACCTTTCAGTAGGAAACTGGTCCGACATCATCTCCAAGTGCAGGGAACATTGGGAAAGAAAGCCACAGCAGAATTTAGAGTCCCCATCAAATTTATCCGGCAAGGATAGTCGTAGACCAGAAGCGGCCACTCGCTGCGGAGGAGGTGCAGGAGCTGGCGGAGGAGATGATTGCTGAAGCTGTGGTAGAAGCTGCTGTAGCATCACGGTCAGTTGAGACAGCTGTTGGCCTTGTTGCGCTATCTGTTGTGACTGCTGGGCGACCACCGTGGTGAGGTCGGCGACAACTGGCAGAGGAACTTCAGCGGGATCCATGGCCGGATCTACTGTCACGATGCCGGCTGGCAGGTAGTGGATCCTCTGTGCCAGAGAGGGATTGGCGTGGACCGTGCTAGTGGATCGGTTCTAAGTCACTACTGGTATTCACCAGAGCCCGCCGCAAAGCGGGATGGTCTTGCTGCGGCGGTAGTGACCAGGTCGTATCCACTAGCAACGGCTCAACCTCTCTGACTGCTGAAGATAGGCGCGGTACAAGGGAGTAGACAGAAGCAAGGTCGGACGTAGCAGAAGGTCGGGGCAGGCAGCAAGGATCGTAGTCAGGGGCAACGGCAGGAGGTCTGGAACACAGGCTAGGAACACACAAGGAAACGCTTTCACTGGCACAATGGCAACAAGATCCGGCGAGGGAGTGCAGGGGAAGTGAGGTATAAATAGGGAGTGCACAGGTGAACACACTAATTAGAACCACTGCGCCAATCAGCGGCGCAGTGGCCCTTTAAATCGCAGAGACCCGGCGCGCGCGCGCCCTAGGGAGCGGGGCCGCGCGCGCCGGGACAGGACCGACGGAGAGCGAGTCAGGTACGGGAGCCGGGGTGCGCATCGCGAGCGGGCGCCACCCGCATCGCGAATCGCATCCTGGCTGGAGGCAGTATCGCAGCGCACCCGGTCAGTGGATCTGACCGGGGCGCTGCGGGAGCGAGAGTGTAGTGAGCGCTCCGGGGAGGAGCGGGGACCCGGAGCGCTCGGCGTAACACAAATATTGTTATTGTTCTTATTTACACTAAACGGCTGTCTTTGAAGTAAAGTGGAAGTTATAACTGTATCGCTCATCTCATCTGCTACATTTAACAGACACTTTGTATCTACTTTGTTGTCAATACAGTACATTGGCTTCATGTGATGAACAATTCTAACCACTGTGGCTGCTAAACTAGATTAGAACTATTGTATTGACTTTGGTCATTGGCTGCTATCTGATACAAAATATTTTATGAACATTTACATAATTATTTTTATAAGAAGGTTGGCAATCCATAATCATTTTTTATTTAATTTATTTTTAATAAGAACATTTTTTCTAATACCTGGGCAAGGGCCCTGCCCCGGTGTTTTAATATTATTTTTACTCAATAAATGCACATTATTGCTTAAGTTATATTTTGCAGGTATTTATTATTATTACAGTAATCAAGATAGGATTACTTTAGTCATTATTAGTTTCATTTCCATTTATTTGTGATCTAATATCTGTCATTTTTCTATATCTTTTATCTCCATCTTTTTGCTTCTTCCTTTTTGCTCTTTCTCCTTTTCACTTATTTTTTCTTATTTCACTATCCTTGAGGACTGGTCATATAATTTCTTCATTATATATTTTTCTATATATTTCTTGGTCTTGGGGTAATCAGACCTTACCAGTTAACCTCAGGCTAGTCATTGATTGAGCTGCACTGCCCTTGATTTTATTCTACTCTTACAACCCCTCCTCCTAGTCCATGGACAGCTGATTTATAAGACATTAAGCAGGACATTGAACAGTTAGCAAAGGCCTTTAAAGAAATGTCCGTCCGGCCCAATCCCCCTAGACCTGTGACACTCCCACCTAAGAAACCTGACCTGAGACCACCTGGAAGTCAGAGGCCTGTTTGTAGTTATTGTAACAAGAATGGACACTGGAAGAACCAATGCTGGGCTTTAAACGTGCATCCCCTGGGGTCGAAGACCGCACCCCAGGAGTAGATGTTGAAGGTCCAGAACCAACCAGCACCAAGAAAGGACTGTCAATGTATGTCGCTCCTTGTCCTTATGTACAGGTGATAGTTGAAGGTATCCGGTTGCAAGCTCTAATAGAACGGGGTCTCAGGTGTCCACTATTCCTCAGGGAGTTTTCTATAAGTATTGGGGTCCAGAAAGGTTGTGTGAGCCTAAGGAGGCGGAGTTTAGAGTAATCGCAGGGAACGGGAAACCAGTACCCAGGCATGGCTACTGGGAGTCCACAGTGCAGGTGGGAGAACATGTTTTAGAAAGGCAGGGTATAATTGTCACCAGTGTTAGGGATGAAGGGGCAGCTGACTTCATCTTAGGGATGAACATCATGAGGCACTGTTTTGATGATATTGTTGATTCACTGCATGCATCTCTCCCTCACATGTCACCTCCAGGCCGGCGAGCCGCGCAACACCACCTTAAGATACTCCAAGCAGAACAGAAGTTTGTGAACCGTCAAGGAGAAATTTGTCGAGTCAGGATCCAGGACATACGTGCTGTCACCCTACAACCACAGACGGAGACGGTTGTTTGGTTTCGTGCCCGACCTGGGGTGAAGAATTGGGATTACCAAGCACTCTTGGAGCCCATCATATTGGAAGATTATCCCTTGGTACGAGCAGCTAAAAGCCTGGTGACAGTACGAAATGGGAAAGTTCGAGTAAGACTTATTAACCTCTCTGAATTTGCCGCACGACTATCTAAGTATACCCCGGTGGCTAAACTGCACCGTTTCGACGCAAGAGATGTGGTCTCGAAGTCACAAGTTGTCCAGCGAGGGTCTGGTCAAGACCCTGTAGAACCCTGGTGGACCCAACTACAAATAGGGAATGAAGACACCCCCAAGGAGCAGGTAGGAGGAGTCATCCAGGTAGCTAAGCAATACCAAGAAGCTTTCAGCAAGTTTCCCACTGACTTCGGCAGGACCACAATGATCAAGCACCGGATCCTCACTGGAGATAGTCCACCCATTAAAGAGAGGCATCGCCCCGTGGCTCCTGGGATGTATCAGACCATATAATAAATGCTCGAGGAAATGAACGAAGCCGACGTTATCCAGGAGAGCCAGAGCCCTTGGGCGGCACCTTTTGTCCTTGTGAGGAAGAAGGACGGGACTATCTGCTTTTTGTGTGGACTACAGAAAACTGAATGGAGTAACCCACAAGGACGCCTACCCTCTCCCCCGTATTGAAGAATCTTTGACTGCATTGGGGTCCGCAGCCTACTTCTCTACGCTGGACTTGTCAAGTGGATACTGGCAAGTACCAATGGCAGAAGAATCAAACAGGATGACCGTGAGTTCAGGAGTTAGTCCGGCGCAGAGAGGAACCATCAGGAAGCCAAATAAAATCAATGGATTTATTAAATGCAACGCGTTTGGCTGCGCATGCGCAGCTTCATCAGGCATGATGCCTGATGAAGCTGTGCATGCGTAGCGAAACGCGTGTCATTTAATAAATCCATTGATTTTATTTGGCTTCCTGATGGTTCCTCTCTGCACCGGACTAACTCCTGAACTCACGGTCATCCTGTTTTGATTCTACTTCTACCCAGGAGGGCTGCAGTGGACCTTCACTTATATTTATTCTACATTTTACCTTGTTGTGTGTGGGCGCACAACCAACTTTTGTAAGCGGCCTGGGAATTACCCTCCCCCACCCCCACTAACAAGATCTGCTGATCCCGCACATGAGGCGCCTTCCTTCCTCTTTCTAAATGGCAGAAGAAGACAGAGAGAAGACAGCATGTGTGACACCCATGGGACTCTTTGAGTTTAAAAGTATGCCCTTTGGACTGTGCAATGCACCGGCTACTTTCCAATGCTTAATGGAGCGATGTTTAGGGCATCTCAACTTTCAGAGTGTTCTTTTGTATCTAGATGACGTCATTGTCTATTCCCGGACGTATCAGGAACATCTGGACCACCTGAAAGAAGTTTTCAAAGTTCTTATTCAACATGGACTCAAGGTTAAACCCTCCAAATACCATCTGTTGAAGCCGCAAATACACTACCTGGGGCATGTCGTCAGTGCCGAAGGTGTTCAGCCCGATCCGGATAAAGTAAGTGCTGTGAGGGAGTGGCCTACACCCAAGATGGTGCAAGACGTCCGAAGTTTCCTAGGATTTGCTGGTTTCTACCGGCGCTTCATCCCACACTTTGCCCAAATTGCTGGGCCTTTGACCCATCTACTGAGAGGCACTGCCCGGGAGAATTATAATGGGAGGCTACCGATAAAGTGGGCTGAAGATCAAGAAAATGCCTTCCGACCTTTAAAATACCTCCTTACGGCACCCCCTATTCTGGTGTATCCTGACTACAGCCTGCCGTTCCGTCTGTATACAGATGCCAGCTTCAAAGGTCTGGGAGCAGTTCTATCTCAGGTCCAGAATGGCAAAGAGAGAGTCATTGCCTACGCCAGCCGACATCTCCGAGTCGCCAAACGGAATGACGCCAACTACAGCTCGTTCAAACTAGAGCTCCTGGCCTTAGTTTGGGCCATCACGGAGAAATTCAAAGACTATCTGGCTGCTACTCCCTTCACGATCTATACCGATAACAATCCCTTAGCCCATTTGAACACTGCTAAGTTGGGGGCTATTGAACAGCGCTGGGCCTCCCGACTGGCCAACTATGATTTCAACATTAAGTACCGCAGCGGAAAGACTAACTTTAATGCGGATGTACTTTTTCGTATTGCCCGGGGGGAGGAACCCCCTGCCGAAGATGTGTGGGAAGATGTAGAGATGCCCCCCTTCTACCGAAGGTTCATGAGCCAGAGTGCTCTAACTGCCCTGAAGGGTGACGAACCTGGACCTCTCAAAGTCCCTGAAGAATTGTCCACTTGGAAGACACTTCAGGACGAGAGCCGGATTATTGGGGACCTCTTGGACTATTGACTCCACAAGAAAATCCCCACTTGGCTGCACAAGGGGACTTTGAATTGAAGGCGCTGTGGCGACTGAGGAATTGCCTGTTCCTGCACAAGGGGTTGCTATATCGGAACTCCCTGGACCCGGTTTCAGGAGACCACCTACACCAGATTTTGGTCCCTCGAAGAGATGCAGTCATGGTCCTGAATGCCTACCATGAAGATTTTACTGGATAGGGATGTGGGGAGACATTGAGAAGTGGTGTGCTGAATGCTCCATGTGTAACGTTATCAAGAATCCACGGAGGGACGCAAGGGCTCCTTTACATCCCATCCGCACAGAGAGGCCTAATCAGATTGTCGCCCTGGATCATGTGAAACTGACCCCCACTCGGTCTGGCTATTGCTATGCCTTGACCATGGTGGACCATTGTTCCAAGTGGGGGGTCATGGTTCCCGTCAATGACCTCACTGCCAAAACGGCTGCCCAACTCTTCTACAGTCACTTGATCCAACCTCTCGGGTGTCCCGAATCGGTCCTCACGGATCGGGGAACAGCCTTTGAAGTTCAGTTGTTCCAGGAACTTTGCCAGTTGCATAACTGCAAGAAGCTTAGGACGACAGCCTACCATCCCCAGGGGAACGGGCTCTGTGAGAGGATCAATCAAGTTTTCATCCATATGCTCAGAGTTGCTTCTGTCTCAAAGCATGAAAAGTGGCCTCGATTACTGCCTGAGCTCCTGGAAACTTACAACCCCTTTCAACAAGTCCCCTTAAGTATCTCAAGGCTGGGTCTCGGAGCATCAAAGGCGAATAGAAGAGGCTAGAGACATTGTTGAGAAGAAAATGGGCGAAGTCCACGACCGCCAGCAGAAAGATTATAATCGGCATGCTTCAGCTCAGCCCCTACAACTTGGAGATAAAGTGTGGCTCGGGAAATTTCCTAGGACCCATTAATTGGACTCTCTGTGGGAAACGGAACCTTATACTTTTACAGCAATACCCTATCCCGAAACGGCTTCAGAGAATCTCCCAGTCCAACTGAAGATGTTGCTCCTGTGTCCAGCCTTCAAGCTGGTCCCTCGGGGACGGAAGTTTCTGCAGAATCGCTATGTGAAGAGACTCCTGAATGCTCAGAGGTGGTGTTACGACGGTCTCAAAGGACTACTCAGGGTAAACTACCCTTAAGGTATCAAGACTGATTATTAAGCAGTACTTGCACACGGTTAGTATTGTGTACTTAAGCCAGTTAAAAAAAGGAAAAGTATTAGGAAAAGTAAGATACCAAAAGTAGTGGACACAGCTCACCCTTTAGCCCTCACCACGACACGGACAGGACCGGACCCCAGTCCGAAAAAGTAGCAGTAGACAAAGAGAAGTCCAGCGTGGTAGTTCAAGCAATACTTGGAAGTTTATTCAGCAATCAGCCAACATAGAAAACAGGTGACGCATTTCGTCCACAGTGTGTAGCCTTAGTCATAGAAATTAGCTCTGTTTTTCTATTCCTGGATAACCCCTTTAAGACGCAACAAGTGTAACCAGTCTTATAAGATGGACACCTTTATACTTAAGCCAGTTAAAAAAAGGAAAAGTATTAGGAAAAGTAAGACAGATTCAAACGTTAACCGCTTTAAGGACACAGGACCCACATGTACATCCTGTGCTTGTTCTCCTGGACCAATGTCCGACATTAACCCTCTAGATGCCACAATCAAAGTTGATCATGGCATCTATAACAGGAAAATCGGCATCTAAAGTTGGCTAATCGGGACTACCGCGACAAATCAACTGAGAGGACGACGGGAGGTTTTTTACTTGCCTCCTCACTGGTACACATTGGTACTCTTTTACTGCAGGAAGCCATGGCTGCCTGTAGTACTGGAGGGCCGATAACAATGGTCAAAGCTGTTCTATGGAGCTGCGTTGTTGAGTGTTTGCAATCTAAATATTGCAAGCATTGTTCCCTTATTTGGACTAAAAGATAGTGAAAAAATTTAATGGAAAATTTTATAAATGTGAATAAGCCCCTTCCCTAATAAAAGCTGAAATCATCCCCTTTTCCTATTTGTTAAAAAAATATAATTATGTAAACAAAAAACATAAACATTTGTGTTGTCGCCGAGTGCGTAATTTTCCGAACTATTCAAATCTAATGTTAATTAAAGCGCATGGTCAATGGCATAAACATAAAAAATTTCCAAAGTCCAGAAATGCGTATTTTTGGTCACTTCATACACCAGAAAAAAATTTATAATAATTGATCAAAAAGTCCCATAACAAAAAAATGGTACCAAATGGTATCACAGCGCAAAAATACAGCCCTGTATACAAAAAAAAAACAAAAAACAACGAGTTATCGGGGTCAGAAAAGGGACAACTTTAAGCATAATCATTTTCATACAAAAAGTTATAATTTTTTTAAAGTAGTAAAATAAAACAAAACCTATATAAGTTGGGTTTATTTTATCATATGAACGTAAAGGGGTACTCCGGTGGAAAACTTTTTTTTTTTATGAACTGGTGCCAGAAAGTTAAACAGATTTGTAAAGTACTTAGCAGATCTATACTACAGAGGAGATTCTTTTCTTTTAAAAATTTTTTGTCTTGTCCACAGTGCTCTCTGCTGACACCTCTGTCCGTGTCAGGAACTGTCCAGTGCAGCATAGGTTTGCTATGGGGATTTTGTCCTGCTCTGGCAGTTCCTGATATGGGCACCAGGTGTCAGCAGAGAGCACTGTGGACAAGACAAAAAAGAAATTCAAAATGAAAAGAATTTCCTCTGTAGAATACAGCTGCTAATCAGTACTGAAAGGATTAAGATTTTTAAATTGAAGTCATTTACAAATCTGTTTATCTTTCTGGCACCAGTTCATAAAAAAAAAAAAAAAAAAAAAGTTTTCCACTGGAGTACCCCTTTAACTAAACAGAACAAAGATGATGGATCATTTTTACTGAAAAGTACATTGTGTAGTAATGGAAGCCTGCAAAAGTTGCAAAACTGCATCTTTTTTTTTTTTTTTTACAAATTGGTGGTGAAAAAAACAAGCTGGTATATGGGTCTGTAGGTGACAAATTAAAAATGTTATAGCTATTAGAAGGTGAGAAGTGCAAAAATAAAAAAGGTGTTTTTCCGTTTTTGACTTACCCTATTTGTTTTGTTTCATTTCTATTCTTGTTGTTTAGCCTACTCTATTTCTGTTCTTTGTTGTCTTTTTATCCCCCACTTTGTTTTCCTATCTTTGCTTCTATTTCCTGTTTCTTGCTGTGCTGAAAACTACAAATCCCAGCATGCCACATGCCTTGCTGGTTTGGGGCGGCTCCTTTTTTTATTTTATTTTTTTGTTTGTTTGTTTGTTTGTTCCGCCCTTTACCCATCCTACTATTTTCCCGGGTCGGCCCCCTTATACACAGCACACTCACTAATATAATCAGCTCTGGTTGTGATACACTGGCATACACACACAAAAGGGACTACAACTCTAAGCATGTGTCATTCAGGAGTCTTTAGTCTGTTGTATAACACCAGCATGCTGCCTCTGTAGTCTCCTGGGGGTTGTAGTTCACCACACCTCTATATAGGGCATACAATAGTGTTTCCCAACCAGGGTGCCTCCAGGTGTTGCAAAACTACTACTACCAGCATGCCCAGACAGCCAAAAGCTGTCTGGGCATGCTGGGAGTTGTAGTTTTGATACAGCTGAAGACACCCTGGTTGGGAAATAATGCACTTTGTTTGTAATATACTGAATAGACTAGGCCAGTGTTTCCCAATCAGTATGTCTCCAGCTGTTGCAAAACTACAACTCCCAGCATGCTCAAAGGCTGTCCAGACATGTTGGGAGTTGTAGTTTTACAACAGCTGGAGGCACACTGGTTTGGAAACACATCGTGTAACATGATGTGTATGCTGAATAGGCTAGGACAGTGTTTCCCAACCAGTGTGCCTCCAGCTGTTGCAAACTACAACTCCCAAATGTACAATATATGGCTGACATCCAATTCCATATATAGAAAAGAGTTTTCCTCAGGGGTGTTTTTTTCCTCATTTACACAATATCTTTAAATATCACTGTGGTCTGTGTCTAGTAAGATTTAGCACTGAATAGACAACTTCATCCTAAAAAGAAAAAGATAAATTTATCAGTGCTCTAGGATATATACCAATAACATTAAATGCCCCCCAACACATTCTTCATTTTTTAAAGTGCACCAGTCAATAAAAAAAACTGAGACCCCCCCACCACCAGTAGAGTGAGCAGGGAGAAGCCTGTGTCCCTCCTCAGTACATGATGGGTCTGCAGGGCAGAGATCGTTACAAGCTAGAAAGTAAATTGTGTTACCACATGCTTTTCCCCACTTTTTGCCTCATCGGTGGGGGTCTCTGCATTGATACACCAACCAATCAAAACTTTTAATATGTCAATAGTTTTTTTTTGTTTTTTTTCATGACATGTACACTTTAAAGGGGTACTCCGCCCCTAGCATCTTATCCCCTATCCAAAGGATAGGGGATAAGATGTCAGATTGCCGGGGTCCCACTGCTGGGGACCCCCGGGATCTCCGCTGCGGCACCCTACTATCATTACTGCACAGAGCACACTCGCTCTGTGCGTAGTGAAGGGCAATACAGGGGCTGGAGCATCGTTACGACACGACTCCGCCCCTTCATGACATCACGGTCTGCCCTCTCAATACAAGTCTATGGGAGGGGGCGTGGCGGCCATCACGCCACTTTCCATAGACTTGCATTAAGGGAGCGGGCCGTGATGTCACAAGGGGGCGGAGCCGTGGTTTCACGATGCTCCTGCATTGGCCGTCACTATGCACAGAGCGAGTGTGCTCTGTGCAGTAACGATAGTGGGGTGCCGCAGCGGAGATCCCGGGGGTCCCCAGCAGTGGGATCCCGGCGATCTGACATCTTATCCCCTATCCTTTGGATAGGGGATAAGAGGTTTAGGGGCGGAATACCCCTTTAAGGAAATGTGACCCACCCCCTATCTGTTTGATATGTTTTGCCTGCAGCTGACATTCTAATGAAAGGCAATCCATAAGCCTGATGAAGGGTCTAGTTTTTGAGAGCTGAAACATGTTGCATAGTTATACAGTTCATTCTTCTTTTTTACTCTGGAGGAGGGCTTTAGACTGGCTTTTCCACAATCAACAGCACCTACCATTATCCTGATACATTTACCCATACAAGTGTGTCCTTCTATCACTGTTCAATTATTAAACAGAGGCCTCATACTAACACTTTGTTCCAGGAGGCATTATTTTATGGACCTGAGGAAGGATCAAGAGTGCGACAAAACATGTCCGAATTTCTACTTGTTCTAAGATTTTATATCTATGCATCCTCTGTGTTGCTCATATAAGCCAACAACAGCAGTACCTAGGAAAGACCTGTCTTTTCTTCTTACATGTACCAATGTTCAGTTATTTATTTAACAAATTAGATGCCGGTCAAGGATGTCTGAGACCTGGTGCCTGAAGGAACAATTTACAGGGAGCTACAACAAGGTCAGCCCAAACATTTGTGGGCTATTAGAAACACACACGGCCTCATCTCCTTTTAGTTGTAGACCAACTTTACATTGCATTTATGAAAATAACACATGAGGCTACTTTTGTAAAATTGAACAAAATTGTGATTCCTTTTTTTTTTACTTTTTATGTTTACCTCAGTCCCAGTCTCATTGCCCATTGGGACTTGAGTGTTAGCACCTATAAAAATAAAGAAATAAATTAGATTCAATGTATTTATCCATTATTTTTAATATTTCTCCCCCCCCCCCATCTTTCTATCCATCCATCTTTTTATCCTCTATCCCAAGGATGGACACCAACAACAGATATTCTATGTATATGAACAGTAAATATGCTTAAGTTTTAACTGTTAATTTGACAGTGGGGCGCTATCCATGGACCTCTTCATCCAGAGACCCATGCTCTTATCTCATGCTAGTGTTACTTATTATATTAGCAGTTACTGTATATGAGAAGGGTTCTTGTGTATTATGGTGCAAAAGGAGCAGGCTCTGAGTTAAGTAAGTTTAGCAAGGTCCATTTAAAATAAGTTTTGAGGTTCTGGGGCATGTGTTAAATGGATCCATAGACCCCCATTTTCTGACAGTGTGTGTAGCTTTGGTCCACATTTGGGACATATGTGTCAGGGTTTGCTGGATGGAATAGTGCAGACCTCTGCGGTATACTCTTTTTTTTTTTAACAGGGGACCCAATGTATAACAGATTACACTAAGTGCCATGATTGTAATACATCAGGCCTGTATGTTGGGGACTCCCCCTTTACATTTACATCTGATGGGCCTAGCAGAAAAACTTTCACAGCTTTCTTAATGGGGTATCTGCTGAAAGACATCTGTGTTTATGTTTTGAGAGACCCACAGTAACCTTTTACAAATAGCTATGTCCTTCTCTAGCAGCTTAACCCTTAGGCTAGGTTCAGACTACGGAATTTCCGACAGAAATTCAGAAGTAAAATTTCAGTCAGAAATTCCGCTTGCTAAAATGTCTAGTGTAGTGAATGTTTTTCCGTTCACAAATTCACACTTCGGAATTTGTGAAGCGGAAAATCCACTTTGAAAATCCGCTAGAAAATTTCCGCCTGAAGAAAGGGGTTGCTCTTTCTTCAGGCGGAAATCCGAGCGGAACACATAGCAGTCTATAGGAGACTGCAGTGTCCGCGCGGTCTTGGCGCCGACTAATTCAGTCAGCGGCAGGCGGAACTCAGAATCTCCGGGCGGAAATTTTCTGCCCGGAGATTCCGTAGTCTGAACCTAACCTTAAAGGCAGATCTGTTCTCCTTCAGCAGATTAACCCTTTATAAGCAACTGTGTACTCCCCCTTTAGCTGTGCTGCATAGAACACAACACAAGGAAAAAAATATTACATGGCTGAAGAATAATAATATGCTATGGCTGGTAAGATATGAGTTCAGGCTTTTGGTGGGAGGTAAGGAAAATTTTAGTCTGATTTACATTTTGCAGATTCACTGCCCAATGGACATGCACTGATAAATTAATTTTACAATTTTTTATTCACATTTGGTGAATGTATGAGAAGAATAGATTAATCAATTCTCCTGTTGTATTATGTAAATGATTGACTCCATAAAACAAAAGTAGGTGAATTGATTCATGCACCCTAAATCCTGGCCAGATTGGAACACAAAGCCCCACTTTTGGTTTGCATGTAATATGGAACTAGCTCCCAGAGAAGAAGAGTTAGAGAAGAATCTCACAAGATGTTCATTTTCTTCTGCTTAATGAAAGTAAAAACCTGTTTCCCTGTGATACTGAAAGTCATAAGACATGACAATAATGTATATGAGAAAAGTATTATGACCTCATCTTCTGTCAAGTATTGCATTTTTTCTGAAAGCTGATAGGTTGTCAATAAATAACTAAGGAATGATATACATTAAAGATAAGGCAGCTTTAGTAATAAACTGTATTCGTATCGAGGAAATCTAAGAGGCTAATTGCTGGCGGTAACAAAATTTGTGGAATCTACATGCAGAAACTAATAGTAACATAGAAAAGTAAATGATCGACCATTCCCTCACTTGTATTCTGTTTGTGTTACCTGAGAGCCTGTATGTCCTCAGCAGATGAACAGACAATGTCAACAGCAATAAAGTCTCGGCAATCACTAACAGCCTCAGCAAGCTTTGACATTGAGAAGTAACATGGAGGTCATCTGTGAATGGTCAGACACATCATTTTCAAAACCAGTCTAATTGTACAACAAAGTTGATTCCTGTTATTTGTCCTATTTTTCATTTAGATATTCTTTTGCTTGTAAAGCTTGCAACATTAACATTTGGAGTTAAGCATTCCCCAGCTGAGATAAACATTCCCTTCAGTTAAAATGTTATTTCTTGTTTACTATAGAACAAGGATGGTCTATTCAAATTATATTTATAGGACTCAAATGTAAACTTTTTGAACTTTTAAAAGGGCTATCAACCCCCCCCCCCCTTCCAAAAGAAAAAAAATGTAATGTACCTAGGCTGTGGAATAAAATATTATAATAGTCTCAGTTACTGCTTTCCTGACCTAAAGACAGCACGTCACATTGCCGGTCAACCAATCACTGGCTGAGGTGGGTGTTACGCTATGTGCTCCGGCCTCACACACTGGCCGTGAGCGCATGGTCCCCTTACCTTCTGCTGCCAACAGGGCTGGGACTCGCATTGCGGGACGCATCCGCATGTGAGCCCCAGTCCGTCACTATCCGGGTGTTTCCCCTGCCTCTGCTTCCGCCTCTCAGCTCCGGCGTGTGTGTCCCCGTCCCTTAGGGCGTGCGCATGCCGGAGCTTTAAGATTTTTTTTTTTTTAATACTTTTTATTGAAATTTTTCAATGAACAATACAGTATGGTCAGTTAGTTACATAAGCCTCAAATGAGGCGGTATTCAAAATTTTCGATACGTAGACCGACACTGGCGCGCGTGACTTATACTTGAATCCAAACAGTGTCAAACATCAAGGAACAATAAAACAATAAAACAAGTGCCAAATAGTGACTAGCATGTTAACAACGCCCGTAAGGCAGGATTGACCAACTAGATTTGTTGTAACATATATCGTAATGCCTCATCCAGCAAATAACCTGTATTTACAAGTGATTGCTAGGTTCCTAGCTGAAGGGTGAATGTGTGGTGGGGGAGAATGAGATGACAGTCTGTCTGTGATTAACTGGAGCTTTAAAATTTAAAGGGCCAGTACGCTCATTAGTCTAACCACCTGTGTCTTGTTGATAAATTCCTCCTTTGTTGCCTTGTGCCTAGTGAAAGTGTCACGATGCCGGCTGGCAGGTAGTGGATCCTCTGTGCCAGAGAGGGATTGGCGTGGACCGTGCTAGAGGATCGGTTCTAAGTCACTACTGGTTTTCACCAGAGCCCGCCGCAAAGCGGGATGGTCTTGCTGCGGCGGTAGTGACCAGGTCGTATCCCCTAGCAACGGCTCAACCTCTCTGGCTGCTGAAGATAGGCGCGGTACAAGGGAGTAGACAGAAGCAAGGTCGGACGTAGCAGAAGGTCGGGGCAGGCAGCAAGGATCGTAGTCAGGGGCAACGGCAGAAGGTCTGGAATCACAGGCAAGGAACACACAAGGAACGCTTTCACTGGCACTAGGGCAACAAGATCCGGCGAGGGAGTGAAGGGGAAGTGAGGTGATATAGGGAAGTGCACAGGTGTAAACACTAATTGGAACCACTGCACCAATCAGCGGTGCAGTGGCCCTTTAAATCGCAAAGACCCGGCGCGCGCGCGCCCTAGGGAGCGGGGCCGCGCGCGCCGGGACAGAACTGACGGGGAGCGAGTAAGGTACGGGAGCCGGGGTGCGCATCGCGAGCGGGCGCTACCCGCATCGCGAATCGCATCCCGGCCGGAGGTGGTAACGCAGCGCCCCGGGTCCGTGGAACCGACCGGGGCGCTGCAGTGAGGGAAGTGTAGCGAGCGCTCCGGGGAGGAGCGGGGACCCGGAGCGCTCGGCGTAACAGTACCCCCCCCCTTGGGTCTCCCCCTCTTCTTGGGGCCTGAGAACCTGAGGATCAGACTTTTGTCCAGGATATTGTCCTCAGGTTCCCAGGACCTCTCTTCTGGACCACAACCCTCCCAATCCACTAAAAAAAAAGTTCTTCCCCTGACCTTTTTAGAGGCCAAAATCTCTTTGACAGAGAAGATGTCCGAGGAGCCGGAAACAGGAGTGGGAGGAACAGATTTAGGAGAAAAACGGTTGAGGATGAGAGGTTTAAGAAGAGAGACGTGAAAGGCATTAGGGATACGAAGAGAAGGAGGAAGAAGAAGTTTGTAAGAGACAGGATTAATTTGACACAAAACTTTAAAAGGACCAAGATAGCGTGGTCCCAACTTATAGCTCGGGACACGGAAACGGACATATTTAGCGGAGAGCCATACCTTGTCTCCAGGGGAAAAAATGGGAGGAGCTCTTCTTTTCTTATCTGCGAATCTCTTCATGCGAGAAGAAGCCTGTAAGAGAGAATTTTGGGTCTCTTTCCATATGGTGGAAAGATCACGAGAAATTTCATCCACAGCGGGCAGACCAGAGGGCAAGGGGGTAGGGAGGGGGGGAAGAGGGTGACGGCCGTACACCACGAAAAACGGAGATTTGGAGGAAGATTCAGAGATTCTGAAATTATACGAGAATTCGGCCCAAGGTAGAAGATCTGCCCAGTCATCCTGGCGGGAGGAAACAAAATGTCGTAAATAGTCACCCAAGATCTGGTTAATTCTCTCTACTTGTCCATTGGATTGAGGATGGTATGCAGAAGAAAAATTTAATTTAATCTTGAGTTGTTTACAGAGAGCCCTCCAGAATTTAGACACAAATTGGACGCCTCTATCCGAGACGATCTGTGTAGGCAACCCGTGAAGACGAAAAATGTGTACAAAAAATTGTTTAGCCAACTGAGGCGCTGAAGGAAGACCAGGAAGAGGGATGAAATGTGCCATTTTGGAGAATCGATCAACGACCACCCAAATAACAGTGTTGCCATGGGATGGGGGTAAGTCAGTAATAAAATCCATACCAATCAGAGACCAAGGTTGTTCGGGGACAGGTAGAGGATGAAGAAAACCAGCGGGCTTCTGGCGAGGAGTCTTATCCCGGGCACAGATAGTGCAGGCTCGCACAAAGTCCACCACATCAGTCTCTAGAGTCGGCCACCAATAGAAGCGAGAGATGAGTTGCACAGATTTCTTGATGCCCGCATGACCTGCGAGATGGGAGGAGTGACCCCATTTGAGGATCCCAAGGCGTTGGCGTGGAGAAACAAAGGTCTTTCCTGGAGGAGTTTGCCTGATGGAGGCTGGAGAAGTGGAAATCAGGCAGTCAGGAGGAATGATGTGTTGAGGAGAGAGTTCAATTTCAGAGGCATCTGAGGAACGAGAGAGAGCATCGGCCCTAATGTTTTTATCAGCAGGCCGAAAGTGAATTTCAAAATTAAATCGGGCAAAGAACAGAGACCACCTGGCCTGACGAGGATTCAGCCGTTGGGCAGACTGGAGGTAGGAGAGGTTCTTGTGATCGGTGTAAATAATAACTGGAAATCTTGATCCCTCCAGCAGATGCCTCCATTCCTCAAGTGCTAATTTAATGGCTAGAAGCTCTCGATCCCCGATGGAGTAGTTCCTCTCCGCCGGAGAGAAGGTCCTGGAAAAAAAACCACAAGTAACAGCATGCCCGGAAGAGTTTTTTTGTAGAAGGACAGCTCCAGCTCCCACTGAGGAGGCATCAACCTCCAATAGGAAGGGTTTAGATGGGTCAGGTCTGGAGAGCACGGGAGCCGAAGAAAAGGCAGACTTGAGTCGTTTAAAGGCGTCTTCCGCTTGAGGAGGCCAAGACTTGGGATCGGCATTTTTTTTTGTTAAAGCCACAATAGGAGCCACAATGGTAGAAAAATGTGGAATAAATTGCCTGTAATAATTGGCGAACCCCAAAAAACGTTGGATGGCACGGAGTCCGGAGGGGCGTGGCCAATCTAAGACGGCAGAGAGTTTATCTGGGTCCATTTGTAGTCCCTGGCCAGAGACCAAGTATCCTAGAAAAGGAAGAGATTGGCATTCAAACAGACATTTCTCTATTTTGGCATAGAGTTGATTATCACGAAGTCTCTGAAGAACCATACGGACATGCTGGCGGTGTTCTTCAAGATTGGCAGAAAAAATCAGGATATCGTCCAGATATACAACAACACAGGAGTATAGTAGATCACGAAAAATTTCATTAACAAAGTCTTGGAAGACGGCAGGGGCGTTGCATAGACCAAAGGGCATGACCAGATACTCAAAGTGTCCATCTCTGGTGTTAAATGCCGTTTTCCATTCATCCCCCTCTCTGATGCGGATGAGATTATAAGCACCTCTTAAGTCCAGTTTGGTAAAAATATGGGCACCTTGGAGACGATCAAAGAGTTCAGAGATGAGGGGTAGGGGGTAGCGGTTCTTAACCGTGATTTTATTAAGACCGCGGTAGTCAATGCAAGGACGTAGAGAGCCATCTTTTTTGGACACAAAGAAAAATCCGGCTCCGGCAGGAGAGGAGGATTTACGGATAAAGCCCTTTTTTAAATTTTCTTGGACGTATTCAGACATGGCAAGAGTCTCTGGGACGGACAGAGGATAGATTCTGCCCCGGGGTGGAGTAGTGCCCGGGAGGAGGTCAATGGGACAATCATAAGGCCTGTGAGGAGGTAGAGTCTCAGCTTGTTTTTTGCAAAAAACGTCCGCAAAGTCCATATAGGCCTTAGGGAGACCGGTTACATGAGGAAGCACAGGGACACGGCAAGGTTTACTGGGAACCGGTTTTAAGCAGTCCTTGGAACAAGAGGGCCCCCAACTCTTGATCTCCCCAGTGGACCAATCCAGGATTGGGGAATGGAGTTGAAGCCAGGGAAGTCCAAGAAGGATTTCAGAAGTGCAATTGGGGAGGACCAACAGTTCAATCCTCTCGTGATGAGATCCGATGCACATTAGAAGGGGCTCCGTGCGGAAACGTATAGTACAGTCCAATCTTTCATTGTTTACACAATTGATGTAGAGGGGTCTGGCGAGACTGGTCACCGGGATGTTGAACCTGTTGACGAGAGAGGCTAAGATGAAATTTCCTGCAGATCCAGAGTCCAAGAAGGCCACAGCAGAGAAGGAGAAGGCAGAGGCAGACATCCGCACAGGCACAGTAAGACGTGGAGAAGCAGAGTAGACATCAAGGACTGTCTCACCTTTGTGCGGAGTCAGCGGACGTCTTTCCAGGCGGGGAGGACGGATAGGACAATCCTTCAGGAAGTGTTCGGTACTAGCACAGTACAGGCAGAGATTCTCCATGCGGCGTCGTGTCCTCTCTTGGGGTGTCAGGCGAGACCGGTCGACCTGCATAGCCTCCACGGCGGGAGGCACAGGAACAGATTGCAGGGGACCAGAGGAGAGAGGAGCCGGGGAGAAGAAACGCCTCGTGCGAACAGAGTCCATATCCTGGCGGAGCTCCTGACGCCGTTCGGAAAAACGCATGTCAATGCGAGTGGCAAGATGGATGAGTTCATGTAGGTTAGCAGGGATTTCTCGTGCGGCCAGAACATCTTTAATGTTGCTGGATAGGCCTTTTTTAAAGGTCGCGCAGAGTGCCTCATTATTCCAGGATAATTCTGAAGCAAGGGTACGGAACTGTACGGCATACTCGCCAACGGAAGAATTACCCTGGACCAGGTTCAACAGGGCAGTCTCAGCAGAAGAGGCTCGGGCAGGTTCCTCAAAGACACTTCGAATTTCCGAGAAGAAGGAGTGTACAGAGGCAGTGACGGGGTCATTGCGGTCCCAGAGCGGTGTGGCCCAAGCCAGGGCTTTTCCAGACAGCAGGCTGACTACGAAAGCCACCTTAGACCTTTCAGTGGGGAACTGGTCCGACATCATCTCCAAGTGTAATGAACATTGGGAAAGAAAGCCACGGCAAAACTTAGAGTCCCCATCAAATTTATCCGGCAAGGATAGTCGTATTCCAGAAGCGGCCACTCGCTGCGGAGGAGGTACAGGAGCTGGCGGAGGAGATGATTGCTGGAGCTGTGGTAGTAACTGTTGTAGCATAACAGTCAGTTGAGACAGCTGTTGGCCTTGTTGCGCAATCTGTTGTGACTGCTGGGCGACCACCGTGGTGAGGTCAGCGACAACTGGCAGAGGAACTTCAGCGGGATCCATGGCCGGATCTACTGTCACGATGCCGGCTGGCAGGTAGTGGATCCTCTGTGCCAGAGAGGGATTGGCGTGGACCGTGCTAGAGGATCGGTTCTAAGTCACTACTGGTTTTCACCAGAGCCCGCCGCAAAGCGGGATGGTCTTGCTGCGGCGGTAGTGACCAGGTCGTATCCCCTAGCAACGGCTCAACCTCTCTGGCTGCTGAAGATAGGCGCGGTACAAGGGAGTAGACAGAAGCAAGGTCGGACGTAGCAGAAGGTCGGGGCAGGCAGCAAGGATCGTAGTCAGGGGCAACGGCAGAAGGTCTGGAATCACAGGCAAGGAACACACAAGGAACGCTTTCACTGGCACTAGGGCAACAAGATCCGGCGAGGGAGTGAAGGGGAAGTGAGGTGATATAGGGAAGTGCACAGGTGTAAACACTAATTGGAACCACTGCACCAATCAGCGGTGCAGTGGCCCTTTAAATCGCAAAGACCCGGCGCGCGCGCGCCCTAGGGAGCGGGGCCGCGCGCGCCGGGACAGAACTGACGGGGAGCGAGTAAGGTACGGGAGCCGGGGTGCGCATCGCGAGCGGGCGCTACCCGCATCGCGAATCGCATCCCGGCCGGAGGTGGTAACGCAGCGCCCCGGGTCCGTGGAACCGACCGGGGCGCTGCAGTGAGGGAAGTGTAGCGAGCGCTCCGGGGAGGAGCGGGGACCCGGAGCGCTCGGCGTAACAGAAAGCATTCCATAGTATTGCCTTGCTGTGTACCAGATCTCCTGCTCGTGACCTTGACCTTGCTTCTCTGCCGCCTGCCTACTGAACTTCTGCTACGTCCCGACTATGCTACTGTGCTGCCTGCCGTGACTTACAGCTATCCTGACTACGAGTTGTCTCATCCCTTCTGTGCTTCGCATCTCCTCAGCCACCTGTGTGGTCGAGCCGTGCTGGGGGTAGCATCCTGCTTTGCGGCGGGCTCTGGTGAAGACCAGCGGCACCTTAGACTCCGCTCCGTGGCACGGTCCGAGTCATCTGCCACACAGGTCCAGTGGATCCACATACACTGGAGTTCCTGTCTTCAGAAACGTGAGTGTTACAGTGGGACAGCAGGATACCACTTTGAAGGGTCCTTCAATGTTACTTATTGCATTAACCATGCAGTCAAACACTGTGCACAATCCAGGCCACTATATGGTGGAAAAATGGCTACCCTCAAGCATGGCAATACCTTTGGTTACTCCAATGAAGAACACACCCATCAATTTCTGATGCACATTTTCAACTTTTTCATAATTTTTCGAAAGTAGAAATTGTTTGGTTAAGGAATTGATCAGGAGTGTTCTGGTTGGATTGTGGCACATACATTTGTTCCAATTTACAAATTATATATTTCAGATATATCCCTTTTAGCTATTTACTTTGTAACAAATTCCAGATACAAGACTCTGGTGGATCATACTGATATTTGTGCTTCCTATTAATCATCTTAAATGGTTTTAGAGTCAGGTCTGGGTGTTTAGACCCCAACCGATCACTAGGATGAGTTGGAGCTAAGCACTTTCTACCCAGCTCTGTGCCATATTGATAGGGATGGCCCTTATGTTTCTAATGACTGATCAATATATTAATACTAATATGCCATTGCTGAGATTGAAAAATATATTTGTTGCAAATAGTTCACAGTTATGTCCACTATGGGATACTTAAAGTACCAGAGAGTACAACAATTCACAGAGGGGTACACACTTAAAATGTGGGAGTGCACCTGGGGATACCGCCACTGCGACAACCTGTGGTAAGCGTGAGTAGCCACCTGCTGGCAATTTTTGCCAGTAGACAACAGACACTAATAGCACCAGTATTGCCTAAACTGTATAGGTGCTAAGCTGCATGTATACTCATGGTATCGCCATTTTGTAAATACTATTGTAAGATTTGTTATCTGTTGACAGCCCTTTTTTTTATATTATTGTAACTATTTATTGGTAATATTGATTCTATATATCCTTGTACTGTATTTTGCCTGGTTTACCCCTGAGGAACCCACAGATGTGGTATAAACGCGTCGAATATACCAGAGCAAGGGCATGTGTAATATTGCCAGGGATTTTAGGGCGGAGTCAAAGGGATAGTTCGGGCAGGGGTCACCCTTTTTAGGGCGAGTGCTCCAACGGTCCCTGTGGGAGCAGGGGTAGTCATCACCACATCTCCCTGATAGGGATTTTTAGGGTGATTATTGTACTGTTTGGGACCCTGCTCTCCCCATCATCCCTCATTACAGACGCACCTCCATCCATTGTGGTCTGTATTGTACATTATAGATCCAGTGTCAACTCTACTGTACTGGCTATATGTTGTGGGGCCTGTGGTTTTGTTTGCTTTTAGACGTGTCTGATTAAAAGTTATATTTTAAAAATATATTTGTTACCTACCCCTTAACCCATAAACCAGCTTACAATCTGCTCGTGACTGCGATGGAGGCCTTGCCATGACGCCGGCACGGCCGAGATAAGAAGTGAAAGACAAAATATCTGACAAACAGAGAACTCTGGAATTTCTCTGTAGAGGAACTTCTGCCAAGAAACTTATGTACACTAGATATGCTAATATATACGGACGCAATAATCAAACAACCAATAAAAACGTAACATGCTGATTCTGACATCATAACTAAACCTCCTTCTTTGTCAAATGTAAAAACTAAATGTACTTCCTGGATTAAACAGAACTCTTTTGGGGCAGTTGCAAGTATGCTGAGAAAGAGTTTATACGAACATCCTCTTTGGTGTATAATTCTTGTGTTGACACTTAGCAGTATATAACAGCACAGTCAATCACGTTTGAGAGCCTATCGTCGAGACATCCTTGACAATGGGACCAAGATGAACTTCCAATGTAAGTCTATTGGACCATCTTGGTCACTCACAAAGAGAGCAAAGAGAAGAGCTCAGCAACGCAGATGTTTTAGAGATTGGTGGTCATCTGAACACTCAGACCCTGACAGGTCAAAACTGTTGACATGTCTCTACAACATGTCAAAAGTTTGTTAAAGTGACATGTACACTTCAATTGAAACAATACCACAGTGAGCTGCACCAAATGCATTAAAGGGGTATTCCGGCCATAGATACCTTATCCTCTATCCAAAGGATAGGGGAAAAATGTCTGATCGCCAGGGGGCCCACCGCTGGGACCCCTGCAATCTCCATGCGGCACCCGCATTCTTTTCCGGCTGCTGCTCCTTTCTCAGAAGCCTCTGTGTTTCCGGGACTGGAGATGTGACATCACACCATGCTGCTTCCATTCATGTCTATGGAAGGGGCTGGAGCAACAGCCCAGCATAGAATGCAGGTGCTGCACAGAGATCACGGGCTTCCCAGCAGCGGATAGGGGAAAAGATGTCTATGGCCGGAATACCCCTTTAGGAAGCACAAGCCTGAATACATTTGGTGCATTTTAAGCTGTCCATGTACCTATAGACTGAAAACTATGCTAGCTATGAGGCGGAGTTACTTTCTGGCATCAATTATGGTAAACCTGCCAGGCCACCAGAGAAAGCCTCCTTTCACTAATTCCAGTCAACATTTTTTTCAGTTTCTTTTTCTTTTTACATTTTACATTTTTTTCTTTTTGACTTTTTTATATGACAGAAAACTGACACCCCAACTCAATAAATTTCCCCCACTGTTACCTTTTCCTTGTATTAGCCACTGAACACTAATAGGAGAAGAACTAAGCCCAACTTCACAGATAACCATCTCTCCTGGATTACAGTTGTCTCCATGTAGGGAAATTAAGTTCATCAATGTCCATCTTCCATTTGACTCCTTTTTAGATGTAATCTGGCCCTTATGATGTGTTCCGGAAATGTTCCAGGTTATATCAATTATATCATGAGCCTCATGTACTACACAAGCCAGTTGTAATGAGCTATTTGTGAGTGGAGGCTGAACAGGACCGAGAATATGAGCAGACATCTCAGAAATGGATCTGTCTGCAAATGTGAAACATTTGTAGCATTAAAATAATTTGCATTAAAAATAATAATTTATATTAAAAGATAAATAAATAATTATTTAAGCCCTCATCTAGAGATGCAACAGTCACTGTATAGTTAAAGAAGCACTCTGTTTTTTCTTTTGCCCATCACTAGCTATACAGTGTTTTTTATTTTATTTCAGTACAACTGCATCTCTGCATTTTATTACTGTAACTTGGTCATGTCATCACCAGTCTGACTCAAAAAAGGTTACTGTGCTTAATGTGAATCACAGGATGTCAGTGCTGGGATCTGTCTTTCAGTGAACTGCAGGATGATATCATCACCTACCAAATCCCTTCCCTCATTGCTCTTCTTGCTACAAGTTTTTTTTTTTTTTTGCTGTGATTTTCCCAACATCATGGCAAAAAAAGGTGATATTGTTCTGCAATTGTGCAAATAAAAGTAAAAATATATTTAATTTTTACCACAATTTTTGGAAATTCACAAGAATAAACATAATGCAGTAAAAATTTGTGAAAACTGCAGTAAAATTTCAAAGTGTTAACATGTCTTCAAATCTTCATAAAACACTTCAATTGTGATTTTAGTTCATTCGCTTTCGCCTCATGGCAATATTTTTCTAAACAACACATTTGAATAAGAAAACCAATCTAAACTGCATGTAGTGTGAATTGAACCCAACTCACTTTTGAGTCTAATGAGTTCACCTGTGTAACCTCCAGCACTATGAGCTTAATTTGATAACCAGTTGGAGTGATCAAACACCTGACTGTAAATGTAAGCAGCATTAGAGAACCCATATGATTCTGCATTTGCAAACCAAAATGGAGCCTACCCCATGAATGCCACATCAGGCGAAGGGGTAAGCAAAAGGCATACATAAGAACATCTACATTATTCTCTAATAACAAATGCCTCCTCACTTTACCTCCCATCCATGTCTCTGCTTAATTAACAGTCAGCTGGAAGCCAAGCCCTGTTTCCAAATCTCCCACCTGTGCACAATTTGTATGCATATTGGAGGAATGAGATTTGACAACTGTACAGTATCCATATTAGGACATCATCATGCATCAGACAAAACTCCGTCACACCTCAGACAAATTTCCCTCAGCCCTCAGCTCTCAGACAAACCTCCCTCATCCCTCTGCTCTCAGCCAAACCTCCTTCATGCCTCAGACAAACCTTGGTCATACCTCAGACAAACCTCTTTCACACCTCAGACAAACCTCCCTCAGTCCTCAGCTCTCAGACAAACCTCCCTCATCCCTCAGCTCTCAGCCAAACCTCCTTCATGACTCAGACAAACCTTTGTCACACCTCAGACAAACCTCCGTCACATCTCAGACAAACCTCCCTCATCCCTCAGCTTTCAGCCAAACCTCCGTCACGCCTCAGAAATCAGCCGAACAGCTGTTGATGTAAAATTTTCCTCGATTCGTAGAAAACTGGGAGCACATTTGCAGCACTCCGCTGACAGTGTAGGGTTAAAGTAGGCAGCGCTAGCGTAGCCCTGAACATGCGCAGTTGTCTGAACCGCTCAGAGCGCATGCTCTGCTTTCATGTGTAGGGAGGCTGCAAAACTTTAACGGCTGTCCGGCTGACGTCTGAGTCATGACGGATGTTTGGCTGAGGCATGACTGAGGTTTGGCTGAGAGCTGAGGGCTGAGGGAGGTTTGTCTGAGGTGTGACAAAAGTTTGTCTGAGGTATGACTGAGGTTTGGCTGAGGCATGACGGAGGTTTGGCTGAGAGCTGACGGCTGAGGGAGATTTGTCTGAGGTGTGACAGAGGTTTGTCTGAGGTATGACCAAGGTTTGTCTGAGGCATGACGGAGGTTTGTCTGAGAGCTGAGGGAGGTTTGTCTGATGTGTGACAGAGGTTTTTCTGAGGTATGACCAAGGTTTGTCTGAGGCATGACGAAGGTTTGTCTGAGAGCTGAGGGAGGTTTGTCTGAGGTGTGACGGAGGTTTGTCTGAGAGCTGAGGGCTGAGGGAGGTTTGTCTGAGGTGTGACGGAGGTTTGTCTGAGAGCAGAGGGCTGAGGGAGGTTTGTCTGAGAGCTGAGGGAGGTTTGTCTGAGGTGTGACGGAGGTTTGTCTGAGAGCTGAGGGCTGAGGGAGGTTTGTCTGAGGTGTGACGGAGGTTTGTCTGAGAGCAGAGGGCTGAGGGAGGTTTGTCTGAGGTGTGACAGAGGTTTGTCTAAGGTATGACCGAGCTTTGTCTGAGGTATGACTGAGGTTTGTCTGAGAACTGAGAGCTGAGGGAGGTTTGTCTGAGGTGTGACTGAGGTTTGTCTGACGGCTGAAAGAGGTATTTCTGACACCTGATGATTAGAGATGTTGTAAATTGTTGTGAATTTAGCATGTTCGCGTTCGCATCGCCAGGCGAACATATGTGAAGTTCGATTTGCCCCCTGTACTTTTACATTGCGGTAAACTTGACCCTGTGAGTCATAGTCAGCAGACACATTACAGCCAATCAGCAGCAGTCCCTCCCTTCCAGACCCCCCTACCCCTACGCCATTTTACCCTCATTCGGCATGCTGCAGGCTTAGGAAGTGGAGGGTCAGAGAAGCCGATCCTGCTGTATAGGGAAAGCGATAGCTAGGTTGCTGCTAGGTGGTGTATTCAGGGTCCAGTTTACTCCTAAAGCACTAGTGTAACATCTGCTTTAAGGACAGCACCCAAAAAAGCCCTTTTTAGGGCTCAAATATCAGTCCGTGTGTCTTGCAACAGCTGGAGGCACCCTGGTTGGGAGGGAACCGATGGTTAAAAGGGGTACTCCAGTATAAAATGTATTTTCTTTTTGAATTTCCTTTCTGTCTGACCACAGTGCACTCTGCTGACACCTCTGTCCATGTCAGGAACTGTGCAGAGAAGGATAAGTTTGCTATGGGGATTTGCTTCTATTCTGGACAGTTCCTAAAATGGACAGAGGTGTCAGCAGAGAGCACTGTGGTCAGACAGAAAGGAAATTCAAAAAGAAAAGAACTTCCTGTAGAGCATATAACAGCTGATAAGTACTGGAAGGATTAATATTTTTAAATAGGAGTAATTTACAAATCTGTTTAACTTTCTGGCACCAGTTGATTTAGAAAAAAAAGTTTTCCAGTGGAGTACCCCTTTAACAGATCCCCATGTACCTCTTGACAAAGCCACAGATGTGGTAACATTTTGAGGGGCTGTGTATTATTGGTTTTAAAATAAGCAGTGTTCCTAACCTCAACATGGCAAAGACATAACCCACAATTATGTCTCTAAGATTGCACTTTGATCATATCTAGCCAGTAGGCTATTAGATAAAACTATATCCATTACCTACATCAAGGCAGGACACTGTAGGATTTTAATTGTGTGTATTTTTCCAATAACGAATGCGTTGTAAATATTAGATAGATCTAATTAATAGTGTTAGTGTCTGGGAACAAAGGGTTCTAGTGACCACCTAGGTCGTTATTGGTATTGTAAACTCCACAAAATACAACACACAAAAAAGATGCTAAGAAACACAACTAAACATAAGGACCAATGATAATTACCCCCCCCCCCCCCATGTGTCTCCTTGCCCTTACAGTTATCTATCAGTGTCAGTAGTTCAAAATGTGAATTGTAGGTGAAGGATTCCCTTTAAATTACTAAAGTTTGAGTAGAGCATAGCCAATACAAAAAGTGTTCTCGCATTTCCATGGGTATGCTTATACTTTGACCAGTTGTTCCTGCAGTCAGATTTCTTAAGCTACGGCTTTTATCCCAAGCACTATCACAAGCTCGGAAGTTAAATGCTTGAAGAGGAAATCAACAATACTATGTTTCCTTGATGTCACGAAGAGAGGAAAAACTAGTAAACTTTATTCTGTGAGGGGCAGAGACTAGATAATCTTAACTAAAGCTCCCTGTTTTGGAGCATATGTAAAATGAGACTGATGTAGTTACTTCATATCTTACCTTTAGCATTCAGATACGTCCCATTTCCAAAAATGTAAATGCTTACATAGTTAAATATGCAGAAATAAAGCCCAGAGTCATTGGTCTGAACATTAGAAATAACTAAAGTAGACTTGTTTTGATCAGATGTACAGTTATATTTGTGTGGATTATTATCATTTGAGCATGATTTCACCAAAAGAGGTCCTCCATCACATGTCCATTTCCTGTGATACCAAGAGATCTGACGGCCTTTATCTGTATTTTCACTGGACACACATGGGATCACTGCATGAGTATTAACTTCAACTGATACAATATTTACCGGCTGATACAAAAGCATCTGACCAGGAATCACTAAAAGACATAATAGGAAGTATTTAATAAGAAGCCATATCACAAGTGTCCAAATTTCTGTGACCACAATATCGGTAACTACTCTGAACATGGCAATAGTGGTGGAAGACCCACTGGATCATGAGAAAAGAACACTAAACTACTCAGCCACCCGAAAAACAATTTAGACGGGTCAAAATGGATGGAGGGTGGGTCCAGTTTATGATCTAAGTAAGGGTACTCTCTTCAAGTGAATCCTTCCCTTATTTACCAGTTTACCAACATCTGGCAATAATAAGTAGTAATCTTCTCTATCGTGGAAGCTCTTCTTCTTTCTACTGCCATAGGAAAGGATTTATCATGGCTTCGTTGCCTTTTTTCTGGTGTAAAAAAGTCAACATTTTTTATGCAAGCTCAATTTCACACAAAAAAAATGGTTTATATTCCAATGACTTTCACAAAAATTTTGATTGCTGTGCAATATTTGCAACTGTTTGTTTTACACCAGTTTTCTGGTTTCAGCACTGATAAATTAGACCCATAAGGTACACGGTACCAGAAAAATATAGTTATATGTATAGCATATGAATTAATAACCGTCATATAATAACCATTAATGGCTGTGCGTGCAGTTATACATGTACAGTATGTGTGTGTAACTTTAGTCTACAGTGACTCGAAAAACCATGTCAAATAGTGAGCTGTACATGTGTCTTAACTAACATCTAGTAAACTATTTATATTTTGATACTGCAATTTTAATGTATACCTCATGAAATTTGCATTGTAGCTTAGGATGTTTTTTAGTTAAAACCACAACTTCAATTATACAGAAAAAGTATTATAGTGCACAAATGAGCACAATAATGATTTTTCTAAATCTTTCCAGTTGACAATTTAGCTTTTTTTTTATGGTCCATCCTAGGGGCTGCTAATAACTATGCGATAGAAAACAGTGTCTTCTAGGCTCACACCTCCAGCATGGGATCAAGCACTGTAATTCTCCGGTGCTGGGTCCCATACTAGAGAAAGGAGCCTATTAGATTTTTTGTCGAAAGTATTTCAAATAAGGACATTTTCTCTCCTTATGTGTAGTTTTGATGAGCCAACAGCCTGGACTGTGTTTGGTCCATAGAGAAAACTGAAAAGCAAAGAAGCCAATTAACGTAATTAAGAATAATTATTGTTGTGCACATTCTTACACTATAATAAGTTGTCTGTGTAAATAGAAGTATGCTTTAGTTAAGCTACTTGTGAAAAGTATCCTCACTGCAATAATCCTGTGAGCCATTAATGTGGATTAGGGGGTCAAGAAATGCTAATGTCAGGTGTGGACAGTCATATCGGAGACTAGAAGGTAACATCCTACATCATTCTGGGTCTAAGATCTTTCTTTGTTTTCTTATGGACATGATCAGGTAAATAATAAAAGAAGCAAAACACAACAAAACATCAGAAAAAGACTTATCCACGTCTAGTTAATCATCTATGGGTTTATTCTTTCTTGAATATGAAATAGTTATGAAAAAGTTATGAACATTTTTCACTTTTGATTTTTTTCAAATTGAGTTAATTGGTCTCTCTTCTTATTCTATACAATTATCTATTACATTTTTTTTTCTTTCAATGTATTCATTCATTAATTTATCTGTTTTTTTAATAAATTGTAATTGTTTATATATTCATTAACTTCTTATCTATCTCTTTAAATAACACTTTAAAGAGTCTTGTAAGATAAAGTCTTCAGTCTTCTGGCACACTGTCATATTTCAATGAATAAAATATTTAACAAACATCAAAAACATACATCATGTAAGCTATATGGAAATGCTCACTATTAGTTAAATTTGACCTAAGATATTAATGGTGAAGATAATAATTAATGATATAATAATAAAGTAACATTTCTTACCTGGTATAAGCAGAAGTATATAGATGACACCCATATCTGCTGCTCAGCACAGAGGTCCAGTTCTTATATAATAATGGATATTACAGCATATTACCCTGTTATATGCTCCCCGTATGTGCCCATACATAGAATTGTGATGGGCTCAGGCACCTCCCATTTAAGCAAGTAAGGCAATTCTAAATACCTGCACATTTCATCTCAGGCATATTTCTATACAGTAAAGAGACTTATATTTGCATGCACATGAACCACCCAGTGCTAGCAACATTTGACAAAGCACCTTCTCTTGGGTTTTCTGAACAACTATGCAGTTTCAGAGCACCACAACCACTACAATCCCCTGTTTATTGCATTAGTTGGGGGTCCCAAACAGAAATCAGTGGTACCTTAAGGTAGATCTGACCCCCACCAAACAAAACTATTGATATGTCACCAAGACTGTGATGTGTCGCTTTCTTCTGTGGTGCTCCAATACATAAGCATGTCTATGGAGAAGGACAGTATTGCCCCCTGTCCAAAGGTCTTATTAGCAAATTATGTTTTTTTCTGTTAAGTGATAAGTGCCCCTCTTTCTTCTTTAGGGAGCCTTCGAGGAATCCCATCAGTCACTAAAGGCTGTTCACATATACTTCTATAAAGACATGTCCATTACCTGTGGGAATTTGAGTGAATGGTCCCTCGTCTTTTACCCTTTTGTTAGATGTCAAGTCCTCTTGCTCCAAGACCATTTACAGGTCCTCAGTAGGGATGCCCAGTTTATAACACTCCCTTTTATGATGTGTTTCAAAAATGTTTTGCCATTTCAACCATCCAGTGAACAAGTGTATATCATTTAGCTATATAAAGGCATCATATTTAGTCATAGGCCCTAAAGTGAGACTTTTTAAAGAAATTTTTCATGGGAAATTTAGATACCACTCAATTATATTACCTGCAAACTTTAAGTTTTGTTTACTTTTACTTGTTCTGGGTATTCACTTTTTTGTGCAAGTGGTAAGGGTCCTACATGTTCCCTGGTTTCAAGATGCGGTAGAAGGCGTATTTTCTATGCCTGTGTGACTGTTGTAGGCAGTTGGGGGGGGGGGAGGGGGACTGGGGACTGTTTGGGAGGGTCCCCTGCCTCGTGTATCAAGTCAAGTTCTATTACCCCCTCCCTCTACTCTTTGCTACCTCTAAAGTGGTATAACTGTCAGTGAGACACAGTGACATTTGTCAGACTTGTGTCCCACTACAGTATAGTCTGATATAATGTCCCTGTTATACTTATTTATCAATCTAGGGGTTAACACTCTAGGGGTTAACTCCAATTGATAGGACCTCTCTCAGTCACTTTTGGCCTATAACTGAGCAGTGACATGCCCTCCCTTTGGCGCCATGCCGGCTGACACACCTGTCGGGTATCCCAGAGATGACAACAGATGCAACCAGTATTGAACCAATGGAGAAGTATCTCCATGTGATCCCACTGCGTTCACCACTGAGCTAGATGGCATGGGTGAGGGAAAACCTACCTCTCGCTCACCAAGGTGATGCTGCAACTAAATGGGTACTCACCTGGTATATGCATAAAAGGGAGCTGTAAATACCTGCGCACAGTGGAAGATTCAACAGTATCCCGATCTATGATTTGTGTATTGTCTATTTAGTGAGGGATACAAGCTCTTCTGGTTACTGTGATTGAGACACATTAAAGGGGTATTCCAGGCCAAAACTTTTTTTATATATCAACTGGCTCCGGAAAGTTAAACAGATTTGTAAATTAGAAAGAACTCCGTTCGGCACCAAGGTATGAGGTAAAAAAGGCTTGTCTTTATTTATTCCACTGCAGAATACATACAGATAAAGATGTCTGGCGCGTTTCGCCCTTTACTTCTATTAAAAAATCTTAATCCTTCCAATAGTTATTAGCTTCTGAAGTTGAGTTGTTATTTTCTGTCTAACTGCTCTCTGATGACTCACGTCCCGGGAGCTGTGCAGCTCCTATGAGGATATTCTCCCATAATGCACAGCTCCCGGGACGTGACATCATCATTGAGCAGTTAGACAGAAAACTTCAAAAGCTAATAACTATTGGAAGGATTAAGATTTTTTTTAATAGAAGTAATTTACAAATCTGTTTACCGTAACTTTCCGGAGCCAGTTGATATATATAAAAAACGGTTTTGCCTGGAATACCCCGTTAAAGAGTGAATCAAGGAAGCAATGTGTACTGAAATCAGTTAGCAATATAGATCAGTCTTAGCAAATTTTGGAGCATCCTATGCAACATTTGTTAGGCAGGATGTTTGCCCATATGGTGATGGCATGAATTCGATAAAGTATGAGATTGCTATGACCCAACACTCGTTGAGTGCACATTGCATGGTTGGAAGCTGAATATTTACATGACCTTAATTTACTTTGTTTGGCTATTTATTTATTCTGAGCTGACAGTTTATCATTCCTTTACACACCATTACCTTGACTAGTGTCTTCTGAGGTCTCAGCAGTTACAAGTGGAAGAAACATATAGGTAGGTCAGGTTCCAGTGTGGTGTCACCTATTAAAAAGGCGAAACAACACCTGGCAAGTAACAGGCAACAGATTCAGTCAATAGGGAGAGTTAGTAACTTTCTCTCATCCCATCCTGTTGCAACCCCACATTGGACCTTTCAACACAGGCTAATGTCTTGAGGCCATAAAAGGGGTACAATATATTTTAAATCAACTGGTGCCAGAAAGTTAAACAGGGCTAACCAGGGCCGGATCATCATTGGCACTCAAGGAGCACCTGCTCCGGGCCCCGTTACATTCAGGACATCCCTGTGGGCTGCTCAGTAGCAGATCGGGGGGGTGAAGCTGCTTGTTAAAGATCAGTACGTAGCCCGGCCGCGGCCACTTTAAAACAGTGACCAGCGGCGGCTCCTGTGGGCCCGGACTCCTCCTGCTTTTTCTATTTTTCATATTTCCTTACCTGGCCGCGCTCGGCAGGCTCAGGTAATGCGTCTGGTCTTGTGGGCTGTGACAAGTGACGTCTCCTGTGGCTCCTCTGCTCGGCATCAGTGATGTCACTCATCATTTCCTACAGGGCACAGTTTTCTTCATTACACCCCAGCGCTGCAGGAAATGAGGAGTGACATCCCTGATGCCATGCAGAGGAGGCGCAGGAGACGTCACTCGTCACAGCCCACAAGACCCGACACATCACCTGAGCCTGTCGAGCGCGGCCAGGTAAGGAAATATGAAAAATAGAAAAAGGAGGAGGAGGGGAGAGCAAAGAGCAGGGGAGGATTATGAGTGGGGGAGGATGATGAGGCAGAGGGGGGTAATGACCAGCAAGGGGGGGGGGGTAATGACGAGCAGGGGGGAATGATGAGCAGGGGGGGTAGTGATGAGCAGGGGAGTAATGATGAGCAGGGGGGGTAATGATGAGCAGGGGGGGTAATGATGAGCAGGGGGGGTAATGATGAGCAGGGGGGTAATGATGAGCGGGGGGTAATGATGAGCAGGGGGGTAATGATCAGCAGGGGGGGTAATGATGAGCAGGGGGGGTAATGATGAGCAGGGGGGAATGATGAGCAGGGGGGGTAATGATGAGCAGGGGGGAATGATGAGCAGGGGGGGTAATGATGAGCAGGGGGGGTAATGACCAGCAGGGGGGTAATGATGAGCAGGGGGGAATGATGAGCAGGGGGGTAATGATGAGCAGGGGAGTAATGATGAGCAGGGGGGGTAATGATGAGCAGGGGGGGTAATGATGAGCAGGGGGTAATGATGAGCAGGGGAGTAATGATGAGCAGGGGGGGGAAATGATGAGCAGGGGGGGTAATGATGAGCAGGGGGGGTAATGATGAGCAGGGGGGTAATGATGAGCAGGGGGGTAATGATGAGCAGGGGGGGTAATGATGAGCAGGGGGGTAATGATGAGCGGGGGGTAATGATGAGCAGGGGGGTAATGATGAGCAGGGGGGTAATGATGAGCAGAGGGGGTAATGATGAGCAGAGGGAATGATGAGCAGGGGGATGGAATGATGAGCAGGGGGGATGATGAGCGGGGAGGGGAATGATGAGCATGGGAAAACACGGGAAAGGAGGCGGGGGGTAAAAATGGCACTGGGGCTGATAAAAGGGGGAGGAAGGAGGGGGGCAAACTGAGGATCAAGGGAATCAAAGTTTGGGGGATGATGAGGCATATAGTTCAGAGCTTCCAAGTCATTTATTTTACATTGATTTTTTTCCCCTAAAATTTTCCTGTGAAAATGAGGGTACGTGTTATATGCCAGTGCGTGTTATACGCATATAAATACTGTCATTACCCCCCCCCCCCCCCCCCCACATTCAGCAGGACATCCCTGTGTCTTGAAAGATCTTTTTGGGACACAAGGATGTCCCGGTTACCTTCCTGTGGCCCTGCATTAACTTTAAAATCGCAGGGGCCGCCAGGAGGTGGCGCACGCAGGGACATCACTGCACGCATGGTAAGTTACCTACACGTCATCTTCAGTGCTCCCATCACCGCTCCTCCGGTCCCGGGAACTACTGCTATGCCCCTAGGCCATAGCAGTAGATCATGACCCGGACCAGAGGAGCGGTGGTTGGAGCACTGAAGTGGAGAAGTAAACAGACATACAGTCTCCAGCCATACACTGTATATGGCTGGAGGCTGTATGTCTGTGGGGGACACTGCCAACGTAATGTGGGGGGACTGCAACCTAATGCCGGGGAACTGCAACCAACTGTGGGGGAACTGTCACGCCCCCTCCCATAGACTTGCATTGAGGGGGCGGGGCGTGACATCAAACAGGGGCGAAGTCGTGACATTACAATATTCCGTTCCTGTGGTCGGGAGCCAGAACCTCCAGCGCTGCCGGAAGCAGATACAGGTGGGTGCTGCACGCTATATTGCGGGGTCCCCATCCTTTGGATAGGGGATAAGATGTCTAGGGGTGGAGTACCCCTTTAAGGACAAGGGGATGACTAAGGCTAAATTTCCAGAGAAGGCAAAAGCACAAGAAAAAAATGCCAAAAAATTATCATAACTCAGGAAAAAGCTGTAGCAGTTTTTCAGTGTTTTTGCAGGTAAAAAGAAAAGGGGGAAACCTAGCCTAAGGGGCCTCTGGGAGCAGAAGTCTGGAGGAGGACTTAGGGGTCTGGGGGCAGAGGGGTCTGGGGGAATTAGGGCTTGTCCACACTACGAACTTCCGCCAGCAGAATTTTGCTTGTTTTCAATGGGATGCTGCTGCTCTGTGCACACTATGGAAGACAGTGGGTGGTAGTATTATTTTTAGAGGGCATGATGTTTGGCAGTATAAGATACAGGGGGCACAGGGTTTGGCAGTATTATATTTAGGAAGCACAGTCTCTTGAAGGGTTATAATGATTGTTGTCTTTATACAGAGGATGAGGATCGGCTGGCAAAGTGAGGAACCAATGATGTCCAGGCGTCAAACTTTACAGAGGAAGATGGAGCTGAAAGGAAACATGGCGTCTGGACCAGATGAAGAAGAAAAGGAAAAACAACATTGAAGACGTCTCCTGTGAGTCATTTTATGTTTGTGTATTCTCCTGACTGTCCCATTAGATCTCTCCTCACGTCTAAGTTTTACAGTAATAATGGATTTTTACCCTGTACCCCAATTTGAGGCTCCAGCTGTTACAAAACTACAACTCCTATAATGCCTGAAGCTCTCCAGACATAATGGTTGTTGTAGCTTTGCAACAGCTGGAAAGAGTGACTTGAACTGAAGTGATTTTAGACCATGCAGCCCATTTTATTTTAACGGGGGCCTGACTCCTGTTCCACTCAGTGGAAGGGAAGGGGGACTGTCGGGGGGGCCCATTATAATGAAGTGCTCCGTCTTCCAGGCAGCCTTAATCTGGCCCTGGGGCTAACAGCTGGAGGAAAAACCCTCCCACTGTCAGCTTGTGTCCCACTACTGTCAGTGAGGACAAGCTGGGAGTTGTAGTTTTGCTAATGCTTGGGGAGATGTGAGCAGACAGCATACTGAGGGAGGGGGCGGAGACCTGCACAGTGAGGCCACGCCCCCTCCCTTTGAGAGGAATTCAGAATAGTGAGCTAAATTAAAGGTGTAATAAAAAAATAAAGGTGCTAGACACATAAAAATTAGATGTACATGGTCAGCATTAGGTACTGAGTAATATATTTTAAAAAAATGTTTTTTTGTTGGATCTGACGGGTACGCTTTAAGCTGTTTGTTTTATCTATTAAAAGTAGTGTTTTAATATGTGATTGTTAGTCACCTATGCAGTGAAGATTTTGAATGCCTTTGTAATTGTTGCCAGTCAAATTGTTGTCATATGTTGAATAAGTTTCATCTGCCACATAGTACAGAAAAGGACCAGTTGAATAATGAATCTTAGGTAATTGAAAATTTGTATGTAGAACAGATTTCAGGGACTGTATGTAAATTATATGCACTGGTGTAAATGTAGCTTTAAGGGGTTGTCCCATAAGCCTCATGGTTGAACTGAGGCTTCCAGAATCAGAGATAACATTTGTGCGGTAGATTTCTGCTTAAATGAATGGGAGAAGGGGGGGGGGGTCCAAGTATAGGATCGGAGTGACCAGAAAACATAATAATAGGATTATTCCTTAATGGATTCAAAAGATGGAGCCTACTAAATTACAGACAATGAATAGTGGCTCAAAAGCAGCACAATGACATGTTTGTTGTTCTTTTTATTCTTCCTAAAATACATAAGTAGCTTGATCCATTTTTTTCCCCACTTTTTTTTTTTCAGTTCAACCAAATATTAAGTTAAGAATCCTTAGAGTCTAATAAGTCTGAACTGTGACGGTGTTTGCTGTATTATTCCTATGGAGGAAGGGGACTACATGCTTCTTGGGCTCATGAGAAAATGTTTAGCTATGTTCCTCTAAATATTGGGCTGGGTAAACCTGCCATAGTTTTGCTGTGAACCTCCTTCTGCTTTATGTAAGGAACGTAGAAATATCGCCCCTACCACTTCATAGTTATACTGAAAAATCCCACCCAGATTTTTATGTAGTACTTCTAGATACAATATTCCATGGCATAGGAGAATTCAACCCATTCTAGATTAATTTCTTCAGAATGTTTTTTTAAATAAACCATTTATTGATCACTTGTCAGTTACCATCTTATGGCTTATTGCCTTACTGTTTATTTTGGTTTGTATATAGTCAATGGACTTTCAGCAGTGGTAGCGCAGGTTACCCACCCCAATTTAAACCCAGACCCTGTAATGGGCGTCTCTGCACCTACTGATGTGTCTATATAAGTTAAAGGTATATTACTTCATTGTAAGGACCTGATGAAGTGTACAGCAAGTACACAAAATGTGTTGTCCTTTGTATATAATAAATGTGTTTTTCACTGGACTTTGTAGTTGGTTACTTGTGCAGCTCCTGAACACCGGATTCTGCACTATTTGCGGGAACCAGTTACACATGAGAAAGCTCAAGTCAGTATACCCTTGTTTTGATTTGAACATTTTGTCTTCAAATGTGATACTTTTTTTTTAATTGTGTTTGAGTAACATTCTCCAAATTTCAAAACCCAAAAAGGTGAATCTCTAAATAAATGAAAGCAACGTGTATCTGATAGCTTACACACCTGATTTTCCGTATTCAACTGATCATTCTATATTTATGACCATGTTTACTGTTCTGAGGTTTACACCTACATCAGTCAATTACATACATTTGCAAACAGGATGTTGTGTTTTGTCCAGTGTTTCCATAGTTCCATTACAGTTAAACAGATATGAAACTAACAGACTGACTGGTAAAATGTTTATTCAGTTGCACACTTTCCATGGTCAAGGTGCAATATCTCTGGCTATATGCCATATAAGAAATTATAAGCAGCCCGAAACACTCGCAGTGCTCAGACTTACAGGATTCCACTCTCTTTACTATGAGGATTTGTGAGTATATTTTGGGGCAATGTGCCAAAAAATCTGGCGCACATTAACCAATGGTGGGTTATTAACTATCTAATTAAGCTACCCCAAATTCCATCTCAGTGGTCACAAAAACCCTATGTTCTCACACTGACACTAATACTAAACTAATTGTAAGAAAGTAAACCTTTATTGGAAAATAAACAGTTATAAACAACTGCTGGCTTAGTGAAAAAAAAATTACCCCTATGGGACACATCTACAGATTATGTTCATATCACTCAGGAGGCCATAGGACACTGTATGTTTAAAACTACATAGACACAGCCCCCCTCAACATTTCACCACATAAGTGGCTTTGTCAAGAGGTAAATGGGCTATGATACATCTGGCAATTTGTAGCGCTATATGCCAAATTGTCGGGTTTACCATATTTTGTAAGCTTTACCGTAAAGTGCACTGCAAAAAATGAAATGCAAAATGAGTGCTGTAGTGTGCCACAGCATAACGTGTTTGCAGTAGCAGCACAATAGAAATTGATTGTATTTGGACCTGAGAAAGGCGCAAGTGAGTGCCGAAATGCATTGTCCTTTTTTATATTTACCGAACAATCCTAAATACTCCTTGCAACTGTAGTGGCTCAGTGATCGTTTGTGTGAAACAGACAGCAGTGCTCATTCACGACCCGTTTTTGTTCCCTTGTATATACCTATGCATCATTCCACACTCTATGGTATGCTGATAGGGTCCTTGAGCAGCATACATACCATATCTGCACTATAATATAGCACAACTCATTAAGGTTAGTTCAGCACAACAGGTGTGGTGACTGGATCATTCGTCCACAACATACTACACCAGGAAGCCACTGTCTTTTTTCCTTTCTTTCATTTTGTCCCCCAGAAATATTATTTTTTTGTTTTGCAAAATGTTTTTTCTTGTACAAAAATATATATATATATTTTTTTAGTAATTCCTGGTTCCTCAGGGGCACTTTTCAATGTAAATGTCTCCGATGGTTTCTTGAGGTCTCAATTAGAGAAGGGGGATCTTTATTGCTGCAAACATCTCCTCACACTCTGCTAGGTTAGCCTAAGCTCTCTACTGGAGATGAGCGAATTTTCGAAAAATTTAATTTGTCCGATTAGCCGAATTTTATGAAAAAATTTGGTTCAGTCTGAATTTAAAAATGGCTATTTCTGGGCTAAAGAGAGCCTCAATAGGGGTGTAGAACACTTTGCCTTATCGTAACATTCATAGGGAGTGTTCTATTTTAGTGAAATAATACTGTTATTCAGTATGACATGCAGATTACAGGCATCGCTATTAGAATCACTGCTGCACAGAGTCTGGATGTTGCAACAGGGAGACCATATAGAGATATACCAGAGATTTCTTAATGTCATTTTTATTTAATTCAATTTTAATTTATTTGAAGACCCATTCTGGTGAGCATCGAGCTGGCGGTCCGCCACAAGGCGAGCTACCATCTGCTCCAGCCTCTGCCTCTCAGAGCCCCCCTCCCCTGTCTTACTCTGTGTGAAACTGCGAATGTTTCATTTAATCAGTTATGGTTCATTGTTATCACCCCAACCTGTTTCATTGCATTCTTGTGGTAATTCCAGAGGTAATATATGACGACGACCATAGGGCCTCAGTCTTGAAAAGATTACATAGTGTGGTGTCCTGGTACAGAACATGGTTCTGTACAGTCAAGTCCCCTCAGGTAGAGTCCCTCAGGTCCACAGGGCTCTCCTGCATTGTTCCCCCCTTAAGTCATTGTTATGGTATTGTATTGTATATTGAGAATGTAGATTTATTTTATGTATTTGTACAGGGAATGTAAGTTATATACAAAGGTTATTAGGATATCAACCCTGTACAGGAGCCTCCTAAGGTCATGTGATATCATGTGATATGTCATGTCATATGTGATCACATGATACCCAGAGTTCCAGAGACACAGGTAACTACAGGGAACCAGCTACCAATGGGATTTAGTCCAGCCCCCCTGATATATAAGGGTGTAGTCTCCCCACTCTCTCTCTCTCTCTCTCTCTCTCTCTCTCTTATCTCTTACTTCCTGGACCTTAAGGCAAGCACAAGTCCTGCACAAGTCAAGTCCAGAATATCTAGGCCAAAGCCTATAAATCTGCAGCCACATCAAATCTGTGAGTACAAGTCAAGACCAAAGTCATAACAGTAGTACAAGACCAAAGTCATACCGGTAGTACAAGACCAAAGTCATAACAGTAGCACAGTGGCCTGCATCATCATTATTATTACTACAAGTCCAAGCAAGCCTGAGAGGTTCCTGTGTCCCGGTCACTTCTGTGGGAGTTGGCTATTTGTAAAGATTGTTTTCTGCCTACTTCAGTAAAGTTCCAGTTGCATCAAAACCTGCTTTGGACTCTCATTTACTATATGCCGTTTTGGGTTGGTTGTCGGCAGTGCCCTACACCAAACAACCATATCCTGGCGTCACGAACACTAGGGGTCAACAACATCTTGCCCCAGGGGCAGGGCCGGTATTAGACTAAGTGTGGCTCTGGGCAAAAATGAAAAATGAGGCCCCCAGATTGCGTGACCAAAGATCACTATGTTGCGCCCCCTGAATTGTGCTGCATCTCGGCTAATGCGAGTAAATGAGACTGCGCTGCAAACCACAAATGGCTGTGACTACAACATGAGAAATGTAAAAATTCCATCCAGGATGAATTTGTGGCTGCGTCAATTTGGGGTCGCAATGTGACCCCATTTAGCGCAGATCAGCTCAGCTTGCAAGAGCGAAGTGCACGGATACCTTAGGAGCAACAGCAACTTGTAAGGACATGTAGGGAAATCCAGCACAAAACGGCATCACAAAATGTATGGTCACAGGAAACCACAGGGTCACAGAAAGCCATACATTTTATGAGGCTGTTTTAAGGGATTAATAAACCTCCTAAAGAGCAAGAACTGATTTGCGCTGGACTTCTCTACGTGTGATCACATTTACTTACATTAGTTGAGATTCAGCATGATTCAAGGAGAACAACATGGCGATCTTTGACTGTGCGACCCATTTTTGCCATGTAGCCCTAAGCTTATATTGTAACCTTGTTCTTTATACAGTAATAGTCACCGCACACATAAGGCTAAGTTCACAGACAGAATGTCCACATGGAGAATCTCCGTGCAGATATTCAGCAAACTGCAGGACACCGACATAATATGCCGGCACTAGAACTGCACAGGAATGCAGCGTCTCATAGACAGCCCTGCATTCTGTGCGGACAAAGAAAATTGAATTTCCATGCCAGAAACACCTGTGGATCCGCCGGTAACCCGACCCATTTTGTGCCTCCAGTTGTTGCCATCCCCCTTCCCCTGCCACCACCTGCCCCTAGCCTGCTGAAAATGTTCCGAACGCTAGGGGAGTGGACTACCCCTTTAAGTATGTAGCATAGTCCCCCCAGTATAGTTTCCCCCACATTAGTTTGGCAGTATAGATCCCCCACATGAGGTTGGCAGCATAGTTCCCCCACATTAGCTTGGCAGTATATTCCCCCACATTAAGTTGGCAGTATAGTTCCCCCACATTAGGTTGGAAGAATAGTTCCCCCACCTTAGGTTGGCAGTATAGTTCCCTTTCATTAGGTTGGCAGTATAGTTCCCCCACATTAGGTTGGCAGTATGTTCCCCCACATTAGATTGGCAGTATAGTCCCCACATTAGGTTGGCAGTATAGTCCCCCCACATTAGATTGGCAGAATAGTTCCCCATATTAGGCTTGCAGTATGTTCCCCCACATTAGGTTGGCAGTATAGTTTCCCCCACATTAGGTTGGCAGTATAGTTCCCCCCACATTAGGTTGGCAGTATGTTCCCCACATTAGGTTGGCAGAATGGTCCCCCACATTAGGTTGGCAGAATAGTTCCACTACATTAGGCTGGCAGTATGTTCCCCCCATTAGGTTGGCAGTATGTTCCTCCACATTAGGTTGGCAGAATAGTTTCCCCACATTAGGCTGGCAGTATGTTCCCCCGCATTAGGTTGGCAGTATGTTCCCCCACATTAGGTTGGCAGTATATTCCCCCACATTAGGTTGGCAGAATAGTTCCCCCACATTAGGCTGGCAGTATGTTCCCCCACATTAGGCTGGCAGTATGTTCCCCCACAGACATACAGTCTACAGCCATATACAGTGTATGGCTGGAGGCTGTATGTCTATGTATTGCCCGGCTTCAGTGCTCCGACCACCGCTCCTCCTGGCTTATAGGCCATAGCAGTAGATTCTGGGACCAGAGGAGCAGTGGTCGGAGCACTGAAGATGACGTGCCGCTGGTAACTTACCATGCTGGCCAGCGGGCGTCCTCCTGCTCGATGCTACGCGCCTCCGTTCCTATGGGCGTATGCACGGGATGTCAGTGATGTCCCGGTATGCGCTCTCTCTCGGCGGCCCCTGCCTTTTTAAAGTTAATGCAGGGCCGCAGAGAGTTAATGGGGGCAACCTTGTATCCCGAAAAGATCTTTCGGGACATAGGGATGTCCCAATAGTGATGGGGGAAATTAATCTGGGGGGGGGGGCAATTCACCCGTTGCCACCCCCCCTCCCCCTGGATCTGCCACTGATAATTACACTACCAAGAATGCTAGGGCCATTTTTTTGCCCCCCCCCCCGCCCATTTTTGCAACCCTTGCCAAAAGTTAAATTTGCCACCCCTTCAGGTAAAAGCCCAAGCTTCCAATGAGGCGTTTCAGAGGTTATATCCTCCTTCCTCAGATTACCAATCTGAGGAAGGAGGATATATCCTCCCAAACACGTCATTGGAAGCTTGTTAATAAATATAGTGCCTCTTGGCACTTTTGCCTGACACATTTGTGTTTGAATTGTTTGGACTCTGAGCTCAGCGCCTACCCAAAGGTTCCGCTTTTTTCCACTCCTTACTAATGGGGTGACACACTGTAACAAACCCCCTCTTCATGTAATCTCCTTACTACTCGGGTTACACAATGTAACAAACCTCCTCCTGATGTAATCTCCTAACTACTGGGGTGACACACTGTAACAAACCCCCTCCTCATGTAATCTCCTTACTACTGGGGTGACACAATGTAAAACGCCTCCTCCTCATGTAATCTCCTAACTACTGGGGTGACACACTGTAACAAACCTCCTCCTCATGTAATCTCCTTACTACTGGGGTGACACACTGTAACAAACCTCCTCATCATGTAATGTCCTTACTACTGGGGTGACACACTATAACAAACCTCCTCCTCATGTAATCACCTTACTACTGGGGTAACACACTGTAACAAACCTTATACACACATCATAAATCTATCATGCACACATCATACAAAATCATACACATACATATACAATACACATCCCCAACCCAAAGCCTCTCCTTACCTCCAGGAGATGATTGCTGGAGATTGGGTTGGCTGAGGCTGCCTTGCTTCTGCGCCAGGGTCACGTCAGTAGGAGCTCCCAGCAGCCCCTGGCCTCCTCAGCCCTGCAGGGCCGCACATAGTAGAAGTAAAAAAAAAGTGCTGACAGCGATCGCCCGGGCCCCAGAGCAGTGGAGCGCAAGCAGGATTTGAGGGGGATTTACTAGTGGAGCGCTGCCTGCCGCATTCCTCCAAGCGTGGTGATGTCTGATTAGTGGAGCACAAGCAGCGCTTCTCCAGAATGCTCAGGACAGGGGGAGGAGTGTTAGTACCTTAGGCCCTGAATACTGCATTTTGCACAAATTCGCAGTAAAATGGAGTAAAAAACGTAGTGATTTTACCGCGATTTTGCACAAAATGGAGTATTGTTAGTAATGCCCTGGCCCTGCCCAGGGGTTAACACTATCCGACCTTACTACTCAGTCCGCTGCACCCGTGGTCCAACCATATAACAGTGGCTCACCACTGTTGTATGGTTATTTATTTAAATAGAAGATGTTGAATAGATTACAAGTTTATTGTGCCAGCAGCATGTGGAGATCACATGGCGGCACAGTGACAGAGCCTGGTAACTGGAATGAGCAAACTTTAAATCCTTTTTTGAGGACCTATTGGAAGGAAAGTCTGGTGCTAGCAGCCGCGTTAATTCCAGCTCCAATAGTGTATAATTGCTGCAGTGTAAACTATGGCAAAGCTCCTAGTTGTATCTTAAAATCGAGCTGGCGGTCCGCCGCAAGGCCAACTACTGCCTATCCCAGCCCTTGCCTCTCAGCGCACCCCTGTGCTCTGAGTGTCAACTTGAAAAGGGAGTGACTGCAGTACCAGCAACTTGGACAGGAGCATATTCAGCTTCTGTGCCGTTGGATAAGTGGGCACATAAAGCTAGAAGTGGCTGCAGTGAAAAAGCTCGTACTTGTCTCTTAAAATTGAGCTGGCAGTCCTCTGCAAGGTGAGCTACCACCTGTTTCACCAAGGCAAACCATGTGAAGAACAGCGTGACACCGCCGTGCCCTGCACACATGGTAAGCTGAAGGGGCACTGAGACTTGTCCATGCAGTGGAGGCTGAGGACACTGTCGTAGGATCAACGGCCTGAGAGCGTGGAGGCGGAAGCGGCGTGACCTGTCCAAGTTGCTGTTATGGCTGTGCCGGAACCACATTCACCCAGTGGGCCCTAAAAACTCTGGAAAATGGCAGTGTTTTTAGGTGGAAATAGGGAGAGGTTGCTGTGTGGGGCCACCCTTTTTAGGGCGAGTAACACTTGCCAAGAAGAGAATTAATAGTGCGAGAGTAAGGCCTTACAGGGGAAGTTTTTACCCCCACCTGTTACAATGGACCATACGTTGTTCCTTTCCATCATTTAGAGGTCTTTGCATCGCATCAATACTTGGTGGTGTAGGTGGCACACAGTGTTTTTGCACACAAAAAGTAAAATTTTAGCTAATGCATATCCTAAATACTTCATTGTGCTCTAAGGAATTAATTATGTTTTGCAGTATCCATGGCAGCACAATGAGAGAGCCTGGAGGTGGTAGCATCAGCATGAGGAAACCATATGGCGGCACAATGACCGAGCCTGGAGGTGGCAGCATCAGCATGAGGAGACCATATGGCGGCACAATGACAGAGCCTGGAGGTGGAAGCATCAGCATGAGGAGACCATATGGTAGCGCAATGAAAGGGGCTACTGTGCAGTGGTATTTCCTTACTCGAGAGAAATTGGGTTACAAATTTTGAGAGTATTTTTCTCCTTTTACCCCTTGTAAAAACTGGGTCTACAAGAACATCTGAGTGTAAAAAATGAAGAAATTTCCTGTGAGACACCTAAAGGGTTAACACACTTACTGAATGTCATTTTTAATACTTTGAGGGGTGCAGTTTTTATAATGGGGTAATTTGTGGGGTATTTCTAATAAGAAAGCCCTTCAAATCCACTTCAAAATCTGAACTGGTCCATGACAAATTCAGATTTTGAAAATTTTGAGTACCTATGTACGCACAGGTTACACTTTTGAGAGAACAATAAGCTACGCTACGCAACCTGTATTAGGCACTGTAATCAGGTGACTATGGCTTTTCTTGCTTACCCTAACTGGCCCCTGTTAGCTTTACAGTTGTTGTACAACCAACTGCAGCAGTACAGAATCGCTGTGTAGTAGAGCTCAGTACAGTATTAGGCACTAATAGCAGGTGGAAATGGCTTTTACTGCTCTGCCTGACTGGCCCTTTTAAGCTTTAGAGTTGCTGTAAACCACTGCAGCAGTGGAGTCGCTGTGTATTACACCCAAAAGTGAATGTTCTCTCTCTCTGTCAGTGCTTTTATGCATGATTTGGGCTTGTGGTGAATCGCTGCTGTAAAGCTGTTTTTCTGTGCAACGCACACAAAGCTCTATCGCTCCCTGCAGTGAAAGGTTCTCTCTGAAAAAAAAAAGCTGAAGTGACTGGCCGCAAGATGGCTGCCGATTAAAAAGGGCTTTGTCATCATGGGGGTGGTTGGCTGCTGATAGGCTGCATCCTGCATATGATTCAGGGTCATCCCGCCTACCACCTTGCCACCTTCCCAGAGTTCCTTGCCCCATTTCCTCACATGTGGAGTTTAATGAAGTGATTTGTGCGATCAAATCGTGGTGATATTCAAATTTGTTGCTAAGGGAATTTTTCCTGAAATTCGTAAGGAATTTGGATTCGTCAGATTCGATTCGCTCATCCCTACTCTGTACTAACACAAACACTGGCTACTGGCTCAGACTGGATTTCCTCTCTCAAACCTGAGAAAGGCTGACCTGAGCAAGGGACTTTCCATTTTTCTGGGGCATTCTACTATATAAATCAATGTGCTAGTTAAAGATCCTGTGGGACCCAATAAAAAACTTGCAGATGTGGGCATTAATGAGGTTTTAGACGGGAGCAGGCGGTCATAGAACATTCAGCGGGGCCTGCAAAATCGCGTGCAGTCTCACAAACCTCTGAAATGCTGATAAAATGATACAAGGCATGACTGAAGGGCACAAAGGGGTGATAAAATGGCATGGGGGTACTACCTCTAAAATATGTGACAACATGTTTGCGGGAGAAGGTGGGATTGGACACACACCTTCCTGCTACCGCAACATGGGGGCACCACACCTAACACCCACCCGGCAGTGTAACTTGGGCCAGGCTGCTCCAGCCACATCCTGACATGCTGCTAGCTAGTCGTAGACTCTGTATTGAAAAACAGACTGGTTCAGATTGGATTTCCTCCCTCAGCCCTGAGGAAGGCTGGGCTGAGCAAGAAACCTACCACTTTTCTTTCTACCATATGCAGTATATGTATGTGCTGGTGTAGATACATTGCTCCCTGTTTATACTCTTACCACAATACATCCACTAGCTTGAGGCAACACTCTCAATAGACAGTCATGGTGCATTGACAGTATAAATAGCAAGTACATGTCACAAGTGCAAACATAGTGAAATACATAACAAAAAATGGCAGAACATGGCGGCACCACATGGCGGCACTACCAGCAGGCAGAACAAATAACATGCAGTAAGGTATTGCATATCTCTCTGCTCTTCTTGCACTTTTGTGCTCATAATATACTTGCCACTGTTACTCACACTGTTATTTATTGTTTTATTTTCTAATATAGGCTACATATTGGTCATAATCATGGGATTATAGATATCCTGAGTGATAAAATATTCATATTTGTAATATAACTATAAGCTCATTTTATACATGTTTCTATGGACAACCTGTTCTATGTGTCCTCTTTGTATGAGCTATAAAGGCTGTTTGTTTTCATAGACAGCAGCACCATCACTTTATATATGTATATGTATGGTGCGAGCTGCTTCCGTTGACAGCCTGCAGCAATTTTTATTTATTTTTATTTCAAGACTTCTGCAATTCGCCTTGGCATGCTAAATTATCTTTAACTAGTGGCTAGGCGGATGCAAGCAGGCCAGTGGGCGGTTATAAAGAAGATATGGGCTGGACAAACCTGGCTCTTGCCTTACTGGGATTATGAGATTCATTTGCACACTAATTTAAATGGGCATTGTCATTAACCCCTTAAGGACGCAGGGGTTTTCAGTTTTTGCACTTTTGTTTTTTCCTCCTTACCTTGCATTTTTCCACCTAAAAATCCATATTATGGCTTATTTTTTGCATCACCAATTCTACTTTGCAGGGACATTAGTCATTTTACCCAAACATTCACGGCGAAATGGAAAAAAACGTTCATTGTGCGACAAAATCGAAGAAAAAAATGCCCTTTTGTAACTTTTGGGGGCTTCCGTTTCTATGCAGTGCATATTTCGGTAAAAATGACACCTTATCATTATTCTGTAGGTCCATATGGTTAAAATTATACCCTACTTTTATAGGTTTCATTTTGTCGGACTTCTGGAAAAAATCATAACTACATGCAGGAAAATTTATACTGTTACGCCGAGCGCTCCGGGTCCCCGCTCCTCCCCGGAGCGCTCGCAGCGTTCTCTCATTCGCAGCGCCCTGGTCAGACCTGCTGACCTGGTGCGCTGCGATATTACTCCCAGCCGACATGCGATTCGCGATGCGGGATGCGCCCGCTCGCGATGCGCATCTCGGCTCCCGTACCTGACCCGTTCCCCGTCTGTGTTGTCCTGGCGCGCGCGGCCCCGCTCCTTAGGGCGCGTGCGTGCTGGGTCTCTGCGATTTAAAGGGCCACTGCGCCACTGATTGGCGCAGCAGGCCTAATCAGTATCCTCACCTGTGCACTCCCTACTTATACCTCACTTCCCCTGCACTCCCTCGTCGGATCTTGTTGCCATTGTGCCAGTGAAAGCGTTTCCTTGTGTGTTCCTAGCCTGTGTTCCAGACCTCCTGCCGTTGACCCTGACTACGATCCTTGCTGCCTGCCCTAACCTTCTGTTATGTCCGACCTTGCTTTTGTCTACTCCCTTGTACCGCGCTTATCTCAGCAGTCAGAGAGGTTGAGCCGTTGCCGGTGGATACGACCTGGTTGCTACCGCCGCTGCAAGACCATCCCGCTTTGCGGCGGGCTCTGGTGAATACCAGTAGCAACTTAGAACCGGTCCACCAACACGGTCCACCCCAATCCCTCTCTGGCACAGAGGATCCACCCCCAGCTAGCCGAATCATAGTAGATCCGGCCATGGATTCCGCTGAGGTCCCGCTGCCAGTTGTCGCCGACCTCACCACGGTGGTCGCCCAGCAGTCGCAACAGATAGCGCAACAAGGCCACCAGCTGTCTCAACTGACCATGATGCTACAGAAGCTACTACCACAGCTTCAGCAATCATCTCCTCCGCCAGCTCCTGCACCTCCTCCACAGCGAGTGGCCGCTTCCAACCTTCGATTATCCTTGCCGGATAAATTTGATGGGGACTCTAAGTTTTGCCGTGGTTTTCTTTCGCAATGTTCCCTGCATTTGGAGATGATGTCGGACCAGTTTCCAACTGAAAGGTCTAAGGTGGCTTTCGTAGTCAGCCTTATGTCTGGGAAAGCCCTGTCATGGGCCACACCGCTCTGGGACCGCAATGATCCTGTCACTGCCTCTGTACACTCCTTCTTCACGGAGATTCGAAGTGTCTTTGAGGAACCTGCCCGAGCCTCTTCTGCCGAGACTGCCCTGCTGAACCGGGTCCAGGGTAATTCTTCTGTTGGCGAGTACGCCATCCAATTCCGTACTCTTGCCTCCGAATTATCCTGGAATAACGAGGCCCTCTGCGCGACCTTTAAAAAAGGCCTATCCAGTAACATTAAAGATGTGCTGGCCGCACGAGAAATTCCTGCTAACCTGCATGAACTTATTCATCTTGCCACCCGCATTGACATGGATATGGCCTTTGTTCGCACGAGGCGGTTTCTCTCCCCGGCTCCTCTCTCCTCTGGTCCTCTGCAATCCGTTCCTGTGCCTTCCGCCGCGGAGGCTATGCAAGTTGACCGGTCTCGCTTGACACCTCAAAAGAGGACACGACGCCGCATGGAGAACCTTTGCCTGTACTGTGCCGGTACCGAACATTTCTTGAAGGATTGTCCTATCCGTCCTCCTCGCCAGGAAAGACGCACGCTGACTCCGCACAAAGGTGAGACAGCTCTGGATGTGAACTCTGCTTCTCCACGTCTTACTGTGCCTGTGCGGATGTCTTCTTCTACCTTCTCCTTCTCTGCTATGGCCTTCTTGGATTCCGGATCTGCAGGAAACTTTATTTTGGCCTCTCTCATCAACAGGTTCAACATACCGGTGACCAGTCTCGCCAGACCCCTCTACATCAACTCTGTTAATAATGAAAGATTGGACTGTACCGTGCGTTACCGCACGGAACCTCTCTTAATGTGCATCGGACCCCATCACAAAAAAATTGAATTTTTGGTCCTCTCCAACTGCACTTCAGAAATTCTTCTTGGATTACCGTGGCTTCAACGCCATTCCCCAACCCTTGATTGGACCACAGGGGAAATCAAGAACTGGGGTACTTCTTGCCACAAGGACTGTCTTAAACCGGCTCCCAGTACTCACAGTCAAGACCCTGTAGTTCCCCCGGTATCTGGTCTTCCCAAGGCCTATCTGGATTATGCTGATGTTTTTTGCAAAAAACAAGCAGAGACTTTGCCTCCTCACAGGCCTTATGAATATCCTATTGACCTCCTCCCGGGTATTACTCCACCCCGGGGCAGAATCTATCCTCTGTCTGCTCCGGAAACTCAAGCCATGTCGGAATAGATCCAGGAGAACTTAAAAAAGGGGTTTATCCGCAAGTCCTCCTCTCCTGCCGGAGCTGGATTTTTTTTTGTCTCCAAAAAAGACGGCTCCCTACGCCCTTGCATTGATTACCGCGGACTTAATAAAATCACTGTAAAAAAAAACGTTACCCCCTACCTCTTATCTCGGAACTCTTTGACCGCCTACGAGGTGCCCACATCTTTACCAAGCTGGACTTAAGAGGTGCTTATAATCTCATCCGCATCAGGGAGGGGGACGAATGGAAGACTGCATTTAACACCAGAGATGGACACTTTGAGTATCTGGTTATGCCGTTTGGCCTTTGCAACGCCCCTGCCGTCTTCCAAGACTTTGTAAATGAAATTTTTCGTGATCTTCTATATACCTGTGTTGTGGTTTACCTGGACGATATTCTGATTTTTTCGGCCAACTTAGAAGAACACCGCCAGCATGTCCGCATGGTTCTTCAGAGACTTCGGGGCAATCAACTTTATGCCAAAATGGAAAAATGTCTCTTTGAATGTCAGTTTCTTCCTTTCCTAGGATACTTAGTTTCTGGCCAGGGACTACAAATGGACCCAGATAAACTATCTGCCTTATTGGATTGGCCACGCCCTTCCGGACTCCGTGCTATCCAATGTTTTTTGGGGTTCGCCAATTATTACAGACAATTTATTCCACACTTTTCCACTATTGTGGCCCCTATCGTGGCTCTAACCAAGAAAAACGCCAATCCTAAGTCCTGGTCTCCTCAAGCGGAAGACGCATTTAAACATCTCAAGTCTGCCTTTTCTTCTGCTCCCGTACTCTCCAGACCTGTCCCATCTAAACCCTTCTTATTGGAGGTAGACGCCTCCTCGGTGGGAGCTGGAGCAGTTCTTCTACAAAAAAATTCTTCCGGGCATGCTGTTACTTGTGGTTTCTTCTCTAGGACCTTCTCTCCGGTGGAGAAAAACTACTCCATTGGTGATCGAGAATTACTGGCCATAAAATTGTCGCTTGAGGAATGGAGGCACCTGCTGGAGGGATCCAAATATCCAGTTATTATATACACTGACCACAAGAATCTCTCTTATCTCCAGTCTGCCCAACGGCTGAACCCTCGCCAGGCTAGGTGGTCGTTGTTCTTTGCCCGTTTTAACTTTGAAATCCATTTTCGCCCTGCTGACAAGAACATTAGGGCCGATGCCCTCTCTCTCGTTCTTCAGATGCCTCTGAAGTGGAAGCCTCTCCGCAACACATCATTCCTCCGGACTGTCTGATCTCCATTTCTCCAGCTTCCATCAGACAAACTCCTCCAGGGAAGACCTTCGTTTCTCCACGCCAGCGCCTCGGGATTCTCAAGTGGGGACACTCCTCCCATCTCGCAGGCAATGCTGGCATCAAATAATCCATTCAACTCATCTCTCGATTTTTTTGGTGGCCTACTCTGGAGACTGATGTTGTTGATTTTGTGCGGGCTTGTACTGTCTGTGCCCGGGATAAGACTCCTCGCCAGAAGCCTGCTGGTCTCCTTCATCCTCTGCCTGTTCCTGAACAACCTTGGTCACAGATTGGTATGGACTTTATTACTGACTTGCCTTTATCCCGTGGCAACACAGTTGTTTGGGTGGTCGTTGATCGATTCTCCAAGATGGCACATTTTATCCCTCTTCCAGGCCTTCCTTCGGTGTGCCTAAGTTGGCAAAGCAATTTTTTATACACATTTTTCACCTTCACGGGTTGCCCACGCATATCGTCTCGGATAGAGGCGTTCAATTTGTGTCTAAATTCTGGAGGGCCCTCTGTAAGCAGCTCAAGATCAAATTAAACTTCTCTTCTTCTTATCATCCCCAATCCAATGGGCAAGTAGAAAGAATTAATCAGGTCATGGGTGACTATTTGCGACATTTTGTTTCCTCCCGCCAGGATGACTGGGCAGATCTTCTACCATGGGAAGAATTCTCATACAACTTCAGAGTCTCCGAATCTTCTGCTAAATCCCCATTCTTCGTAGTGTACGGCCGTCACCCTCTTCCTCCCCTCCCCACTCCCATACCCTCTATTTTGCCCGCTGTTGATGAAGTGACTCGAGACCTTTCCACCATATGGAAAGAAACCCAAAATTGTCTTTTACAGGCTTCATCCCGGATGAAAAAATTTGCTGATAAGAAAAGAAGAACTCCCCCCATTTTTGCTCCCGGAGACAAGGTATGGCTCTCCGCTAAGTATGTCCGCTTTCGTGTCCCCAGTTATAAATTTGGACCACGCTATCTTGGTCCTTTCAAAATCAAGTGCCAGATCAACCCTGTCTCTTACAAACTCCTTCTTCCTCCTTCTCTCCGTATTCCCAATGCCTTCCATGTCATCTGACGTATTTTCGGTGAAGGAGATTCTAGCATCCAAGACGGTCAGAGGTAAAAGATTCTTCTTGGTTGACTGGGAGAATTGCGGCCCAGAGGAAAGATCTTGGGAACCTGAGGACAACATCCTGGACAAAAGTCTTATCCTCAGGTTCTCAGGCTCCAAGAAGAGGGGGAAACCCAAGGGGGGGGGTACTGTTACGCCGAGCGCTCCGGGTCCCCGCTCCTCCCCGGAGCGCTTGCAGCGTTCTCTCATTCGCAGCGCCCCGGTCAGACCTGCTGACCGGGTGCGCTGCGATATTACTCCGAGCCGGGGATGCGATTCGCGATGCGGGACGCGCCCGCTCGCGATGCGCATCTCGGCTCCCGTACCTGACCCGTTCCCCGTCTGTGTTGTCCCGGCGCGCGCGGCCCGCTCCTTAGGGCGCGCGCGCGCCGGGTCTCTGCGATTTAAAGGGCCACTGATTGGCGCAGCAGGCCTAATCAGTATCCTCACCTGTGCACTCCCTACTTATACCTCACTTCCCCTGCACTCCCTCGCCGGATCTTGTTGCCATTGTGCCAGTGAAAGCGTTTCCCTGTGTGTTCCTAGCCTGTGTTCCAGACCTCCTGCCGTTGCCCCTGACTATGATCCTTGCTGCCTGCCCTGACCTTCTGCTACGTCCGACCTTGCTTTTGTCTACTCCCTTGTACCGTGCTTATCTCAGCAGTCAGAGAGGTTGAGCCGTTGCTGGTGGATACGACCTGGTTGCTACCGCCGCTGCAAGACCATCCCGCTTTGCGGCGGGCTCTGGTGAATACCAGTAGCAACTTAGAACCTGTCCACCGACACTGTCCACGCCAATCCCTCTCTGGCACAGAGGATCCACCCCCAGCTAGCCGAATCGTGACATATACGTTTAAAAATGTCCTCTTCTGACCCCTATAACTTTTTTATTTTTCCACGTATATGGCGGTATGAGGGCTCATTTTTTGCGCTGTGATCTGAAGTTTTTATCAGTACCATTTTTGTTCTGATTGGACTTTTTGATCACTTTTTAATCATTTTTAAATTATATAAAAAATGACCAAAAATACGCTTTTTTGGACTTTTGAATTTTTTTACTTGTACGCCATTGACCGTGCGGTTTAATTAACAATATATTTTTATAGTTCGGACATTTACACACGCGGCTATACCACATATGTTTATTTTTATTTTTATTTACACTGTTTTATTTTTTTATGGGAAAAGGGGAGTGATTCAAACTTTTATTAGGGAAGGGGTTAAATGACCTTTATTAACACTTTTTTTTCCACTTTTTTTTTGCAGTGTTATAGGTCCCATAGGGACCTATAACACTGCACACACTGATCTCTCATGCTGATCACTGGCGTGTATTAATACGCCTGTGATCAGTGTTATCAGCACTTGACTGCTCCTGCCTGGATCTCAGGCACGGAGCAGTCATTCGTTGATCGGACACCGAGGAGGCAGGTAAGGGCCCTCCCGGTGTCCTGTAAGCTGTTCGGGACGTCCCGAACACCCCGACTGAGCAGCCGGGTTACTTTCACTTTCACTTCAGACGCGGCGGTCAGCTTTGATAGTCGCGTCTGAAGGCTTAATACAGGGCATCACCGCGATCTTTGATGTTCTGTATTAGCCGCGGGAACCGGCCGTTGATAGCCGCTGGGACCGACCCGATATGCCGCGGGGACACCGCGTGACCCCGTGGCATATCGCGGGAGCCGGCGGAGGACGTACATATACGTCCTTCGTCATCAAGGGGTTAAATTATTTTTTGCATGTAATACAGCAGGTAAAATAAATAAGATTTGTAATTTACACCCTGGTAAAAAAAAAATATATATTTTTATGTCACTTTCATGGTCTTTTAAATCTGGCCATTGGGGGGTCTCCCTTCTGGTCCAGACAGCATTCCGTCTGCTCAAAAGCACAGACTTTGGTCTCCTGCTGGACCAAACTCAGGGAGTGCAGTCTGGCCATAGGCAGTGAATAGCACTCACTCTCTGCCTGTGTATGAAATAGGGAGAGTGAGTGCTATTTTTTGCCTATGGTCAGACCGCACTTCCTGACTTTGGTCTCTTGCCAGTCCAGCAGACCAAAGTCTGTGCTTTTGAGCAAATGAAATGGAATGTGGCCTGGATCAGAAGGGAAACCCTAGTGGCCAGATTTATAAGGCCATGAAAGTGACATAAAAATAATTTTTTTAACAGGGAGTAAATAACAAATCTTATTCACTTTACCTGCTCTATCATATGCAAAAAAAAATAATAATAATAATAATAATTTTAATGACAGTGACCATTTAAAGGCTTACAACATGGTACTGGATAGGAATACAAAGAAAACAAAGGTATACATGTGATCCTGATAACAAGTCTTAGGGTGCATTCACACAACGATTCTTTCATACAGTAACCGGATCCGGCTGGGAGATGGGAAAACTGGGCGCTATCGTATCCCACCCAGCCCGCATCTCATTCATTTGAATGAGCCGAACAGATTCAGATAATGACTCCGGTCTGCTCATTTTTGCTGTATCAGGTTTTGTGACCGGACTGTGATCTTTAGTTCAGTCACAAAACTGGATACGGGGCAGAAATTAGCCAACTGGAGTCACTATCTGACTCTGGTCAGCTCATTCAAATGAATGAGATGCGGGCCGGGGCCATTTGGGAAATGGGAGCGCCCAGTTTTCACATGTCCCAGCCGGATCTGGTCACCATATTGAACAAGCGTTATCTAGCCATGGGCTTATTTACATCCATGTTTTTCTGCAGACAGGTCTACTTTGATCCACTCACGATTGTATACACATTGCTTGGTTCTATAAAAATTGCCCAAGTCCAGTTTAATACATTGCTGCTATGAAAATAACGAATTAATGAAACTTCACAATTCTATATTAATTCTTAAACCCAACTTTTTTTTTTTTTTCTACTGGAAGTGACTTTCTGATCTGGACCTAGTTCCTATGTGTAAAATTGCCTTACATTTAGTTTATAGGGTTTAATGTTATTACTTGGCAGGATGGCACTGGAAATGAAGTCATTGAGTGGAGCCACTTCACAAAAAGAGGGTCGCCTTTAAGTCTAAGATTAGTATGACCCATGTACAAATCTTGCTGTGCCACCTCACACATCACTGTAGTGTCCCAGAGCTCTATTTTGTGGCTGGGCTTCTGATGGTTCCTGTCTACTACAGTATTTGTTGAGTGAATATGTTGAGATAAATGTGTTTTCCAATGTATTGCATTTTTTACTACCTGCACTACTGACAGGCAATGAAAGGGTTACTTTATAGTTACCCCCCCCCCAATCACACAAACACACACACACACACAGAAACATGTACACGGGCGCGCACACACACACACACACACACGCACACACTACATTCAGCTTCATAAGATAGGCAACACTGCCATCTACTGATATTTTGTAATACTGTTCAGAGGAGGAGATATCTTATTTAGCATCTCACTGACAAAGACAAAGAAATGATTAGTCAGAAGTTTGTCAATAAACATTTGATCGATTAGGCAGCTCATTGGCAAACTTCAGATGAGCCTGCACGTGTGCTTTTTAAGCAGGGGGACCATTCAGGCTTCAGGATTTCAGTTCTTCATGGTGTAGTGTGTTCCCAATCGTTTACTTGGTGACGAGGGCTTGTGGTTTTAATTAGCAGCCATATACAGACAGGGAACCCCGCATTCTACCATGCGGCACCCACCTGTAACGGCTTCCAGAATCGCTGGAGGTCCTCAGACTAATACCATCCCGACCACGGGGACTTAAGATTGTGACGTCACGACTCCGCCCCCATGTGACTTCACACCCACCCCTCAATGCAAGTCTATGGGAGGGGGCTTGAAAGCTGACACGCCCCCTCCCATAGACTTGCATTGAGGGGGCGGAGTGTGACATCACACGGGGGCGGAGTCGTGATGTCACGATCTTACGTCCCAGTGTTGGGGATGTATTAGCCTGAGGGCCTCCAGCAGTTCCGGAAGCCGTTACAGGTGGGTGCAGCATGGTAGAATGCGGGGGTTTCCAGTGGTGGGACCCCCGCGATCAGACATCTTATCCCCTATCCTTTGGATAGGGGATAAGATGTCTAGGGGTGGAGTACCCCTTTAAAGAAAATCTCAAAAATATGTATTTTTTTATTTTACATAAAACCAGGCCTTATACAGTTGCCAACAATCACACATTCCAGCCCAGACCCAAATTATAATAATACCTTTTCCTCCAGCACGGAATCTCAGTTCTGACCAGAACTCAGCAGCAAACAGTACAAAAGACAGTTCAGATCCAGAGAAGTAAAAGGCTTGTTGTTTTATTTCAACACATTATCAAATACCCCTTTAAAGACACTTGCACATTTAATGACATAAAAAAGACGTGACAAACATAGTAAACCATCTGAAAGAGACAAGTTTAGTACAGTATACCGTATATACTCGAGTATAAGCCGACCCGAGTATAAGCCGAGACCCCTAATTTCAACCCAAAATCCCAGGAAAAGTTATTGACTCGAGTATAAGCCTAGGGTGGGAAATACCTCATCCCCCCCTGTCATCATCCAGACCCGTCATTAACATCCTCATCATCCCCTTGTCATCATCCCACACATCCCCCCTTCATCATCCCCTTGTCATCATCCCACACATCCCCTTATCATCCCACACATCCCCCCTTCATCATCCCCTTGTCATCATCCCACACATCCCCCCTTCATCATCCCCTTGTCATCATCCCACACATCCCCTTATCCCACACATCCCCCCTTCATCATCCCCTTGTCATCATCCCACACATCCCCTTATCCCACACATCCCCCCTTCATCATCCCCTTGTCATCATCCCACACATCCCCTTATCCCACACATCCCCCCTTCATCATCCCCTTGTCATCATCCCACACATCCCCTTATCCCACACATCCCCCCTTCATCATCCCCACACCCCCCCCCCCCCTTCATCATCCTCTTCTCATCATTCGCCCTCAGTGGTCTTCAACCTGCGGACCTCCAGAGGTTTCAAAACTACAACTCCCAGCAAGCCCGGGCAGCCATCGGCTGTCCGGGCTTGCTGGGAGTTGTAGTTTTGAAACCTCCGGAGGTCCGCAGGTTGAAGACCACTGCGGCCTTCAACATGCGGACCTCCAGAGGTTTCAAAACTACAACTCCCAGCAAGCCCGGGCAGCCATCGGCTGTCCGGGCTTGCTGGGAGTTGTAGTTTTGAAACCTCCGGAGGTCCGCAGGTTGAAGACCACTGCGGCCTTCAACATGCGGACCTCCAGAGGTTTCAAAACTACAACTCCCAGCAAGCCCGGGCAGCCATCGGCTGTCCGGGCTTGCTGGGAGTTGTAGTTTTGAAACCTCCGGAGGTCCGCAGGTTGAAGACCACTGCGGCCTTCAACATCATCCAGCCCCCTCTCACCCCCTTTAGTTCTGAGTACTCACCTCCGCTCGGCGCTGGTCCGGTCCTGTAGGGCTGTCCGGTAAGGAGGTGGTCCGGTGAGGAGGTGGTCCGGGCTGCTATCTTCACCGGGGGCGCCTCTTCTCCGCGCTTCCGGCCCGGAATAGAGCCGTTGCCTTGACAACGACGCATCTGCGTCGTTGTCAAGGCAACGTGACTATTCTGAGGCCGGGCCCGAAGCGCTTAGAAGAGGCCTCCCCGGTGAAGATAGCAGCCCGGACCACCTCCTCACCGGACCACCTCCTTACCGGACAGCCCTGCAGGACCGGACCAGCGCCGAGCGGAGGTGAGTACTCAGAACTAAAGGGGGTGAGAGGGGGCTGGATGATGTTGAAGGCCGCAGTGGTCTTCAACCTGCGGACCTCCGGAGGTTTCAAAACTACAACTCCCAGCAAGCCCGGACAGCCGATGGCTGCCCTGGCTTGCTGGGAGTTGTAGTTTTGAAACCTCTGGAAGTCCGCAGGTTGAAGACCACTGCGGGTGGGGGAGTTCACTCGAGTATAAGCCGAGGGGGGTGTTTTCAGCACGAAAAATCGTGCTGAAAAACTCGGCTTATACTCGAGTATATACGGTAGTACTATTCAAGGTTTTCAATTAAATGGATGCCATGGATACGTTTCGGTCATGTTGCGATCTTAAACCTTGCAGGTGTTCAGAGATCCTAATGAAATTAAAATGTTTACTCTTTGAATTGTGAACCCTAAATATATGAGATCACAATCAATACATAGAATACTACAGATAACATTGCATGAATTGCAATTAATAGAGCTTGCCATAGAACATTTTGGGGAGTTAGAATATTCTTTGCACTGTTCAGATTTCTAATATGTCAATATGCTGGACATGCCACACAAAAAAACTGATATTTCAGTCAATTTCTCTGTTCATTGATTTTCTTATTAGCATAAACACTATGGGGGAGATTTATCAAAACCTATCCAGAGGAAAAGTTTTCCAGTTGCCCATGGCAACCCAATCAGATTGCTTCTTTCATTTTTAACACGGCCTCTGCAAAATGAATGAACCAATCTGACTGGTTGCTATAGGCTGGAGGGTATCTGGGAGGAAGTTGTGAGTCAACCGAATGCTGCCGTAATTGCCCACTGGCTCCTGTTTTGCTTATCAAGCACAGGTAGGATTAGCGTAGGTCCTGCGCCATTTTGAGAATCCTTGGCATTGGTGTGCGGGCTCTGGTGTGTCCTTCATATAAGGATACACTGGCGAATGTCTCAATTTTAACATCAGTGTTGAGTTATAGCCAATGTCATTGTATACATCTACCACAATAGTGCACCCACATTCCTGTATTGTATTCTTATTGTTACACATCCACACGGTTTATCTGGTGTAGGATTCTATTGTGGCACTTGTAGTCCGCTGCAGGCATCCTCCATTGTATGCATTTTTATGCTGAGGATCGCCCCTAGCAATGGACTACAAGGGCAGGATCTGCTCCCCCAGTATAAATGCACAACCGCATTTGGGGTTGAGCACCTCCAGCCATTTGAGACCACGTTTTTTGTTGTTTGCTATAGGCAACTGGGCAACTTTTCCTCTGCACTGGTTTTGATAAATCTCCGCCTATGTGACAAAAAGTTGCCCAGAGTAGGGGCATAATGTAAGACTATATGATATCTATCTTCCAGTTTGGTAGACACTCTATCATCCTCATATAAAACTGGCAAACATTTTATTATTATTTTTTATTAGTGGAATGTATACTTATACAGTTTTATCAATGTAACACACGGGTGTGTACCCGCTGTGTCACCTACCGATTTGACTTTCTGCTGCAGGGGAGATACCAAGTCGCTACCCCAAAAGTGTTCCATGTTAGGTGGCAGCTGGCCAATAGCAGTTGGTAGTAGGACAGCACTGCACAGTACAAAGTGGCAGAGCTGCAATTGTGTTATAGCAGTGCTGAGTCTGTAAAACACCAGAGCTGAGAAGCTCAGATGCAGCTGGGTGGAGCAGACTTAATAAGAGTACAAGCGTGGTCGACAGTCCGAATCATACACTGGAGAATCAGCATGGTACCAAAGGATCAGACAGAAGCATCACAGAAAAAGCAGACAGACACCTTCACTATGTGGATACACAATATTGCTTGGGCAGCAGAGAAAGAGTGGAGCAGAGTTATATAGGCTCTGACTGGCAGAGATTAGTGAGTAAGGGCATCAGGAGTGTGTGCACTGGCTCTATGCGAAAAGACATGTGCACGCTTGCAGCCCTTATGGGATACACCAGAAACTGTTGCAGCATATGAATGCGCAGGGGAGAAGTACATCTAGGGCCTACAGCCAGGTAGGAGGGCTGCAGGCACAGTACTGTACTGGTAAACAGCGGTTCAGATTCCAACCGCTGGCATTACAATCAACACAAAAACTGAGTTATAACTGTGAAAATGTTGGAATTAAAACAGTAAAAGACATCTTCTGGGCTTCAAGGTCAAAATTTACTGCTGCCTTGATAATGGTATTAATATCACTAAAATAAGGACATCCATAGCAGTATATGAATTAAATAAATAGGACATACATTTAGAAGTTGTACGTTTTCGTGCTGAGATTCACTGACATTGCAATTATTTCTCAGCTGTTGAATAGAGGTATAGAATGATGGCATGATCTGGTTCACCAATTTAAAAAGTCTAAGAAATGGTAATCCTTCAGCACTCAGGAGAGGAAAAACCCCCAGTGGAGGAAACCTCTAGGGAACCATGGCAGAAGGCTTGCCCTTCCCTTGGGCTCAGAAGTCCAAGGCTTACATGAGAGCCGACATAGTTTAGCAAAATACTTTTCACTTACAGAGATTGATATCTATAAGCGGAACAACTTCAGTCTATATATAGACAATTATAAGGACACAGTAACTGAGAATGTTATTATTCACTTTCCTTAAAGGAAATCTGTCACCAGTGTCACCTGCACTAACCTATCGGTATTGTCAGGTAGTGCAGGTGACTCTGATGACAAAGATATTTACCTTGTGCCGGTCCGTGCAGTCGTTCTTCGTCAATCTGCAGTTTCTTCAGCTCCGGGCATGGCTTGGACCATGGGCGGAGCTTAGTAACATCTGCTGGGTCCCGCTGCTGGAGAACAGCAGTAGTGATGTCACTAAGCTCCGCCCGTGCTCCTAGCCAGGCCCGGAGCTGGAGAAACTGGAGAAGATTACCGAAGAATGCCTGCACGGACCGGGACAAGGTAAGTACCATTGTCATCAGTGTCACCTGCACTACCTGACAGTACCGACAGGTTAGTACAGGTGACACTGGTGACAGATTTCCTTTAAAGGGAATCTGTTTTATGTATTTGCTGCAGACACCATTGGATAGATGTTAGGGTATGAAAGCAAATAATATATTTCCTGGAGCAGATAGTGTTTGCCAAACTTTTAAAAGATACATTTTGCAAACAGTAAAGATAGTTCATTAGATAGTTTTGAAAAATAGCAACAGAAAGCCGTCAAATGGGAATAAATGGTAGGGGAGGAAAAAGTACCCGTAACACTTGGCTTCTATTCTTCTCTCTCTGCCTCTTGGGGTGCCCACTTTCTAACAGGGTAGCTCCAACCACACGGACTGCCCCTAACCCCTCATTATTGGAGGGTGACAAAACAATAAATATAAAGAGGTGGTAGGGGTATTGGCCAAGGCATATACAGATAATTTCCAGAATTCTGGAACTGGAACTGCCACTGCAACTGGCACTGATGACTTTTATCTATTCCATCCTGTTTACCAATGTGGCATCAATATATATATATTCTGTTCTAACTCTGTCTATACTATATATTTTTGTATTGCACAATTTACCATGGTGTTTGTTCATTGCTCTGATTCTGGCTATTTTCTGTATTAGCCTAGGCTAATACACCCCTCTTATTTATCTGTGATAATGAGAGGTGAGGGATGGCCCATGTGGTTGAGGCCACTGGGGCCACATTGTTCAGTAGATGGACACTCTAAAAGGCAGGGAGAAAGGGATTGGAGACCATGGGAACTTTACTGTACCCTACCTCTCTATTCTCAAGTGTTTGGGAAGTATGCCAATGTTTTTAGCCAGGATTAAAACATACATATATATGTTTTCCTCAGTTGTGAAACCAACTTATAGTATTTATAAGAACTCTGCATTTCTACTATGATATCTGACCCAACCAAATAGCTTTTTATTTCTCAGACAAGTGCAACAGCCTGTTTGCTTACTCTTAAAGGGGTACTCCGCTGCTCAGCGTAGCTCGTGATGTCATAGCTCCGCCTCCTCAAGACATCACACCTGCCCCCCTCATTGCAAGTCTATGGGAGGGGGCGTGACAGCCGTCATGCCCCCTCCTATAGACTTGAATTGAGGGGGCGGGGCGTGACATCATGATGGGGTGGGGCTATGACGTCACGAGCTCCCGGTGCCTCTCCAGCATTCGGAACAGTTTGTTCCAAAAGCTGAGCAACGGAGTACCCCTTTAACGCCCAACCCCTTCTTCAGTGACAAATAGAGACCTGTACATCAGTGAAGGAGGGCCTGGGAGGTGACTGCATGGCTGCCAGACAATTTCATAAGTTTGGCAACCACCATCAGCTTCAGAAAAGGTGTAGTTTACTTATACACCCTAGCAGGATATCAATGGTCTGAGCAGCAAGTGCAGCTCCCATTTTTTTTTTTTTTTGTATTTTTCTTGATCAACACTATAGAGCTTTAGGGTGGGTGGATGGATGGATATTTTTTTAAGCCTTAGCATAGTTACATAGTTTGTTACTTTCGGTCAGTAACAAACTATCTTACTATGTTAAACTGGTCATACACAGTAGGCATGCATTGGCTGAACCTGATTCAGTACTCCTAAGCTGTACACAGAACAAATACATGAATAAGAAATAACACAGAAATAACACACCAGAAATAACACATCTGAATAATATAAATAAATACATGAATGAATAAATAAATAAATAAATAAATAAATACATACATAAGAAAATAAACACATAAATAAGACAAATAATTGCCTCACATGACCAGCTAAATCATTAAAGGAGAACTCCAGAATATAAAAATTGTCCCCCATACTGCCGACAGTACAAAAATAAAGATGTACATACCTTCCTTCGCTCCCCCGGGGCCTCCGGTAACCGTCTCCGGTCTCTGCCGCGATCCTCTTCTTGGTTGCCGGTGGTCGGTGAGTCATACTGCGCTCAGCCAGTGAAGCCCCGACTTGGCCGGCGATAGGCTGAGTGGCAGTGTGAGAACGCTTCAGGACACAAAATTCTTCACTACACCGGCAACTGCTGCTGGGGCCGAAAACGTCACACTGCCGCTCAGCCTATCGCCGGCCAAGTCGGGACTTCACTGTGGCCGGTGATTGGCTGAGCGCAGTATGACTCGATGACCACCAGCAACCAGGAAGAGGATCGCGGCGGAGACCGGAGCCGGTTACCGGAGGCCCCAGGGGAGCGAAGGAATGTATGTACATCTTTATTTTTTTTACTGCCGGCAGTATGGGGGGACAATTTTTATATTCTGGAGTTCTCCTTTAAGAAGTATGGGGGAAGTGCACCACAACAAACTTTGTAAATGGAAATAAGACATAAATATTTGGTTCATTGCAGGTGTCATAATGCCATAAAGATAGTTACATTGGAACCATCAGAGAGCTCACCATCCTGCCCCCATAACAGTGCAAACACATTGGAGAAGATTTATCAAAACCTGTGTAAAGGAAAAGTTGATCAGTTGCCCATAGCAACCAATCAGCTTTTTTTTCAGTTTATAAGAGCCTCTGAAAAATAAAAGAAGGAATCTGATTGGTTGCTATAGGAAAAAGGTGCTGTGTAATAGGGAAAGCTTGTATTAGGTCTCCTTTGTAGATAAGTCCTGGGAAAAAGTCAAAAGAGAAATTGAGAAGTCTATAAGAAGACCATGTCCTCTCAGATCCATAGACATTTGTTGGATCTGACCCTAAAATGCATGTACCATAGATTCAAAATCTAAGCAGAAGATGACCAAAGGTTCATCCACAACAGTGCATGTAAAGTCCCACAACAAAAGCAACTTCTTCCAAAACTCCTGTACAGTTGAAGGAGTTTTCTTACTGTTTTCTTAACTTAGTCAACACTCGCAGGGATGTTATCAAAGCTTAGGTAACTAATCAAACATGAATCCAATTATTATTTTAGGATGCTGAAGTACTACAAAATGTCAAGACATGGTACAGAATCCTTATATGAAGGGATGATTTGGTCATCTTACTTTTGGCCTTAGCTGAAGTGTATGTTACCATTGCTCACTTGATAGCACTGTTTTCTTATTTCACTGGAGTGTTGAGTTCCAGTCAATCAGGGCATCATCTTCACTGAGTTGACAGGTTTTCAATATGGAGGTCTTTCAGGTACTTCACAATTCAAATTGTTTCCAATGTATATGTCTCTGGGATTACTAAGATTATAGATCCTCCTGGGCTATGAAATGTTTAACTCAATGAACATGAGTTTTGTTTTCTTTTTCAATTTATCAACTAAGTATGAAAAAATTTCAATATATGTGTAAATGTTAAACATTACAAAATGATCTTTGTAGTTTTCTGTATACAACAAAAAGAAAAAAAATGTCTTAATTTCAGGTGTACCTATAGGAGTGCAGTGGTAGGGGTCGAGCCCAGTGGCCTGAGCCTGAGGGGGCCAAAATACTTTTCCTCATAGTCTTACCAAAAAGGTTTCAGTGCCTCAATCTTTAAAGATACATTCTTCATAGTCCAACTAAAACTTTAATCTGGCTACCAAAGGCTCCTTCCACGGTCCAAATGAAAGTTATGTCCCATCACATGGTGTAGAAGTCTTGGATTTAAATACTTTTCCACTGGAAAAAAAAGTGACAACGGGTTATTCCATGTATTGAAATAGTATATAACATACTGTAGATGATAATGTGTCACAAAACATAACAGGCATGTTTCGTACAGGCAACTGTCATATTAGTGCAGTTATGGACTACACATAATACTGCAGTGTTCCAGGAATCAGTTCCAACTTTATCTACATACCTGTGTATAAACATTCACATAAACTATAGATACACACAAACTCAAAATTCCTTATGGAATTTAAGATACAACATCATATAACAAGGAAATCGAAAACCCCACTAGAAATGACTTACCATAAATGCTATAAAAAGAAAGAGCACACTTTCTTCAAAGAAGCCTCCGATTACTAAAAGTGTTCCCACGTTAGACACTCCACTGGAAAACATAATTTTTTTTAAATCAACTGCCAGAAAGTTAAACAGATTTGTAAATTACTTCAGTTGATAAAAAAAAAAAAAAAGTTTTCCAGCGGAGTACTCCAGTGGAAAACTATTTATTTTAAATCAACTGGTGCCAGAAAGTTATAAAGATTTGTAAATTACTTCTATGAAAAAAATCTTAATCCTTCCAGTACTTATCAGCTGCTGTATACTATAGAGGAAGATCTTTTATTTTTGAATTTACTTCCCGTCTGACCACAAGTGCTCTCTGCTGACACCTCTGTCCACGTCAGGAACTGTCCAGAGCAGGATAGGTTTGCTATGGGGATTTGCTCCTACTATGGACAGTTCCTGACATGGACAGAGGTGTCAGCAGAGAGCACTGTGGTCAGACAGAAAATAAATTTAAAAAGAAAAGAACTTCCTGTGGAGCATACAGAATGTCATATACACATTGGATAGGTGGGTGTTAACTGGAAGAAGAGACCAGTCTGGTAAGTCAATGTGGCAGGGGCCTGCTATATGGGAAGAGGCTAAAGGGGGAGGTGGAAGTACATGGTAACCAATAATTAGAAATTCTACAAGGGAGTTCCTCATGTTTCAGACATTAAGATAAATAGTTCTGTCAGGTGTAAAAATCCATTTACAGGTGCCAAGAACTTAAACTCCTGCTTACTATTTTTATCTTTATTATAAATGAAAACCATAATGCAGAAGTGAACAGAGTTATGTCCGGTGACTCACAAGTAAAGTCTTCTCTCTTTAGACTACTTTCTTTTTGACAACCTAGGATTTACAGCTGAATCATCTTTGGCCTCTCCCTTCTAGCCTCTGTAGCAACAAATTAAGACTCCTGATCAAACCCCTAAAACAATAGCTGACCAGAGACCAAATCCAGACAAGTGAATCCTAAGCTGAGCCCAGAGTTCTCTAAACAGCTGTATTACTGGTAGAATGGAGCAGAGCATAGGGCATGGGGCAGAGGGCATGGGGAGAACACTGCGGTAATATGAGACTCAGGAGGTCTGGTGCCCAGAACAGCTGGTCCAGATTCTTCCCACAAGTAAGTTGATGAGGGACTGAGGTATGAGGACGGGATATGAGGTCAAGATAGGAGGACAGGATAGGAGGTCAGGATATGAGGACAGGTTATGAGGATGGGTTATGAGGATGGGATATGAGGTCAAGATATGAGGACGGAATATGAAGATGGGATAGGAGGTCGGGATAGGAGGCTGAGATATGAGGATGGGATATCAGGACAGGATATGAGGACAGGATATGAGGTCAAGATAGGAGGTCGGGATAGGAGGTCGGGATAGAAGGTCGAGATATGAGGATGGGATATGAGGTCGGGATATGAGGACAGGAAATGAGGTTGAGATAGGAGGATGGGATAGGAGGTCGGGATATGAGGACAGGATATGAGGTCGAGATTGGAGGTTTGGATATGAGGATGGGATATGAGGTCAAGATATGAGGACAGGATAGGAGGTCAGGATATGAGGTCAAGATATGATGACGGATATGAGGACTGGATACGAGATCGGGATATGAGGATGGGATATGAAAACAATATATGAGGACGGGATATGAAATAAAAAGCTTCCTAGATTTTCCTCCCCATTAAGGATTAGGAAGGAAAAACCGGGCAACGCCGGGTACTCAGCTAGTGTATAGCTAAAAAGTAATTTGGTCACATGTTATCTCCTAACAAATGATTGCAGAAGAAAGTCCCTAGAGTAAATCCTCCTCTCCTGGGGAAGTGGGTAGACCTAAACCTGTTAGTGTTAGTAGAGGCCTGGCTTTTGCCAGAGACATGTGTCTCTAGCTCTTTCCTGAGGATACTAAGTAAAAATAGCCCAAGGTTAACTAATGCTAAGCATACCTTATATAAAGGCCACATGCCACCTGTTTAGTCTTCAAATCAGTCGCTGTTTCTGATTTCTGTTCCACTCCACACTCCATGGATGCATTCTACATTTTAGCTCCAAGAAGAAGAATTATCTTTCAAGAAAAAAGAGGTTACACAAGGGTCTTTCTGCCTTTCACAGATCTTTACTTTGAGCCAAACAGTAAGGTTAGTGATGCCTGTATGCCAAGTCAGGAAGAATTCCCTGGAAGTGCTTCTTTTCCCAGTGCCTTGTCACAGATTACTGTCGAAGAAAGACTAGAGTCTTATTTTACAAGTTTCACCACCGTAAACCAACCTGTGAAGATCCTCATTCCATAGTTTCAGTAATTTGGACTTGAGAACTTCAGTATCACAAAGCATATATGATTTAATTTACATCTGCAATAGACAATGCACATACAAATGCTAAAGTACCTAAAAAATCCTAAATTCAGCTCAGCTGCTAAAAAGCACTTACTACGAAGAAAAGTAAACCATCTATATTACTCATCAAACTGGCCACTGAAAGTTGGTTGACAGGTGCCACACCCCTTTGTCCCATAACCCCACATGTCAGCCCCCCCCCCCATCTGGGAATGGTGACAGATGACCCAACCCTCTACCCCATGTAATCCCACATGCCCACCCAGTTTTTACCATGATTAGCCTCATACACTTAAATCATGCTCGGAGCTGTGATTCACACTTAACCTCTTGGGTCCTAGGACTCTGCAGTCTTGCCATAAAGTTACCCCCTGTATATTAGAGAAGATATGTGTACAGAATGGACTGCTTGTATACTTATATAGCACCTAACACTATCAAAGACTTGTTCTTCACTCTCATTATACAGGGGCATCTTTGGAAACATATTCACATCATGTAGAACTATATGGTGGAAGTTTATGGAGCCTATATATAGTCACAGGTTCCCTTTATGTGCTGCCTGTAAGTGTTATGGACACATGATATGCGTTAGGTGTATAATTTGAAGCACTGTGGGTAAGCAAAACAATGGAGAACACATACTGTTTTAAGGATATTTATTACATAAAAGGTGTGTCTACTCTTACCCTTAGGAGCTTTCAGGTGAATGAGAAACATGTTCCAATGGTCCAACCGTGTCCCGACTCCTGTCCAATGAGAACTGTGTCCTGCTCACATTCCCAGCCAGCAGCTGCTTCTCTCTGTATGAATAATATGAGACTGAGTCATTCCCTAAACAACACTGTTTTAGGGACTAGTACCTCAGGAATCGCCCTAAACTAGAGACTCCCCAATTATATACTAAAACTTAACTTTTAATGTTCCCGTTATTAAAATATATGTTACAGAGCTGAATGTGGATCCTCTAACCTGTGTGGCTGATGACTCGGACCGTATCAGGGAGCGGAGTCTAAGGTGCCGCTGGTCTTCACCAGAAGACACCCAGGTCGCTACCCCTGACACGACTCGACCACACAGGTAGCTGGGCAAGGTGAGGTACCGAAGGATAAGGCAGTAGCGTAGTCAAACGTAGCAGAAGGTCAAGGCAGGCGGCAAAGGTGCAAAGTCAAATAACGTAGCAGGAAGGTCTGGATACACGGGTAAGGCAAACAGGCAATATGCAATGCTTGATCTCAGGCTAGGGGCACTGAAGATCCAGCAGAGAAGAGGGGGAGGTGAAGGAAATTATAGAGTGGAGACAGGTGCATGACATGATTATGGGTGTACTGACCTTTAAATTTTAGAGCTCCGGTGTGCGCAGCCCTAAGGGATGGGGACGCGCGCACCGGAGCTGAGACACAGCGGAGGCAGCAGGGGAGCATTGTGAGGGACGGTCTGGGATTCGCACGCGGGTGCGTCCCGCAATGCGAATCCCAGCCCCGCCAGCATCCGGGGACATAGGAACAATGCACTCGCGGCCGTTGCATGTGGCCGGAACACGGAGCGTGACAATATAATGTCCCAGTGCTCAAACTATTATATACCCATGTGACAAAAGTGTTTTTTTTAATTACGTACACCATACATGTAGTTCTTTGTTTTATATCGGTCTCAATCTGAGACTCATTTTGTCAGCTTTATAGAGTGCAAGCTATATAATTGAGCAGTTGCTTCTATCCATTGTTTGGACAAGCTGTACTCACATTAATGAGTAACCACATATCCACAGGTATGGTGCCGATCTAAAAACAGTACACCTCCTTCCCTAACGTTTCGCCAGCTCCCTGGCTTTGTCATAGGTGTGAGGTCGGCATGGTATTGTGTTCCTCGGCTATTTATAACCTCTCTAATGATGTTTCTATGTCGTCACTTCCTGTGTGCTGTTTGTCCAATAAGTGTCCGTCGCTTCATTGTAGTGTGCCTGAAGTAGCAATCACATGACTATCTTTAGCATGACAATCACATGACTATGTCATGTAACTGAAGCACTTCTCGCACTGGCCCCACGAATGTATGTTAACTTAGACTGTATCTCACGGCCGCAACCAAACTGCGCATGTTTTGGGACTTAGTCTACTGCTCCTATTAGCGCTTGCCTGCGCACGTCTTGTAACTTGATATCTCTCATTGCACTTCATTTATTGGGTTACAATAGCTTATATTCTATCTCGCTTTATGGGCTCGACTGTTTTTTTATATGAAGTGGCAGCATCTTGCTTTTAGGTAATGGATTTAGGGTATGGTCGCATTAATTCTGGATTTAGATATTATAGATTATATAAATACTAACTGTCATATGCTATTAAGTGGAGATAATAATTACCCTATAGTTCAATAGCAATCTGAGACTAGATGTCCTATGGTCACCAAAACTATACACACCAACAAAAATACCATAATGAACCAAAAAATGTGCAAATAAGCGCCCCCTGACGAAGCTTTACTGTGAAAATGTGTTTGGGGTAGGAGGTAAGAGGTATTGTCCTTTAGGGTGCATGATTTCCAGCAACTCTGCTTTTCCTTTTGAACTTGTTTGGTGCTGCTTTTGGCCTGTGATTTTGCTATCTGCATCATTTATCATTTACACGTGGCAACACCATTTCAATATTATACTATTGAGGGATTAACTATTATATGTCTGGCTCACATTTGTGTTCCGTACCCCAGGATTAGTTCCAGGACTTCAAGTGCCTACATACATTTTTTTGCATGCCCCCCTATTCTGTATTTCTCACGACTGTTTAATACACATTTGTACCTCCTTCCTCCTATCTGTCTGAGTATTCTGTTTTACCCTTATTATAAGTCTTTTACATGTTTTTAATATATTTGTATTTCAATAAAACTTATACTTGTACTGTAATATATGATGGTAATAAATACTAAGTGTGCATAGATGTAATTACTACTGAAAATATATATATTCTCTACCAATGTGCAGTCTTTTTAGTTGGTATATTATTCATCAAGGGGCTCATGTGTCATATATGTAATTTTCTATTTCATTGTACCCCAATTGCATATGCGATAATATTTTTATATTTTATAGTGCCAACAACTGGATTGCAACACACCATCCATTTCCACATCCTCTGGACTAAGCCATCCACTGTTTCTACCTGGTAAGTATATTTATTTGATTATTCTGTGGCTCTCTTAATAGATTGTGTATATATAACTTAGTATGCCGAGTCATTTATACCTATCCTGTTGTCTTCTAGAGGTATATTTATGCATTGTCGGCATGGATTTTCTAGTTTCATTTATTCTAAGAATGCGGAATATGAAAATCCCGTTGGGTTACGACTAGCCAGTCGATATATTCAACGGGCCTCCTCCTTCAGTAATGGCTATGGTTTATCCTCTGGATTACTAATACCTCAAATGACAGGTGGACAGACACCGTTGATGTCTCACTTAACTGGGGGAAAGATACCATTTCAAAGGGTACCAAATGTTCACCAAAAAGGGGGATCAAATTTGATGCCATCAATGCAAACATCCTGCAACCGACAGGTGCCTTAGGTGCCCCACAATCACATATTTTTTAGGGGGAGCCCAAATGAACACAGGCCAAATGATGACAGGCAACAAAGGAGGACACGTCAATTTAGGGACAGGAATGTAGCCTTAGAGCATGAAAATGATTCACAAAGTACAATACATATGGAGCCAGTGCAATCACAAATTAACTGGAATAGACAATATGCAAATTTTTTACTTTTCCTCCTACATCCTTGATGCAGCAGAAGTATCTCTACTAAGAAGACACCCTTCATTTACCCCTACACCCAAGTTTAGTGAGTTTGATTGGGTGAAAGATATAAACTTATTTGCAAGAAAACTGGCTCTACATAAATGGCACATCCATAACAACAAAAATGAAAGAGTCAAATATAAGCAAGAACGTGACGCCATCAATGTGTTGGAATCCATGTTAGACGAAAATGAAGGAATCGAGTCAGAGATAGCTATACCTCTCACAGATTTAAGACCAACATCAAAAATGACTCCCCCTTCACACAGTTTTCGCAGATAGATACATTTGTAAACATTGTGACAGAGGAGATAAAAAAAATACATCCTCGTAGTTCTAAGATACATGGAGATCTCACCTCAGAAGAAAAATGTGCTCTAGAGAAATTACAAAGCAATGCTGCTTTAGGGTACTTAAACTTTTACACATACAGGATCCTGCGCAGTTTTGATGCGCAGGATTTGTAACTGCAGATTAGAAACTGTGCTCATTCCAGACTGGGGTGCAATGCTCTGCACATATCCCCACCTGTATAGGAATTTACATACACACACTGCTATACACAATGGGGGTATGTGCAGACTGCACAGCATTGCACCCTACGGTATTCTAGAGACTAGGGTGCACATACCCTTTGAGAGCTATTACAAAAAGTGTAAAAAAATAATAATAAATAAACCCTTCTCATTAATCCCTTCCCCTAATAAAAAATTGAATCCCCCCCCACCTTTCCAGTTTTTTTAAAATAAAATATTGTAAATAATAAATGTACACACAAATGTACTATAGACAAGGGTGCAACGCTCTGCTCATGCCCCCACCTGTATAGGAATGTACATACGCACACACACTGTTATACACTTGGGGGGGTATGTGCAGACTGCAGAGCATTGCACCCTAGGGTCTTCTACAGACACTAGGGTGCAATGCTCTGCAGTCTGCTCATACCACCCCCCCTCCCCCATGTGTGAAACAGTGTGTATATGAACATTCCTATACAGGTGGGGGCATGTGCAGTGCATTGCACCCTAGTCTGTACCGCAGTCAAGGGTGCAATGCTCTGCACATACCCCCACCTGTATAGGAATGTACATACGCACACACACTGTTATACACATGGGCAGTGCAGACCGCATAGCATTGCACCCTATGGTATTCTACAGACTAGGGTGCAATGCTCTGCAGTCTGCAAATATCCTATGGAAGCTATAACAAAAAGTAAAAAGGGTAATATAAAAAAATAACCCCTTCCCATTAACCTCTTACCTAATTAAAAAATGTAATCCCCCCCTTTGTCTTTTCCTTTTTTTTATATAAAATTATGCAAAAAAAATTATTATAAAAAGTATGTGGTATCACCATTTACGTAAATGTCTGAACTATTAAAAAATAATGCTAAATAAACTGCACTGTCGATGACGTGCACGTTAAAAAAATACTAAATTCCAAAATAGCGCATTTTTGTCACTTTATATGTCATAAAAAATTATAAAAAGCGATCAAAAAGTCCCATTAAAACAAAAAATTGTACCAATAAGAACTATAGACCATGGTGCAAACAAATGAGCCCTCATACATCCCGTAGGCCAGGTATGTACAGATCCCAGTTTGCAACTAGATCCAGATCTTCCTCAATTTCCTCAACTAGATTATCTGTTGTTGAATCCAACACATCTAGAGAAAATGATAATGCTCGCCAACCAACCCATAACCGTTAGGAACAGAGAAAACAAAAGAGACAAATCTCCCCACCCAATAGGGATGGGAAAAAAACAAGGAATAATAATGAGGTAATCAATCTATCAAAGCATGTGCTTTCTGATGAGCAACTTGACATACGGCAGAGAGGATTCAATTTAGTGCAAACTTATCGTTTAGATTACTTTGCAGCTCTAAAAAGATTTACATATTTTTTCACGTAAGCTGCTATTGAGGAAGCTGCATGGCAAGAGGGAACCACACATGATTAGTGCGGATGAGGCTATTAGGATTCTGGAAGAATTACTAGCTGAACAGGACACAGAGTTACAAGGTAAGCAATCATACCAGCCCCGGTCCAGATCAAAAACGTTTCCCCCCTTTTCATGTTCGGCCATTGAGATCTTCACAAAAAAAGTAGGAGAAGAACTAAAGCAAATCTCAACAAAGATAAAAGGAGATGATTTAACTAGAAAACAACGTTTAGCTTTAAAAGAATTGCAAGCCTATGAATACTTAGTATATAAACCGGCAGATAAGGGGGAAACGGGGTGATCTGGCCCGTAACACTATATGAAAAATAAATTTTCCGTCAACTTAAAGATAGGAATACTTATGAGAAATTACAATACATTCCATTGAGTTCCTTTAAGTCCCAATTAGAGGATATTTTAGAAAGAGCTTTACAACAGGGAATTATTAACAAGAGTATTAGAGAAGAATTACTGTCTAATTGTCCTCAAGTTCCGACTTTTTATATAATTCCCAAAATCCATTATGTGATTATGTGATCCAGTTTTTAAATTTATAGACTACTATCTGCAACCACTCGTTGAGTGTTAACTGTCTTTTGTTAAAGATACTACAAGCGTCCTGGGGAGAATCAACAGGATTTTATGGAACAGGACATGCACATGGTGACAGTGGACGTAGAATCCCTGTATATATGCATCCATCATTAAGAAGGGCTGAAAGCAACACAATTCTTTTTGGAGTACAGCCAGTGGGACACTGACTCCTGCCGCTTAATTTTGAGTTTGTTGGAATATATTTTGACCCATAATTTTTTTTACTTTTAAAAATCTATTTTATTTGCAAAAGAAGGGTATTGCCATGGGGGTGGCCTCCGCCCCTTCATACGTGAACCTCTTTCTCAGATTCTGGGAGAAGGATTTGTTTCACTCCGACCATGTGCAGTACTGGATTAGATACATCGATGATGTGTTGTTTTTTTGGTAGGGGTCGGTATCCCAACTGGAATCATTCATGTAGAGTCTCAGTGATAAAGTGGCTACGGCACGCTCTGTAAGCTCTGCACATACAGCTTCTACTATAAAAGCGGTACCGATTGGCCAATTTTTACGTTTTAGGAGAATATGCTCCACTGAGGAAGATTTTAAACAGCAAAGTCAACTCTTAACGGAAAGATTTTTACACCGTGGATATAGCAAACACAGTGTCAAGCATGCTTATCAGAGAGCACAACATACCCGAAGGGAGGACTTACTAAAAGGTAAGAACAAGAAAAATTCAAAGAAACTGTTAGATTCCTTTCCCTGTTTAATTGTTAATGGGAAACTATGCAAAGCTGCCTGCAAAGGAATTGGGGTACCTTAGAAACTAACCCACAACTTGCTGCAGCTATATCACAAAATGTACAAATGACAGCTAGAAGAAATAAAAATCTAAAGGATACCCTTGTCAGGAGCCATTATGTAGCAAAAGTGGTGAACCCCTTTGGTTCCAAGGGCCCCAGAGTGGGCTTGTTTCCCCTGCGGAGATTGCCGGGCATGCTGCAATATTGAGAGAACCACAGATTTTTCATCAGCTGATGGGCAGCGCAACTTCTCTATCCGCCAGTATGTCTTGTGCCGTAGTTCCTACATAATTTATTATGCTACTTGTCAAAAGATCTATATAGGACTAACCTCCAGAGAATTGCGCAATAGAATAAGGGAGCATGTGCAGGACATACTGGCAGCTAGGGAAGTTGAGGATATTGCAAATTTGAAGACAGTACAGAAGCACTTTAAACTGTTCCACCAATGTGATCCGAGACAGTTAAAGATTAGAGGAATAGAAAATCTCAATTTAGGGATTAGAGGTGGTAATCTTAAAAAGATATTAGCCCAGAAAGAAACTAGGTGGATTGTGACTCTGGGCACAATGGCACCTCTTGGTCTAAACGAACAATTGAGCTTCACACCATTTTTATGATATCTTTTGCATTATACCCATCTTTTGATATGGTTTTAACGTTATCTTTTTTCTCCTACTTTTTAGTGTTGTGATATTTCTATGACTTTGACGTACATTAAACTTTCGTTCCATATGATGCTGATGAAGACGAGCAATGAAAAGAATCCATCTACCAGAACATGATGTGCTGCTAATTATATTTGCCTCTCTTTTCTTCTTTTCTTCACACTGTTTATAATTCTATCCCTGGTCACATTTTATTATTTATAAAATTGTGGTGTGTTTAATTCATATGGGTGGGGGGGTGTGATCACTTTTTTCAATATAAAGGTACTATAATTTTAGTCTATCACGATACCTCTTTTTTCATGGCACGATATAAATTCTTAGGGCACAATTTTTTCATGTTTTTGTGGTAATTATAGGTTATTATTTTTTATAATGTTGATCATGTATTTCTGTGATAAAGAATTGCACTTAGTCACTTGTGATATCTTTTTACCATTACTAATTATATACAATACTATAAATTTTCACTTTAAACATTAATATCGCACTAGATTCACTTAATTATGTCAATCGCATATTGGAATTAATGTTCTGAATTTTTAATACATTTTTAATTATTTTTTGTCATTTTAATATTACCTTTCTTAACAACCTATTATGGTTTAATATTATATGAGAAATATTATTGTAATTTGAGAGGCTGTAATACTACTATTGTAATAACTAGAGATATGGCTTCTAACCATTCAGTATTTTTTTACTGATATGGGTTGCACTGAACATTAGCAGGCACTAGATGGCAGCAAAGGACACTCGAGATTGTAATAGCACACTGCAAGGGTGTTGTGCGCATGCGCCGGGAAGTCCTCACGCTCCTACGGACAAAAATCCTACGGAAGTGGGCGGGATTGGTCAATAAAATCATTGGAAATGGGTGGTAATGGGATTGAAAAATCAGTCCCGCGCCGGGCTCTTCTTTGTACAGTACAGATTGCCAGCAATTAGAAGACAGGTTAGACCTCCAGGGGCTGCGGGCATTGTCTCCCCTACTTTGGGCACTCCAGCAGCTGCAGAACTACAACTCTCATTATGCATCTACAGACTGCTTGGGCATTACAAGAGTTGTAGTTTTGCACTAGCTGTAGGGTCCAAGGTTTCTGACAATTCCTGCCTGCTTCTCCAATATATGTGTTTCACTCCTGCCCGCTACCACATGTGCGTACATTCCTACCCACTCCCACTAACATTTATCCAATAAAAAAAAAAACTTTGGCTGCAAAACTCCTTCCACACTATCCCCCAGTTTTTCCAAGCACCTGAATGTGCAAGGAGCTTTGAAATGCATAAAGTAATAAAGCTATAAGCACATATGCCCTTCAAGAGCATGAAAAAGCTATGTCAGATATTCTCACCTAGCTTTTCTATGCTCCAGAATTGAATTTCTATTTATAGCTATATAACTTTATGACCAGGCAAATTTCACAAAGCATGCAATGATCCCAAGAATGGCCACCATGTGGTTGCTGAACTAAGCTTATGTGCTATTCAGAAGCCTAGAAAAGCTGAGTGAGACCATCAGATCTTGTAAGACCAAGTTCACAATGCAGAATCTACATCCAGACTAAATCCGGTTGGAGATTCTGAGTGCATACAGCACTGAGTGAATAAGTCTGCACTAGGACCACAGAGACATCTCGGTCCCCATAGACAGTTATGTCTGAGGAGCAGAGGTCGGGCAGAACATTGAACTCATTCAATGTTCTTGCGGAAGGTTTACAGGGGATTTATCACGTATAAAGTCTGCCTGTAAAAATCTGCAGTGTGCACTGTGCAGTGCAATCCCATTGCCATCAATGGGTTTTTTCTGCACCAGAATTTCAAAGTGTGCACTGGAAAGTTCGTAGTGTGAACCTGGTATAATGATTACAGAGCAGAATTGCCGTGCAGGGCACTGAAAAAGTTTGGTGAGACAACTGATGCTCCTGAATGACAAATCTGCTTCTAGCTCTTAGTAACAGTCAGACTCTGTAATGATTACATGGTATGACTGGTCTGACTTTCACACACAGCTTTCAATTTCCTCCTGAATGGCACATCATGGTGCAGCAACTGCATGGCTGCAATCACATGGATTATTATATGATTTCAGAAGTTTTTATGTGTATAAAGTAATAGAGCAGTAATAAGCAGATATCTGATTATTGCAGGCAAGCTCCAAGCATCTTCCTCTGCGTAACATGTACAGCATGAAACCAGAGAGGAAAGGGTAACAGAGTAGAGTGCAGTGATTGGCTGACTGCCCAGGCTCCTTCCAAGACTCAGAGCAGATGAGTCATCACTGTGAGGGAGACAGACTGACACGCCCCCTCCAGCCTGCACAATGAAAAAGTTACTCAGAGGCAGATAAATGCTTATATCTCTGGATATATAGGTCCTAGACACATAAAAATTATATGCACATGATCAGGATTAGGTACTGACTAACATATCACTTTTTTTCTTTTTTTTGCACTATGACAGGTACACTTTAAGTTTTAGTATTTTTTGAATAGTTTTATGAATTAATCATTAATTTGATGTGGTATGACTATCGTACGATCAGAAAATGTAAAGTCTAGAAAAATGCTAATTTTTCATTTTTTTCGCAGAATTATTTTTTACAAAAATATAAATATATCAATCAAAATGTACTACTAATGTAAAGAACAATATGTCACGAAAAAACTATCTCAGAATCGCTTTCATAAGTGAAAGCGTTCCAAAATTATTACAAAATAAGTGGACACATGTCAGATTTTGAAAATTTGCCTTTGTCATTAAGGTCAAAATACACTATTGAGTAAAGGGGTTAAAAGACTTACTTTCTGTATATCTTATGAGCACACAGTTTGTCACTTACCTTTTTCAAATGGTGTTTACTAGATGTTTTCCCTTGTTAGTAAAATTTCATGATTTCATCACTGCATTAGATGAAAAATACTGGCAAAATAAAAACATAAAAATGAATGTACATGATCTGTTTATTTTTTTATACACTTGTGGCCAGTAGGGGGCAGACAGATGCATAAAGGAGCACAATGTAGAAGCATATTGAAACTTGGTATCATGATCTAGGACTGCCAATTTTAAGTTTATAACTGGTAATCCCGGCCCTTTAGCCAACTCACTGAATATTTATAGTGCAGTATAAGGCAAGTTGATTAAACTGTCTGACAGCGGAATGTAATATTTCTGGTTGTAAGCAACGCTGGGTGCACAGTAGCCCCAGTCACAGTAAAACAATATAGTACAAAAAAAAAAAATATATATATATATATATATATATATATATATATATATATAAAAATGAAGCAATAAGGTCCAAAATATCAAGGACCTTTCTACATGTCCTCACTTTTGACTTTCAGAAATTAGCAACATTTTATACTTAACCCCTTAACGACGCAGGACGTATATTTACGTCCTGCGCCGGCTCCCGCGATATGAAGCGGTATCGCGCCGCGATCCCGCATCATATCGCGTGGGTCCCGGCGCTAATCAACGGCCGGGACCCGCGGCTAATACCACACATCGCCGATCGCGGCGATGTGCGGTATTAACCCTTTAGAAGCGGCGGTCAAAGCTGACCGCCGCTTCTAAAGTGAAACTGAAAGTATCCCGGCTGCTCAGTCAGGCTGTTCGGGACCGCCGCGGTGAAATCGCGGCGTCCCGAACAGCTGATCGGACACCGGGAGGGCTCTTACCTGCCTCCCTGGTGTCCGATCGACGAATGACTGCTCCGTGCCTGAGATCCAGGCAGGAGCAGTCAAGCGCCGATAATGCTGATCACAGGCGTGTTAATACACGCCTGTGATCAGCATAGGAGATCAGTGTGTGCAGTGTTATAGGTCCCTATGGGACCTATAACACTGCAAAAAAAAAGTAAAAAAAAAGTGTTAATAAAGGTCATTTAACCCCTTCCCTAATAAAAGTTTGAATCACCCCCCTTTTCCCATAAGAAAAATAAAACAGTGTAAAAAAAAAAATAATAAACATATGTGGTATCGCCGCGTGCGTAAATGTCCGAACTATAAAAATATATCATTAATTAAGCCGTACGGTCAATGGCGTACGCGCAAAAAAATTCCAAAGTCCAAAAAAGCGTATTTTGGTAACTTTTTATAACATTAAAAAATGAATAAAAAGTGATCAAAAAGTCAGATCAAAACAAAAATCATACCAATAAAAACTTCAGATCACGGAGCAAAAAATGAGTCCTCATACCGCCCCGTACGTGGAAAAATAAAAAAGTTATAGGGGTCAGAAGATGACATTTTTAAACGTATAAATTTTCCTGCATGTAGTTATGATTTTTTCCAGAAGTGCGACAAAATCAAACCTATATAAGTAGGGTATCATTTTAACCGTATGGACCTACAGAATAATGATAAGGTGTAATTTTTACCGAAATATGCACTGCGTAGCAACGGAAGCCCCCAAAAGTTACAAAATGGCGTTTTTTTTTCGATTTTGTCGCACAATGATTTTTTTTTCCGTTTCGCCGTGTATTTTTGGGTAAAATGACTAATGTCACTGCAAAGTAGAATTGGCGACGCAAAAAATAAGCCATAATATGGATTTTTAGGTGGAAAATTGAAAGGGTTATGATTTTTTAAAGGTAAGGAGGAAAAAACGAAAGTGCAAAAACGGAAAAACCCTGAGTCCTTAAGGGGTTAAAGGGTTTTTGTTTTACAACTAAGGCAACTACAAATGATCTATGAGAAGAATATAGAATGGACTATTACAGGGACTAAAATGATCTCTATAGTGATCCATTGTATACACATGATCATGATGTCATGCTATGCTGTTCACAACAGGTAGCCTTGGTGGAGTTTAGGATCATGGGCATCAGATCTTATGACTCATCATATGCCCAATCCTTTATTTTATATTATATAAACAATAATACGCTCATTAAATCATTAAATAAATAAATAATGTGCTCTTTAGAGTGTGACATATTGACCACCCCTTCCAGAGTACTATAACCTAGCAATAGGTCCAAATATTTTCCATAACTTTTATTAAACCCGGGGCATCTTCTCTTCAACACTCTTGTTTGTGCTGTTCTTGCTGTCTGAGGTGATGGTGAGCTGTCTGTAAAGAAGAACATGTCGAACACTATTATTAATCACAATCAGTTATTCATTTTACCTCTTATTCCTGTTGGTCTATAACATTTCTATATTAGAGTGTCATAAGTAAAACCTTCTTACATATTGTAGATAACATTTTTATATGATTATTTGTAATATACATTGATTAAAACAATGTGTGTGAAAAAAACTGTCCCTGCAGCTATTGTCTGCGTGTCTCTGAGGAGTCCAAATACAGGAAGTGAGAGAAGGACAAGCAGGGCTCTGTGCAGGCTCCTGGCTTGTCAATCATCCTGCTGTGTGAGCCAGGTGTGTGTCAAAGATCATTACTGAACAGAGCCCTGCTTGTCCTCAGTGTACAGAGCCCTGATTGTCCTCAGTCTACAGAGCCCTGCTTGCCCTCAGTGTACAGAGCCCTGCTTGTCTTCAGTGCACAGAGCCCTGCTTGTCCTCAGTGTACAGAGCCCTGCTTGTCCTCAGTGTACAGAGCCCTGCTTGTCCTCAGTGTACAGAGCCCTGCTTGTCCTCAGTGTACAGAGCCCTGCTTGTCCTCAGTGTACAGAGCCCTGCTTGTCCTCAGTGTACAGAGCCCTGCTTGTCCTTAGTGTACAGAACCCTGCTTGTCTTCAGTGTACAGAGCCCTGCTTGTCCTCAGTGCACAGAGCTCTTCTTGTCCTCAGTGCACAGAGCCCTGCTTGTCTTCAGTGCACAGAGCCCTGCTTGTCCTCAGTGCACAGAGCCCTGCTTGTCCTCAGTTTACAGAGCCCTGCTTGTCCTCAGTGTACAGAACCCTGCTTGTCCTCAGTGTACAGAGCCCTGCTTGTCCTCAGTGTACAGAGCCCTGCTTGTCCTCAGTGTACAGAGCCCTGCTTGTCCTCAGTGTACATAGCCCTGCTTGTCCTCAGTGTACATAGAACTGCTTGTCCTCAGTGTACATAGCACTGCTTGTCCTCAGTGTACAGAGCCCTGCTTGTCCTCAGTGTACAGAGCCCTGCTTGTCTTCAGTGTACAGAGCCCTGCTTGTCCTCAGTGCACAGAGCCCGGCTTGTCCTCAGTGTACAGAGCCCTGCTTGCCTTCAGTGTACAGAGCCCTGCTTGTCTTCAGTGTACAGAGCCCTGCTTGTCCTCAGTGCACAGAGCCCTGCTTGTCCTCAGTGCACAGAGCCCTGTTTGTCCTCGGTTTACAGAGCCCTGCTTGTCCTCAGTGTACAGAACCTTGCTTGTCCTCAGTGTACAGAACCCTGCTTGTCCTCAGTGCACAGAGCCCTGCTTGTCCTCAGTGTAGAGAGCCCTGCTTGTCCTCAGTGTACAGAGCCCTGCTTTTCCTCAGTGTACAGAGCCCTGCTTGTCCTCAGTGTACAGAGCCCTGCTTGTCCTCAGTGTACAGAGCCCTGCTTGTCCTCAGTGTACAGAGCCCTGCTTGTCCTCAGTGTACAGAGCCTTGCTTGTCCTCAGTGTACAGAGCCATGCTTGTCCTCAGTGTACAGAGCCCTGCTTGTCCTTAGTGTACAGAGCCCAGCTTGTCTTCAGTGTACAGAGCCCTGCTTTTCCTCAGTGCACAGAGCTCTGCTTGTCCTCAGTGTACAGAGCCCTGCTTGTCTTCAGTGCACAGAGCCCTGCTTGTCCTCAGTGTACAGAGCCCTGCTTGTCCTCAGTGTACAGAGCCCTGCTTGTCCTCAGTGTACAGAGCCCTGCTTGTCCTCTGTGTACAGAGCCCTGCTTGTCCTCAGTGTACAGAGCCATGCTTGTCCTCTGTGTACAGAGCCCTGCTTGTCCTCAGTGTACAGAGCCCTGCTTGTCCTCAGTGCACAGAGCTCTGCTTCTCCTCAGTGTATAGAGCCCTGCTTGTTTTCAGTGCACAGAGCCCTGCTTGTCCTCAGTGCACAGAGCCCTGCTTGTCCTCAGTGCACAGAGCCCTGTTTGTCCTCAGTTTACAGAGCCCTGCTTGTCCTCAGTGTACAGAACCCTGCTTGTCCTCAGTGCACAGAGCCCTGCTTGTCCTCAGTGCACAGAGCCCTGCTTGTCCTCAGTGTACAGAGCCCTGCTTGTCCTCAGTGTACAGAGCCCTGCTTGTCCTCAGTGTACAGAGCCCTGCTTGTCCTCAGTGTACAGAGCCCTGCTTGTCCTCAGTGTACAGAGCCCTGCTTGTCCTCAGTGTATAGAGCCCTGCTTGTCCTTAGTGTACAGAACCCTGCTTGTCTTCAGTGTACAGAGCCCTGCTTGTCCTCAGTGCACAGAGCTCTGCTTGTCCTCAGTGTACAGAGCCCTGCTTGTCTTCAGTGCACAGAGCCCTGCTTGTCCTCAGTGCACAGAGCCCTGCTTGTCCTCAGCGCACAGAGCCCTGTTTGTCCTCAGTTTACAGAGCCCTGCTTGTCCTCAGTGTACAGAACCCTGCTTGTCCTCAGTGCACAGAGCCCTGCTTGTCCTCAGTGCACAGAGCCCTGTTTGCCCTCAGTGTACAGAGCCCTGCTAGTCCTCACTGCACAGAGCCCTGCTTGTCCTCACTGCACGGAGCCCTGCTTGTCTTCAGTGTACAGAGCCCTGCTTGTCCTCAGTGTACAGAACCCTGCTTGTCCTCAGTGCACAGAGCCCTGCTTGTCCTCAGTGCACCGAGCCCTGTTTGCCCTCAGTGTACAGAGCCCTGCTTGTCCTCACTGCACAGAGCCCTGCTTGTCCTCAGTGCACAGAGCCCCGCTTGTCCTCACTTCAAAGAGCCCTGCTTGTCCTCAGTGTACAGAGCCCTGCTTGTCCTCAGTGTACAGAGCCCTGCTTGTCCTCACTGCACAGAGCCCTGCTTGTCCTCAGTGTACAGAGCCCAGCTTGTCCTTGGTAGTGTTGGGTGCGAATATTCACATTTTGAATTCTTATCACGAATTTGCGAATATTGCAAATATATTCGCTATATATTCGAAATTGTGAATATTTCCCTTTTTTCCGCATATGCGCGTATGTGAATATTTGCAGATTCCTTCTTTTCACTTGTAGGCCACTTAAAATGATGCAAATACAATTGTCAGAGTTTTTCAACAACATCCCTTGCAACCAATAGTAAAGTTGCCCACCCCCTCACTGTTTTCTCCTTCGAATACGCAAATATGCGAATATTCACATATGTGAATATTCACATATGCGAATATAACAACTATGCGAAATTCGCGAATATAGGACGAATATTCGTCTATATATTCGCGAAATATCGCAAATTCAAATATGCCCTGCTTGTCCTCAGTGTACAGAGCCCCGCTTGTCCTCAGTGTACAGAGCCCTGCTTGTCCTCAGTGTACAGAGCCCTACTTGTCCTTAGTGTACAGAGCCCTGCTTGTCCTCAGTGTACAGGGCCCTGCTTGTCCTCAGTGTACCGAGCCCTGCTCGTCCTCAGTGTACCGAGCTCCGCTTGTCCTCAGTGTACAGAGCCCTGCTTATCCTCAGTGTACAGAGCCCTGCTTGTCCTTAGTGAACAGAACCCTGCTTGTCCTCCGTGCACAGAGCCCTGCTTGTCCACCTACACTTTCTGTATTTGGTCTCCTCACAGAGACACACTGGCAATAGCTGCAGGGACAATAATGTACACAATACACATTTTGTTAACCAATGTATATTACAAAATATAAATATAATGTTATTTTCTACATTATATAATGTTTTTGCTAATGACAGGTACGCTTAAATACAGGTAGCAGATACCTAAAAAAAAATATTAATGTGTTGCTTTATTTATGTTTTTTTTATACATTAGTCACTTTATGATCCTGCACCTGCACTTCTATGATCATTATGTATGTCTATGGGAGCCCAAGTGTTGTGTTGCCTTGTGACCATATTCAAACTGCTATTTGGTTTCCCCAGAGGCATTTGTGCTAATATATTATGCATGAATGGCTCTGCTGTCCATACTGGTCTTTGGTATTTATATATGCCACTCATACAATCTTTATGCGCTTTATCCATATATAAACTCCCATGAGACCGCAGTTGAACCAAACCCCCTGAAGAAGCCTGTTGGTAGCAAAACATGTTGGGGTACAAATGTGGTGGGAGTTTTGGCACAATACATGGCTGGTAATATTGGTGATCTGATGGCTCTAATTTGATCCTTTTTTTGTGATAAAATTTATTCTATGGTTCTGCACTTTTTCCTTCTACACAGTTGTAATAGTTCTTCTTTCATTCTCTTGTGCAGTTTATGATCAAATATATCATTTCCTGAAATATTTGCCAATCGCTTTTGCCTCTTCCCCTACATATGTTCCTCTTTGAGAATACCATGGTGCATGAATTTCAAGTGATTATTTATGTTTTAATTTTGTACTTATGTTGTTTGGTGTTCTGTCCCAACAACGAATTTGTGTATTGGTTACCTATGTATATAAATTTAAAATATGCTCATCCGGTTGCCGTCTAAGGGCGAGCTGGCTCGTCCTGAGATGGCAACCGTTCTATGATGCGGGCTCCCGATTCGAGTCCACGCCATACTGGCCGGCCCTCAGCTGATTCCTGCAGCCGACATGCGGTGATTGCCACAACTGGCAAATCAAAGTTGACAGCGGCGTCTAAAGAGACATATAAACCATCCCTGGTGGTCCAGTTAAATGGATTGACCCCCCCCCCCCCCCCCCCCCCCCCCCGCAGTGTGAAACCACATTGATCTCCCCTAAGGGAACTAAAAGTGTGAAAAAAAAAGTTGAATAAAAAGTTTTAAAAAAACACCCATTAACCCCTTCCTTATTAAAAGTTTAAATCACCTCCCTTTTCCCAAATTCCATATAAAAATAAACAAATGTGGTATCGCTGCATGCATAACTGTCCGAACTATAAAAATATATTGTTAATTAAACCACCCAGTCAATGATGTACGCGCAAAAAAATTCCAAAGTCCAAAATAGCGTAAATTATGGTCACTTTTAAATATATTGAAAAAATGTATAAAAAGCGATCAAAAAGTCCAATCAATACCAAAATGGTACCACTAAAACTTCAGATCACGGCATAAAAAATGAGCACTCATACCGCCCCGCAGAAAAAAAAAAAGTTATAGGTGTCAGAAGATGACAATTTTAAAAGCATTCACTTTCGTGCATGTAGTTATGTTTTATTCCAGAAGTAAGACAAAATCAAACCTACATAAGTAGGGTATCATTTTAATCATATGGACCTACAGAATAAAGAGAAGGTGTAATTTTTACCGAAAAATGTACTGTGTAGAAACGGAAGCCCCCAAAACTTACAAAATTGGGTTTTTTCTTCAATTTTGTCACACAATGATTTTTTGGGGGTTTCGCCATAGATTTTTGGGTAAAAAGACTGATTTCATTACAAAGTAGAATTGGTGGTACAAAAAATAAGCCATCATGTGCATTTTTAGGTGAAAATTGAAAGGGTTATGCTTTTTAAAAAGTTAGGAGGAAAAAACTAAAGTGCAAAAACGGAAAAACGCTTAAGGGGTTAAAGAGTACCTGTCATCAAACCATATTTTCTTAACTAACTCAGATTATATTCCCTAACTACTCCTAACACCCCATCCTGCCCATAAAGGGGTACTCCCATGGAAAACTTTAGTAAACAGCCCCTAAAAAGTACTGGAAGGATTCAGATTTTTTTAACCTCCTGAGCGGTAATCCCGAGCGTGACTCGGGGTTAATTTTCCCTGCCAGGATCGGTAACCCCGAGTCACGCTCGGGGTAGAATTGCAGAGTTCCCGGCCGGGCTGCACGATATATCGCAAAAGCAATGCGATATAGCGATGCGGCCCCCGGGCAAACATGCGATTATCTGCTCGGGTCGGCTCCCGTTGCGGGGGCCGGCCAGAGCAGGTAAAGAAAAATACTAAAAGTCAGTGTTTCCCTACCAGGGGGCCTCCAGCTGTTGCAAAACTACAACTCTCAGCATGCCCGAACAGCCAAAGGCTGTCCGGGCATGCTGGGAGTAGTAGTTTCACAACAGCTGGAGGCCCCCTGGTAGAAAAACATTGAGCTAAGTGTAAAAGGAAGAATTAGTAAAATAAAAAAACCTATTGCTCACCTAGTCCCGGTCCCTGCAGATGCCGTTCCCCTCCGTGCGGTCCGGGGTGTCCTCTCTTCACTATTCATCTTCTAGGACCTTTCACTTTTCAGCCAATCACAGGCCGCAGTGGTGTAAAGCCTGTGATTGGCTGAAGGGGAAAGGGCTTGTTCTGCAGCAAATACACTAGGTTTGAAATCTGCCGGCAAACCCAGTGTATTCTGCTGCAGGACAAGGTGACAAGGGGGGGGGGGGGGGGAATGTAACAGAGGGGGGGGGGGATGTGACATGAAGGGGGGAATGTGACATAGAGGGGGGGGGGATGTGACATGAGGGGGGGGGATGTGACATGAAGGGGGGAATGTGACATGAAGGGGGGAATATGTGACATGAAGGGGGGAATATGTGACATGAAGGGGGGAATATGTGACATGAAGGGGGGAATATGTGACATGAAGGGGGGAATATGTGACATGAAGGGGGGAATATGTGACATGAAGGGGGGAATATGTGACATGAAGGGGGGAATGTGACATGAAGGGGGGAATGTGACATGAAGGGGGGAATGTGACATGAAGGGGGGAATGTGACATGAAGGGGGGAGAATGTGACATGAAGGGGGGAGAATGTGACATGAAGGGGGGAGAATGTGACATGAAGGGGGGAGAATGTGACATGAAGGGGGGATGCGACATGAAGGGGGGATGCAACATGAAGGGGGGATGCGACATGAAGGGGGGATGCGACATGAAGGGGGGATGCGACAGGGGGGGAGGGGAATGTGACATGAAGGGGGGGGATGTGACAGGGGGGGAGGGGAATGTGACATGAAGGGGGGATGTGACAAGGGGGGGGGATGTGACAGGGGGGAGGGGAATCTGACATGAAGGGGGGATGTGACAGGGGGGGGAGGGGAATCTGACATGAAGGGGGAATGTAACATGAAGGGGGGAGAATCTGACATGAAGGGGGAATGTAACATGAAGGGGGGAGAATGTGACAAGGGGGGGGAATGTGACAAGGAGGGAGAATGTGACGGGGGATGTGACAAGGGAGAGGGGAATGTGACGGGGGAGATGTGAAATGGGCGGAGGGAGATGTGAAATTCAGTTAAAAAAAATTGTACCGCTTTTGGTACACATTTCCAGACAGAATCATACCGCCAGGGAGGTTAATGGAAGTGATTTACAAATCTGTTTAACTTTCTGGCAGCAGTTGATTTAAAAAAAAAAAAAAAAAAAGTTTTCCACAGGAGTACCCCTTTAAAGTTTCTGAGCTGTAAAAATCTCTGTTTCATACCTTTCCCCGTGCTCACATTGGTTGAGCTCTCTGCATGAGAAAGTGAAGAAAGGGGGAAAAAAAAACGTGTGCGCACCTCTGAAAATCGCAGGGATGATGTATAAAAAGAATCTGGACCAACAAGATGGCCCCTTACAGGATTGAGTTGCGCTCAGGGCACAACTTCTCTGTTAGCAGGGATAAGAAGGTAGGCAGCCGTAGGCTCCTCCGATGTAGGATCAACTTCACCGTAGTAGTGTATATATAATAAAAACAGAGAAAATCTGGGGCTTCTTAATCGTCGCTTCTTCAAGAATAGAAGCTGATGTAACATGCAATGCTAAAATACACATAAGTGTTTTCAGCCTGAACTGGGCTCTTCATCAGGCATAAAATAAACAGTGCATCTCATGTCTTTATACACATACAGAGTTGACTGTTCCGGATCACTGTTTACACTGTCACCAGAACTCTTACTTAAAAACAACATTCACAGTGAGTGCTAAAACATCATATTTTTTTATATTTATTAAAAGAAGGATGAGAGAAGAATTCCTCTGATGTTATTAATACATTGCTTTCTTATTTCGGGGTCCACTATTCACTGTACTGAGATGGCTGTGTACCGCGCTGATCTCCTGCAGCTGCGGTCACTACTTCTCCAGTGTAGTGATTTAATGACATCTGTCGTGCTATTACATGGGAATTGATTGGTGGAGTTCGTCAGGGAGAATCTAATAAGAGGAATTTATATCCACATCATATTACTTGTTAAATGGTTTCAAATAGGACAGATTTGTATTTATTTTGTTTTTGGTTTGCAAAAGTTGATGTTGTTGCATTAGACATCTTTTCTTCATTTTTGCTTATTCTCTTTTTCTCGTCTTTTTTTCCCCCCTTTTTTCCTTGGTTGAGATTACATTCGGCTGTACTAGTGCAGCTGGGTTCACATATTAGGTATCCGCTCTTAGCAGGAACGTGCACAGACATTTTGGAGGGCAGGGGCTCAAGTAAAAAAAGAGGGCACTTTTCATAATTTAAAAAACGTCTGCCAGACTTAATGGGCAGATGTACTGCGGCCAGGGATACAGTGGACTCCCGCCGGGCATCCTCAACATTCCTATGCCCATAAAAGTTGGTGTTTTTGTAAAATCGAGTCAAGAACAGTTTCTATGAAGGTCAGCCATGTGTATATACACTTTGGCTGTGCTGTCAGTCTTATTTACAGAAAACATGTAACAGCTGCCCCTATATGCCCCGGTCTGTCCTCTATATGACAGAACCCATCACCAATCACCCAATCCCCCAGCACCAATCACCCATCACCCATCCCCCAGCACCCATCCCCCAGCACCCATCCCTCAGCACCCATCCCCAATCACCCAGCACCCATCCCCCATCACCCAGCACCAATCACCCAGCACCAATCACCCAGCACCCATCACCCATCCCCAATAACCCAGCACCAATCGCCCGCACCAATCACCCATCCCCCAGCACCCATCACCCATCCCCAATAACCCAGCACCCACCATATGCAGGAATCTCCACACAGCTCTGGTTCTTACACTGAAGAGATGGACACCACACTAATATATACTTACTTTCTACAATATACAAGAGTTGGCAAAAAAAAGAATGATAAATATAGAAAGACGGCCAGGCATAGCACAGCATACAGGATGGAGGCAGGGAAGCTCCGCCTCCATTGATCACAAGACTGACTTCGCATACTAGCAATGTGGGGCAATACCTAGAAAGCCTATACCTATATATGAAATATATACTGTGCTTCCATAAATTCCCTATATACTGTGCTTACATTCCTCCAATAATTCCCTAATAATGTGCTTCATACAATACATACAAGCACATAACATAAAGGCACATACAGTACATAGGTAATATACACACATACAGTACATAGGTAATATACACACATACAAAGAGACACTGAACCATGCATACAGGTACAAATATACATTAAGAAACATAAATACACAGACACACATATAACATGGAATATATACTAAAAGATATAACCAATAAGCACATCATACATACAGGTACACACATACAATCACTCACAGATATATACACACATACAGAGATTCACGTGCTCATATATATATATATATATATATATATATATATATATGTATATATATACACACACACACACATACATACACACATACATACACACACACACACACATACACACACATATACACACACACACACATATACATACACACATACATACATACACACATATATACATACACACATACAAAGATTCACTTGCTCACATATATAGGCATATACATAGAGACACACACACACACACATATGTATACATACACACACATACATATTTACACACATACACACACACACACACACACATACATACACACATATATACATACAGACACACACATACACACACACACACACATATATACATACACACATACATACATACACACATACATACACATATATACACATACATACACATATATATACACATACACACACACTGACATACAATCACTCACATATATTTACAGTTACTTACAGTAAGGCCCCAGCCATCCCTCTCTGCACATACATAGAGATAGACACACACACCTATATATACACACACATATATACATACACACACACTGACATACAATCAGTCACATATATACATATACACACACTGACATACAATCAGTCAAATATATTTACAGTTACTTACAGTAAGGGCTGCACAGGCTGAAGTCTGTGTCCGGACATGCTGTGGGCGGGGCTTCTCTCTGCCTCCTCTGCTCCTGTCTCCTCCGTGTGGAGAGAAGCTTAGACATGGCAGATAATGACAGGGTAAGTGGCGCCCCCTTGCTGCAGGGAGGGCACAGCACCCTCCAGTAAACCACATACAACTCCCCAGCAACGGATCCTTTTTACTTCACCTGTCACCCTGAGTCTGTAGCTCCTTTTGTGAGGGCACTAGAAGGGCAGGTGAGGAAAAGGGCAGGGGCTCCAGCCCCCTTTTACCCCTATGTGTGCACGTCCCTGGCTTTTAGTTTGGTTTTTAGTTATTATGGTTTTATTCTGGGAGGTCACTGAGAAGTTAGATCTCTACAGATCAAAAAGCTGCGCCGGGATTGTACATAGTTGTGCTGTTTGCTACAGCCACAGTTAATGATTCCATCAATGGAGTTTTCACAAATCAACTTTACAAAAAAATGATGTTGTAAGTAGAAAATATAGAGTAGGGTTTTCAGCACACTTTTAAAATGGGGACAAGTATATAATCCCCTGTCCACATAATTTAATAATAATAAAAAATATTATTATTGGTGATTTCTTTCTTACTATTGGTTTACTGAGATGGATTTACATAGATGCATTTCTACAATTACTTTCGTGATCTCATTTAACCCCCTAGGGGAGATCGTGTCTGATTTGTAGATCCAATAGATTTCAAGACGTATAAGTTGCTCAAATCTATTGCTCACAGATGGCACATGATCAATAGGTGTAATGATGATGATGTCCACACTCTGTGGATGAACTAATGTACAATGGTGTGATAGCCCGTGCAGCATGAATTGCTTTTTTATGTTTAATCTATATTGATTGGCAGGACAATGAACAGGCTGAGTCATGCGACCGACATATTGTAATGGGCATTTTAAACATTGAATGAGGTAGATTTCATGACTAGTCGCACAGGTAAGATGATATTTTATATTGAAGGTTTCTCCAGTGGTGTGTGCCTTGAATGTGGAGGCTTCATGAGTTTCCTGGCAGCATTAACATCTTCGTTTGTAACATTTAAAACTGACTTTTTTTCTGAGGATTCCTAAAAAGATCTGTTTGTTGGTCTATCTATTTCCGTTGTTTTTTAAAGGGGTATTCCAGGCAAAACCTTTTATATATATATATATATATATATATATATATATATATATATATATATATATATATATGTATATATCAACTGGCTCCGGAAAGTTAAACAGATTTGTAAATGACTTCTATTAAAAAATCTTAATCCTTCCAATAGTTATTAGCTTTAGTTTTCTTTAGCTATTAGTTTTCTGTCTAACTGCTCAATGATGATGTCACGTCCCGGGAGCTGTGCATGATGGGAGAATATCCCCATAGGAACTGCACAGCTCCCGGGACGTGAGTCATCAGAGAGCAGTTAGACAGAAAACAACAACTCAACTTCAGAAGCTAATAACTATTGCAAGGATTAAGATTTTTTAATAGAAGTATATTAACTTTCCGGAGCTAGTTGATATATAAAAAAAAGTTTTGGCCTGGAATACCCCTTTAACTTGACTTAGGCCCTGTATACTTTTTAAGGTAGGGCCTCTCCTAAATGTAAATCCTGGATTTTTTGGCAAAATCTTCTGAAGGTAGGGATCTTCAAGTACTATATGTCAGTTTTTTTTGCACAATGGTCCTAATTTTTTGGGTGTCACTGCTATATGTTATAGAACTGCTGTATGTTGAGATGAAATTTGTTGATTTTTTTTTTCCGTTTGATGTTGTTTAATTTTTTTGCCAGTTAGACTGTCAGTCTGGCTCTGAGTTTTTACTTTGTTGTAAGCTGTATTTCGTTTTTACTGTGTTCTGATGTGAAATTGAGGCCCCGAGTATTGTGGTTAAGGTGTGCCAATAATTCTGGGATGGTATCAGGTGGGTCCTTCCAGATAGAAAACAAATCATTAGTGTAACTCCAATATGTCACCACATGGGTCATGATGGTTGGATCCTGTATAATATGGAAGGACTCAAAGACTCCCATAAAGATGTTAGCAAAAGGCGGTCCCATTTTGACCCCATAGCGGTCCCGAGCCGTAGATGGAAGATGTTTCCATCGTAAGTAAAATATAGAGAAAGGAAGGAAGGCGCCTCATGTGCGGGATCAGTAGATCTTGCAGGTGGGGGTAGGGGAAGGTGATTCCCAAGCCGCTTACCAAAGTTGGTTGTGCGCCCACACACAACAAGGTTAGGAGCAGAAGAGATATGAAGGCAGGTCCACTGCAGCCCTCCTGGATAGGTGTAGAATCAAAGGCGAATGACCAGGGAGTCAGGAGTTTGTCTGGCGCAGAGAGGAACCATCAGACAGCCAAGTAAAATCAATGGATTTATTAGATGCAACGCGTTTCGCTGCGCATGCGCAGCTTCATCAGGCATGACAAAGGGAGGCTGGTAACAGGTATATATACCTCCAGGAATTAACCATTAGAGTGCTTTTTGAAAAGAGTTGTTACATAGAATTACATATCAATATGACAATGTATGAAAAAAATATATAAATAAATATAAACAGAAATCACAAAAATAGTAATAAGACAGCAATATGAAAGCACAATGCAATCCTATAAACATATGTATATAAATATGTATAATATAATATAATTATAATTATCGCATGTGGTGTGAATGTAACACCACAAGCGACTCAAGAAGTCGCACCGCTAAATCGCCGGTGCGGCATTCAACAACAAGTAAAATAGTTATTTTTCCAGTATGTAAGGTAAGTGCTTGCACTAGTACAATCGAGTGTAATCTCAACCAAGAAAAAAAAGGGAAAAAAGAAGAGAGGGGAAAAAAAAATGAAGAATAGATGTCTAATACAACAACATCAACATTTGCAAACCAAAAACAAAATAAATACAAATCTGTCCTATTTGAAACCATTTAACAAGTAAAATGATGTGGATATAAATTCCTCTTATGAGATTCTTCCTGACGAACTCCACCAATCAATTCCCATGTAATAGCACGACAGATGTCACCTAAGTAGTGATCTCCGCTACATGAGACCCAGCTCTGAGTGATCCCAGTGCAGAAAGCAGAAATCTAACATCCAGCGTATTCACAATGAAAATAAAAGTAAAGACGGATGTCCAAGAATACAATGATGCTGCCAATAAGCAATACAATGTAAACATCACATCCAAATGTAAAGACCACACTCAACACTCTAAACTCCCCTGTAAACAATAGATCACACTTCACTCATTCATAAAATCACTACACTGGAGAAGTAGTGACCGCAGCTGCAGGAGATAACACAGCAGTGATTTCAGCGCGGTACACAGCGATCTCAGTACAGTGAGTAGCGGACCCCAAATTAAGGAGGCAATGTATTAATAACATCAGAGGAATTCTCCTCTCATCCCTCTTTTAATAAATATAAAAAATATGATGTTTTAGCACTCACTGTGAATGTTGGTGTTACGTAAGGGTTCTGGTGTCAGCGTAAAACAGTGAGTCGGAACGGTTAAAGGAAAACTGTCAGCTTTCTCCCCCCCTCCCCCCCCCATAACCAGCGCACTGGGACACTAATCAGTTTCGTGCTTACCGTGCCCGGATCCGCCGTGCCGTTTGGCCGTAATCTTCTATTTTCGGTATATGCTAATGAGGTGCTAACTGGCACCTGCTGGGCTAACTGGCTGCCTGCCGGCGCCGCCCAGCTCATCAATATTAATCCCCTCCCTCTGCCTCTCCCTCTTCTCCCCGCTTTGTAATGAAGAGATTGGGGAGGAATATTGATGAGCTGGGCTGCACTGCAGCAGGCGGCATTGACATCAGAGTGCCAGTTAGCCACTCATTAGCATATACCAAAAATAGAAGGTTATGGCAGAATGGCGTGGTGGCTCCGGGTACGGTAAGCATGAAACTGATCAGTGTCCCCCGCATTACCAGCCAGTACCACTGGTTAGTGCGGGGGCAGAAAGCTGACAATTTTCCTTTAACTCTGTATGTGTATAAAGACATGAGATGCACTGTCTATTTTATGCCTGATGAAGAGCCCAGTTCGGGCTGGAAACGCTTATGTGTATTTTAGCGTTGCATGTTACCATTAAAGCAATTTTGTCCTTTTAGTCTTGGAGAATTGTCGATTAAGAAGCCCCAGATTTTCTCTCTTTTTAGCATGAGATAGTGGGCATTCCTCAGCAGGTGCAACATCACTGAAGTCTGTGAAAGCTGTGCCTCACCATGCCCCGCACACACTTTCTGAGTTTGGTCTCCTGCCAGGCCGGGAGGAGACCAAACTAACTGTTTGACTTGCAGCAGGGAACAGAACAGAGCCTCCTAGTGGCCATTTTTTAAATCACATTAAAAACATATAACGGTTGAGAAGTTTAAAGGGGTACTCCGGTGGAAAACTTTTTTTAAATGAACTGGTGCCAGAAAGTTAAACAGATTTGTAAATTACTTCTATTAACAAATCTTAATTCTTCCAGTACTTATTAGCTGCTGTATACTACAGAAGAAATTATTTTCTTTTTGGAACACAGAGCTCTCTGCTGACATTACAAGCACAGTGCTCTCTGCTGACATCTCTGTCCATTTAAAGAAATGTCCAGAGTAGGAAAAAATCCCCATAGCAAACATGTGCTGCTCTGGACAGTTCTTAAAATGGACAGAGATGTCAGCAGAGAGCACTGCGCTCGTGATGTCAGCAGAGAGCTCTGTGTTCCAAAAAGAAAAGAATTTCCTCTGTAGTATTCAGCAGCTAATAAGTACTGGAATGATTAAGATTTTTTAATAGAAGTAATTTACAAATCTGTTTAACTTTCTGGCACCAGTTGATTTAACCCCTTAAAGGGGTACTCCGCCCCTAGACATCTTATCCCCTATCCAAAGGAATTAGCAATTTTGCTAATTAAAATGATACCCATGATAATATACTTTTCTATTACTGTTGTGCTTAAAAAAAATCACAAACTTTTTAACCAAATTAGTATGTTTAAAATTCCCCTATTTGAAGACCCATAACTTTTTCATTTTTCCATATAAGCGGCGGTATGAGGACTCATTTTTTGCGCCGTGATCTGTACTTTTTATTGATACCATATTTGCTTATATAAAACTTTAATACATTTTTTATTACATTTTTTTTTGGACGCCATTCACACCGTTCACCGTACGGTATCCTTAACATTTTATTTTAATAGTTCAGATATTTACACATGCGGCGATACTAAATATGTATATAAAATATTTTTTTAACACTTTTTGGGGGTGAAATAGGGAAAATGGGACAATTGACGTTTTTATTGGGGGAGGGGGTTTTTCACATTTTTTTTACTTTATTTTTTTACTTTTATTTTTACACTTTAATAGTCCCCATAGGGGACTATTTATAGCAATCATTCGATTGCTAATCCTGTTCAGTGCTATGTATAGGACTAGAGGTGAGCGAATATACAGTAAATTCGATTTGTCACGAACTTCTCGGCTCGGCAGTTGATGACTTTTCCTGCTTAAATTAGTTCAGCTTTCAGGTGCTCCGCTCATCTCTATATAGGACATAGCACTGATCAGGGTTATTGGTCATCTTCTGGTCTGGTCTGCGGGAAGGCAGATCATAGCAGAAGACTCCCGGAAGGAAGCGGAGGCAGGTGAGGGGAACCCCCCGTCTCCCGTTCTGGATGATCGGATGACGTGGCGAGTGGGCTTGTACTTTTTGATCAAAAATGTATACTAACAACCTGTTAGTTTTTGATATTATGCTGAGAAGCAATCAGATCATTATACAAGATTGTAGATGTGCACCATGTCTGTTTTTCTACCCGAATTCAATAAGTACTGGAATGATTAAGATTTTTTAATAGAAGTAATTTACAAATCTGTTTAACTTTCTGGCACCAGTTGATTTAACCCCTTAAAGGGGTACTCCACCCCTAGACATCTTATCCCCTATCCAAAGGATAGAGGATAAGATGTCAGATCGCTGCGGTCCCGCTGCTGGGGAGCCCCGGGATCCCCGCTGCGGCACCGCGCTATCATTACAGCACAGAGCGAGTTCGCTCTGTGCGTAATGACGGGCAATACAGGGGCCGGAGCATCGTTACATCACAGCTCCGGCCCTCGTGACATCACGGCCCGCCCCTTTCAATACAAGTCAATGGGAGTGGGCATGGCGGTCGTCACACCCCCTGCCATAGACTTGCATTAAGCGGACGGGCTGTGATGTCACGAGGGGCGGAGCCATGATGTCACGCTGCTCCGTCCCCTGTATTGCCCGTCATTACGCACAGAGCGAACTCGCTCTGTGCAGTAATGATAGCGCAGTGCCGCAGCGGCAATCCCCGGGGTTCCCAGCAGCGGGACCGCAGCGATCTGACATCTTATCCCCTATCCTTTGGATAGGGGATAAGATGTCTAGGGTCAGAGTACCCCTTTAAGGACGCAGCCCATTTGGGCCTTAAGGACGCAGACAATTTTATTTTACGTTTCCGATTTTTCCTCCTCGCCTTCAAAAAATCATAGCTCTTTTATATTTTCATCCACAGACTAGTATGAGGGCTTGATTTTTGTGCGACCAGTTGTCCGTTGTAATGCCATCACTCACTTTACCATAAAATGTATGGTGCCACCAAAAAAATACTATTTGTGTGGGGAAATTAAAAAGAAAACTGCAATTTTGCTAATTAAATTGATACCCATGATAATATACTTTTCTATTACTGTTGCGCTTAAAAAAAATCACAAACTTTTTAACCAAATTAGTACGTTTAAAATTCCCCTATTTGAAGACCCACAACTTTTTCATTTTTCCATATAAGCGGCGATATGAGGGCTCATTTTTTGCGCCGTGATCTGTACTTTTTATTGATACCATATTTGCTTATATAAAACTTTAATACATTTTTTATTACATTTTTTTTGCAATAAAATGTTATAAAAAAAAGCAGCTCTTTTGGACGCCATTCACGCCGTTCACCGTACGGTATCATTAACATTTTATTTTAATAGTTCAGATATTTACACATGCGGCGATACTAAATATGTATATAAAATATTTTTTTAACATTTTTTTGGGGGTGAAATAGGGAAAATGTGACAATTTACGTTTTTATTGGGGGAGGGGGTTTTTCAAATTTTTTTTACTTTATTTTTTTACTTTTTTTAATTTTATTTTTACACTTTCATAGTCCCCATAGGGGACTATTTATAGCAATCATTGGATTGCTAATCCTGTTCAGTGCTATGTATAGGACATAGCACTGATCAGGGTTATCGGTCATCTTCTGCTCTGGTCTGATCAGAGCAGAAGACTCCCGGAAGGAAGCGGAGGCAAGTGAGGGGAACCCCGTCTCCCGTTCTGGATGATCGGATCGCCGCGGCAGCGCTGCGGGCGATGCGATCATCCATTTAAGTGACCCCGATGCTGCAGATGCCGTGATCTGTATTGATCACGGCATCTGAGGGGTTAATGGCGGACATCCGCTGGATGTCCACCATTAGCGGCGGGTCCCTGGCTGCGACCAACAGCCGGGACCTGTCGAGCATGATCCGGGCATCGCTCCGATGCCCGCGATTATGCTTAGAACGTCAATGTACGTCCTGGTGCGTTAAGTACCACCTCACCAGGACGTACATTTACGCCCTTCGTCGTTAAGGGGTTAAAAAAAAAAAGTTTTCCACCGGAGTACCCCTTTAACAGCAATTAAATAGCAAAGTGTGAAAGGTACTTTTTAATTTCACATAATGCATCAGTATAGATCTGTTTTTCTTAATGGGACAACACTTTTGAACACATGATATAAAGTGTAAGCTCACAGAAGGCAGAAACAAGAAAAAAACTGTCCCTTGTTTGGTTTATGCTTCCCAAGCAAATCTCAAAGGGAAATACTCCTAATCCATAGGTTTCTCATACTAAAATAGAATTGACGGTAGAAGGAAGGAGTAGTAGAGTCATTTATAAAAAACAAAAAGACGTGACTGTGGAGCAAGTGGCCAATTGCAGCAGTGTCAGTATTTTAAACATACGTCCTCTGGTAAATCGCACGACTAGACCTTCACAAAAAGGAGTATTCATGCTAAAAACAAAGTTTGGCCACGCCCATTTCAGACAATAGAACGGATGTTTATCTACAAATTTTAACAGTCGTCACAACTTACCTCCTCATCTGCATAAGGAGATGTGAAAGCTTGCGACAACAAATCAATGAAATCCCATTTTTCAAGTTTGGATTGGAAGTCAAATATGTCATATTTTTATCAGCAATGAAATTGCTACATGAAATAGCTAAATGTGAAAGGGATAAAATATTTCTTACTGAATATTTGTCGAAGAGGTGAAGGATTTTGATGAATAAGGACTCTTCTGTTCCTAAAATGTAAATATAAAAACATCACATTAGTAACGGTATTATTTAACAATACCCCTGAGGAAGATGCTGACGGGCAATGTAACGCGCAGGGTCTAGGGTGCACCTGCCTGGGATACTCCTCCATCTGCCATCCGTTATCCACCTGTACCCTGACTATCTTGATACCTGGATGCAGATTGTAATATAATATTACAGTGGTCCCTCAACATACGATGGTAATCCGTTCCAAACGGACCATCGTTTGTTGAAACCATCGTTTGTTGAAACCATCGTATATTGAGGGATCCGTGCAATGTAAAGTATAGGACAGTGGTCTTCAACCTGTGGACCTCTAGATGTTGCAAAACTACAACACCCAGCATGCCCGGACAGCCAACGGCTGGAGGTCCACAGGTTGAAGACCACTGGTATTGGAGGTTATACTCACGTGTCACCACTGCCCGGGATGTCGCCGTCCATCACTGTCGCTGCGTCCCCGGGGTGTCCCCGACGCTCCGGCAAGGCCTCTGCTTCCCCGGCATCCTCGCTCTCCGTCGGCGCCATCACGTCGCTACGCACGCCGCTCCTATTGGAGGACGGGACGGCGTGTGCAGTGACGTGATGACGATGGAGAGCGCCGACGATGCAGGAGATCCCGAAGAGGATGGCCGAGGATGTGCCGGAGCCCCGAGGACAGGTAAGTGATCATCAGCGGACCACACGGGTCACCGTAAACGGCTATCCGGTGGCAGCTGAAGCAGTCTGCGCTGACGGATAGCCGTTTATGCGATGGCCCCGACATACAAAAGCATTGTATGTTGATGCTGCCTTCAACATGCGATGGCCTCTGAGAGTGATCGTATGCTGAAATGATCGCATGTCGGGGCCATCGTAGGTCGGGGGGTCACTGTATTTATAGCCAGCATTGTGTATGATGCATGGTATATTTCTTATAATAAGTGACTTTCAGGTTCAGGTTTAAGTGACTGGCTTTTGTTCATATTGAGATTTGCAGGTGCCCTGGGGGGGTCTTTTTAGGCCCCCCTGTTTGTGCAGTGGCCCTTTTGGCCCTTTTAGATGTTTTTAAATGTCTCTGTCTGCTGTGAAATTTTGTATTTGAAACAAACTTTTACATATATATTTTGGGTGTGCACTGCACTGTGTATCCTCCTTTTCTTCTTGTGGTGTAGTGTCAGTATATTGATACACTTAGTAGCACCCCAATAAATAATGTTTGGATATAGCTGAGCCTACTTGCTTTGGTGTGTATATAGATTGGAAGTCAAACATGTGATATTTTCTATCAGCAATGAAATAGATACACGAAATAGCTAAATGAGAAAGGGATAAAATATTTCTTACTGAATATTTGTCGAAGAGGTGAGGGATTTTGATGAATAAGGACTCTTCAGTTCCTAAAAAGTAAATACAAAAACATCACATTAGTAACAACTAATGGAATTTTCTTTTTCCTGTTTACACATCACTCCTTAATCAATTAAAGGGGTTGTCCAGTGAAAATGTTTTATCCACTATCCACAGGATAGGGGATAAGTATCTAATATTGGGGATCCCAGCAATCTCTAGAAAGGGGCTCAAGATTTCTTTAGATGATGCGCACTACATTAATTTCTATGGGAGTGCCAGAGAAGCACTTTTCTTTTACAGCCTCTCTATCTTGTTGCGTATAGTCTATGTTCTGTCTATACTTGTACACAGCCTATTTGATTCTCCTCTGCAGACTATCTCTGTAGCTGTTCCACGTCCAAATAAAATGTAGCATATGAATATGACCTCCAACGTGTCGACGGGGTTCATAGTGCAGGAAACACCAGTGAAGGGATCTGAGGTTTATTCACCCATGATACAACGCGTTTTACAGATAGACTGTTCATCAGGTGATGAAGCAGTCTATCTGTGAAACGCGTTGTATCATGGGTGAATAAACCTCAGATCCCTTCACTGGTGTTTCCTGCACTTTGAATCCCGTTGACACGTTGGAGGTCCTATTCTTATGCTAATATTGACAAAGCAGAAAGTCAGTCCAACATTTAGAAAGTTGCTTCATTTTGCCTTCAAGAAACAAGTCAATAAAGGTGTCCATAGCCTAATGGCCATCCTCATGCTCATAATGTCTTACCTGTGTCTTCAATGCTGATCTTCACATTTTCTTCATTCCCACGTTCCTTAGCCACATTTTCATTTTGGTTTGTTTGGACTTCTTTCTGGCCATCTGTGAGCAACAGTATATTGTTACAATCCACACATATCAAAAATGTAATAAAGTTTTTTCAGCAACAATTTTGTAAAGAGTACATATGGCACTTTTAGTCTACTGTGCTACATTTTCAAACTTTGGCACAGTTACTAATCCCAACATATAGTGGCTGCCTCTGAAACACAGAAGTTGACACCCTTGTGAAACACTTTGGTTGGGGGAATTTATCATTGTATTTATACAGCTTTTTTGTTTACAATTATTAATAATGTTTGCAACTTTTTCACTTCCACACTGCTTGAGTTATTTTTATCAAACTCTTAGGATGAAGTGAAATTAGCTTTGACGTTTGCAGCCTGTACAACACTTTGAAACATACTTAGATCTAATACTGCTTTCACACTATAAAGTTCTTCTGTTTTAAAGCACAAACAGGGGGGCCCAAAAAGACCCCTCCCAGGGCACCTGCAAATCTCAAATCTTTTAAAGGATTTATAATGTTCAGTTATGAAAACCCTTAAAAACAGCCGTTAAAAAATAAATGAATAAATAAAATCCCATACTCTCGTTACAAAATCCTATTAAAGTCTATGGGATTTTTACATTATTCGTTTTAACCCGTCATAGCCCGTTATTAATAACGGACATTATTTTGTGATGGGAGAATAATAGTGCATGTACTGTTTTTTCTCCTGTCACAAATAACATCCATTTAGCTGTTTATGAAGAATATGCACCTTTTTGATAAATCTGGCACAAGTACAGATGACATATGCACAGACAAACAGTGGGAAAAAAAACTTGATTTATACATACAATGATAAATTCCCCACATGTCCGTAAGGTAGGCCTTATAATAATTTCCAAATAATAATACCATAAATTACACATACGGAGTAAAAAATAATAATAATAATAATAATATTGCCGCACAATACTTATAATAGGGGGAAAATTATATTATTTTACAGTTGGCAAATTATGGAATCACACAACTGGTGGGGCAAGGGAATCCATGTTTGTGTTTCTGTATAAAAATTCATGTTTGTGTATGTCAGGATTCGGCAGGCTGGAGGTGGATCCTCTGTGTCAGAGAGGGATTGGCGTGGACCGTACCGGTGGACTGGTTCTAAGTTGCTACTGGTATTCACCAGAGCCCGCCGCAAAGCGGGATGGTCTTGCTGCGGCAGTAGCAACCAGGTCATATCCACCGGTAACGGCTCAACCTCTCTGACTGCTGAGACAGGCACGGTACAGAAGGACAAGGCAAGAGCAAGGTCGGACGTAGCAGAAGGTCAGGGCAGGCAGCAAGGGTCATAGTCAGGGGCAACAGCAGAAGGTCTGGAACACAGGCTTGGGACATACACAAAACGCTTTCACTGGCACAAGGCAACAAGATCCGGCAATACTGGGAAGGGGAAGTGAGGTTATATAGGCGTGGAGCAGGTGGGAGCTAATTACACTGATTGGGCCAGGCACCAATTAGTGGTGCACTGGCCCTTTAAATCTTAGAGAGCTGCCGCACGCGCGCCCTAGAGAGCGGAGCCGCGCGCGCCAGGACGTGACAGCTGGGGACCGGGCCAGGTGAGCAGACTGGGATGCGATCCGCGAGCGGGCGCGTCCCGCTATGCGAATCGCATCCCCGCCGGCAGTGTCAGTGCAGCGCTCCCGGTCAGCGGGTATGACCGGGGCGCTGCAGAGAGGAGAACGCTGCGAGCGCTCCGGGGAGGAGCAGGGACCCCGAGCGCTCGGCATAACAGTGTAGGGCAAGGGAATCCATGTTTGTGTTTCTGTATAAAAATCCATGTTTGTGTTTCTGTATAAAAATCCCTTGGGCTGGCCACAATTTCAGATCTAAAATGGTTCACAGTTCTACACAATGGAAGCACTTATCTTCTAGCAAATTATGAGTGGGCATGTCTTTAGGGAGATCACTTGAGTAAGTAAAGGGATCCTACGCAGGATGCTCTGTAGACTTTAGGGAGGTAGATCAGCTAGGAAAAGAAATATAAATGGGGGCCCCTTTACTGTAGCAGAACTAGGGCCATTGGGGGATTCCCCAGTACCCTGGTGGACATGTCTGGTTCTGGAAATAAGTGGCAAATATGGTGCAACAACACAGCTTTAGACCCCCTAATGGAAACAAAGCACACCAATGCAGTTGACATAAAACAAATTAATCCTCTGCTCCAATAGGGTTAAAAAATAAGGTTTTATTCCAAAAAACCTGGCCCAAAAACAATGGGTTTCGGGATTCCATTTAATCAGACCATTAACCCTTTAGATGCCATGGTCAATATTGCTTGCAGGGTCTGATTAATGTGAAAATGGCAGTCATAGGTTTCCTTACTTCCTCCGCACCGCTCTTCCAGGATCTATTTGCATATTCTGCCTTCTGACAGACTATACCAGTGGATTGTCAATGTTACTGATTAGTGCAATGCCAGGGACATTTTTAAGATGGTCTACATGTTGGTCATTTAAAGGAGATATATATTGCTTCTAGATATTAATGGGCAGAACTATACAGAAAAGAGGTAGCACATTATGGATGGAGTATGCCTTGATGTATATACTGGGACAACCCTTTTAAGCAGCCCATTGTCTTCTTTCCTGAAGGGATCTTTACTTGCTAGTAGGGATGTCCCGATACCATTTTTTTAAGATCAAGTACGAGTACTGATAGTTCTTTTTAAGTACTTGCTGATACCAATTACCAATACTTTTTTTTAAATGTCGTGTGAGAGGATTTTGTAGGGTTTTTTTTATGGGAAAAAGGGGGTGTTTTGAGTTTTTATTAGAGGAAGGGATTTTTTTATATTAAAAAACAAAACAAATATTTTTTATTTTATTTAAACCTTTTGAAAAGGGGAGTGATTTCAACTTTTATTAGGAAAAGGGTTAATTCCCTTTTTTTTCACTATTTTTTTAGTTCCCGTAGGGGACTATTACATGCAATCTGTGGATTGCATACCATGATCAAGTGTTGATCAGTGTTATCGGTACTCTTTTACTACTGCCTGCCATGGCTGGCTACAGTATAGGAGCGACGAATGGACAACATGGAGCACAGTAAGGGACCTCAGGCCATCATCTCAGATGATCGGGACACTGTGATTCCACCACGGTGATCCCGATCAGCATCTAACTGGCAATCATTTCAGAACTTTTTGATTGCGGCATCTAAAGGGTTAAGGCCGGAAATCACAGCGATCGGCATTAGCCAGAGGTCCTGTCTATGATGCGCACAGCATAGTTCTGCAGCGTGCACAGGGCACCTCCGTGATACCTGCCAACAGGGGTCCTGCCATCAGATATCAGATATGGTATCGGGGACATTTGCGTACCCGCAAGTACTCGTGCAAATGTCCAGTATTGGTCCAGATACCATTATCGGTATCAGGACATCTTGTTCATTCATCTGATTTGGTAGCAAACATTGTCAGACACTGGGATCTTATGGTAACATAAAATGAAAAAAGACAGATATGCCCTGTTAACATACCCCCTACTTCTTGTTTTCCTTTTCTGATTTCATTTTTTGTTTGTTATGGATTCGGCCAGTGGTCTCCAAACTGCGGCCCTTTAAATGTTGCAAAACTACAACTCCCAGCATCCTCGGACAGCCACCGACTCCCGGGGCATGCTGGAAGTTGTAGTTTTGCTAGGCCATGGTTTGGGGACCAATTGATTAGGCTATGTACCTAATTTTATTTAAGGGTCCTCTTTTTGTTATGTGTTTCAGCTCATACACAGGACAAATCAGCTTTATTGTTACGTAACAACAGAACAATTTGTTTTGCCACAAACTTGTGCCTTCCTCAGGTCTGCCAAATTTGGTGGACCTGCGGAAGGCACAAGTTGGTCCAAAACACATTATCCCGTTGTTATGGGATGTCTGTGGTCATTCCTACACCAGTTATACAGCAGTGCCTCTAAAACTCTCCTTTTACCCCCGCTCTGTAATTGCTTATATGCTCAAGCATATGATCCTGTCATTAAAGGGGATCCGTGGTCCCTTTTCTCCCTCCCACACATTTTGTACTCATTTTGTATGCTGTTAAAAATAAATATTGGGGCAAAGATCACATAAGAATTATGAGATCAGCTGTCAAACAGAGGTACAGGAACTATATTGTGAACTACACTAACTTTACAGCCCCATGTAGCATAGTCAAATAAAAAAAATACCGGTACCCAGTTAAACCAACATCGAGCTTGTTGTTCTCATCTAGAAATAGATACAGTACCTTGTTCAATTGTGTTTGATGATCTCTTCCAATTTTTGTACAAACACACCGGCACAAACACCAATATTATGATGATTGAGAATATGGTAACCATATATGACCTTTCTGTAATAAGCAAAAATAGATCTCAGAATTCATATAACATAATGTAATAATAAAAACCCATTATTCAGACAGAGAACCGTGCCACAGTCATCTTATGTAAGCATTTAATGGAAACTCAACATTTTCGTAATCTTCATACAATGCCAACCACAGTTCCCATAACTCATAACAATCTAGTGCCATTGTATTCATAACAGACAAGCATTAAAACATTAGTTAATATCCCATAACTACTTCAGCCACAGTGCCACATTAAAGTGCAAACCACATTGTCACAGAGCCCCAAAAAATGCCAGCCTGTATAGATGCCACCTGGTCACTAGATGACAGAATTGTCTTCACTTATAGAATAATTTCTTATTGTCACTCCCAGTATCCAGATAGTTGGTTCTGAACCAAGAAGTATTACAAGCAATCAGTTGTAAGAAAAAAAAATACAAAGCTTGTACAGTGGTCCCTCAACATACGATGGTAATTCGTTCCAAACGGCCCATCGTTTGTCGAATCCATTGTATGTTGAGGGATCCGTGCAATGTAAAGTATAAAAAGCTTTACTCACCTGTCCCCGCCGCTCCGTACCAGGTCCTTACCGCTCCCGATGCTGTCCCAGGGGCTCCCGATTCTGTCCCGCTGCTCCGGTGTCTTCTTCGGGATCCTCTGGCTTCTTCCGCATCTTCTGCAGGGTCCGGGCCTCGCTTTCTGGTGACGTTATTACGCTGCTGCGCCGGCACGGCGTGCGTAGTGACGTAATAACGACGCCGGAAAGCGAGGCCCTTACCCTGGAGGAGAAGCAAAAGACGCCGGAGGATCCCGAAGTGGACCCGGAGCAGCGGGGATAGGTAAGTGAACCTGTCCGGGATGCTTAAACTGCTATCCGACAGCAGCTTAAGCATTTTGCGCTGTCGGATAGCAGTTAATGCGATGGCCCCGACATATAAAAGCATTGTATGTCATCGACATCGACATGCGATGGTCTCTGAGAGGCCATCGTATGTCGATTTTATCATATGTCGGGGCCATCGCATGTCGGGGGGTTACTGTATAAATAATGGCAGGTAAATAAAATAATAAGAATAGTAACTAAATAATACAATGCATTCAGAAGTTTGCAGACCCTTTGATTTTTTTCACATTTTGTTATGTTGCGGCTTTATGGTTGAGTTAACAAAAAATAAATAAATAAACAAAATACAAAAAAATCTTCATGCCCTCATTAATGAGAATGTAAAAAAGTAAGTAAGTAAGTTTATTAAAACGGAACAACTACATTTTCACATAAACATAAATATTTAGACCCTTTGCTATGACACTTAAAATTTTGCTCTGGTGGCCTCCTATTCCTCTTGATCATTTTTCAAATGTTGATATTGGACATCAGAGCAGAAACCAAGCCGTGAGTTAGAAGCCATGAGTATAGCATGTAGAGCTCAGGGACAGGACTGAGTGGAGGCACATATCTGGAGAAGGGGTCAAAAAAATTTCTGCTGCACGAAAAGTTCTCAAAAGCATAGTGGCCTTCATCATTCTTAAACAAGTTAGACTCTTCAAAGAGCTGGCTGACTCCCCAAAGTCATCAGGGGAGAAAGGCCCTGGTAAGAGAGAAAACCAAGAACCTAATGTGCACTCGGGCTGAGCTCCAAAGTGTCTACATGCAAATGAATTTAGGGATTTTCGGCCATTTTTCCCTGCAGATCCTTTCAAGCTCTGTCAGGTTGGATGAGGATTGTCAATGGAGGCCATTTTTAGATCTCTCCATAGATGTTCCAGTTCAAGTCAAGGCTCTGGCTGAGTCTGTCAAGGACATTTACAGAAATGTTCCAAGTCACTCCTGTGCCGTCTTTACTGTTGTTACGCCGAGCGCTCCGGGTCCCCGCTCCTCCCCGGAGCGCTCGCTACACTCTCGCTATTGCAGCGCTCCGGTCAGATCCACTGACCCGGTGCGCTGCGATCCTGCCTCCAGCCGGGATGCGATTCGCGATGCGGGTGGCGCCCGATCGCGATGCGCACCCCGGCTCTCGTACCTGACTCGCTCTCCGTCGGTCCTGTCCCGGCGCGCGCGGCCCCGCTCCCTAGGGCGCGCGCGCGCCGGGTCTCTGCGATTTAAAGGGCCACTGCGCCGCTGATTGGCGCAGTGGTTCTAATCAGTGTGTTCACCTGTGCACTCCCTATGTATACCTCACTTCCCCTGCACTCCCTCGCCGGATCTTGTTGCCATTGTGCCAGTGAAAGCGTTTCCTTGTGTGTTCCTAGCCTGTGTTCCAGACCTCCTGCCGTTGCCCCTGACTACGATCCTTGCTGCCTGCCCCGACCTTCTGCTACGTCCGACCTTGCTTCTGTCTACTCCCTTGTACCGCGCCTATCTTCAGCAGTCAGAGAGGTTGAGCCGTTGCTAGTGGATACGACCTGGTCACTACCGCCGCAGCAAGACCATCCCGCTTTGCGGCGGGCTCTGGTGAACACCAGTAGTGACTTAGAACCGGTCCACTAGCACAGTCCACGCCAATCCCTCTCTGGCACAGAGGATCCACCTTCTGCCAGCCGGCATCGTGACAGTAGATCCGGCCATGGATCCCGCTGAAGTTCCTCTGCCAGTTGTCGCCGACCTCACCACGGTGGTCGCCCAGCAGTCACAACAGATAGCGCAACAAGGCCACCAGCTGTCTCAACTGACCGTGATGCTACAGCAGCTACTACCTCAGCTTCAGCAATCATCTCCTCCGCCAGCTCCTGCACCTCCTCCGCAGCGAGTGGCCGCTTCAGGCCTACGACTATCCTTGCCGGATAAATTTGATGGGGACTCTAAATTTTGCCGTGGCTTTCTTTCTCAATGTTCCCTGCACTTGGAGATGATGTCGGACCAGTTTCCTACTGAAAGGTCTAAGGTGGCTTTCGTAGTCAGCCTTTTGTCTGGAAAAGCTCTGTCATGGGCCACACCGCTCTGGGACCGCAATGACCCCGTCACTGCCTCCGTACACTCCTTCTTCTCGGAAATTCGAAGTGTCTTTGAGGAACCTGCCCGAGCCTCTTCTGCTGAGACTGCCCTGTTGAACCTGGTCCAGGGTAATTCTTCCGTTGGCGAGTACGCCGTACAATTCCGTACTCTTGCTTCAGAACTATCCTGGAATAATGAGGCCCTCTGCGCGACCTTTAAAAAAGGCCTATCCAGCAACATTAAAGATGTTCTGGCCGCACGAGAAATCCCTGCTAACCTACATGAACTCATTCATCTAGCCACTCGCATTGACATGCGTTTTTCCGAAAGGCGTCAGGAGCTCCGCCAGGATACGGACTTTGTTCGCACGAGGCGTTTTTTCTCCCCGGCTCCTCTCTCCTCTGGTCCCCTGCAATCCGTTCCTGTGCCTCCCGCCGTGGAGGCTATGCAAGTTGACCGGTCTCGCCTGACACCTCAAGAGAGGACACGACGCCGCATGGAGAATCTCTGCCTGTACTGTGCCGGTACCGAACACTTCCTGAAGGATTGTCCTATCCGTCCTCCCCGCCTGGAAAGACGTACGCTGACTCCGCACAAAGGTGAGACAGTCCTTGATGTCAACTCTGCTTCTCCACGTCTTACTGTGCCTGTGCGGATATCTGCCTCTACCTTCTCCTTCTCTACTATGGCCTTCTTGGATTCCGGATCTGCAGGAAATTTTATCTTGGCCTCTCTCATCAACAGGTTCAACATCCCGGTGACCAGTCTCGCCAGACCCCTCTACATCAATTGTGTTAACAATGAAAGATTGGACTGTACCATACGTTTTCGCACGGAGCCCCTCCTAATGTGCATCGGACCTCATCACGAAAAAATTGAGTTTTTGGTCCTCCCCAATTGCACTTCTGAAATTCTCCTTGGACTACCCTGGCTTCAACACCATTCCCCAACCCTGGATTGGTCCACAGGGGAGATCAAGAGTTGGGGTACCTCTTGTTTCAAGGACTGCCTTAAACCGGTTCCCAGTACTCCCTGCCGTGACCCTGTGGTTCCCCCTGTAACCGGTCTCCCTAAGGCCTATATGGACTTTGCTGATGTATTTTGCAAAAAACAAGCTGAGACTCTACCTCCTCACAGGCCTTATGACTGTCCTATTGACCTCCTCCCGGGCACTACTCCACCCCGGGGCAGAATTTATCCTCTGTCCGCCCCAGAGACTCTTGCTATGTCTGAGTACATCCAGGAAAATTTAAAAAAGGGCTTTAACCGCAAATCCTCCTCTCCTGCCGGAGCTGGATTATTCTTTGTGTCCAAAAAAGATGGCTCCCTACGTCCTTGCATTGACTACCGCGGTCTTAATAAAATCACGGTAAAGAACCGCTATCCTCTACCTCTTATCTCTGAACTCTTTGATCGCCTCCAAGGTGCCCACATCTTTACCAAACTGGACTTAAGAGGTGCTTATAATCTCATCCGCATCAGGGAGGGGGATGAATGGAAAACGGCATTTAACACTAGAGATGGACACTTTGAGTATCTGGTCATGCCCTTTGGCCTGTGCAACGCCCCTGCCGTCTTCCAAGACTTTGTTAATGAAATTTTTCGTGATCTCTTATATTCCTGTGTTGTTGTGTATCTGGACGATATTCTGATTTTTTCTGCCAACCTAGAAGAACACCGCCAACATGTCCGCATGGTTCTTCAGAGACTTTGTGACAATCAACTTTATGCCAAAATGGAGAAATGTCTGTTTGAATGTCAATCTCTTCCTTTCCTAGGATACTTGGTCTCTGGCCGGGGACTACAAATGGATCCAGACAAACTCTCTGCCGTCTTAGATTGGCCACGCCCCTCCAGACTCCGTGCTATCCAACGCTTTTTGGGGTTCGCCAATTATTACAGACAATTTATTCCTCATTTTTCCACCATTGTGGCCCCTATCGTGGCTTTAACCAAAAAGAATGCCAATCCTAAGTCATGGCCTCCTCAAGCGGAAGACGCCTTTAAACGGCTCAAGGCTGCCTTTTCTTCTGCTCCCGTGCTCTCCAGACCTGACCCATCTAAACCCTTCCTATTGGAGGTTGATGCCTCCTCAGTAGGAGCTGGAGCGGTTCTTCTACAAAAAAATTCTTCCGGGCATGCTGTTACTTGTGGTTTTTTTTCTAGGACCTTTTCTCCGGCGGAGAGGAACTACTCCATTGGGGATCGAGAGCTACTGGCCATTAAATTAGCACTTGAGGAATGGAGGCATCTGCTGGAGGGATCAAAATTTCCAGTTATTATTTACACCGATCACAAGAATCTCTCCTATCTCCAGTCTGCCCAACGGCTGAATCCTCGCCAGGCCAGGTGGTCTCTGTTCTTTGCCCGGTTTAATTTTGAAATTCACTTTCGTCCTGCCGATAAGAACATTAGGGCCGATGCTCTCTCTCGTTCCTCGGACGCCTCGGAAGTAGAGCTCTCTCCGCAACACATCATTCCTCCTGACTGCCTGATCTCCACTTCTCCAGCCTCCATCAGGCAAACTCCTCCAGGGAAGACCTTCGTCTCTCCACGCCAACGCCTCGGAATCCTCAAATGGGGTCACTCCTCCCATCTTGCAGGCCATGCGGGCATCAAGAAATCCGTGCAACTCATCTCTCGTTTCTATTGGTGGCCGACTCTGGAGACGGATGTTGTTGATTTTGTGCGGGCCTGCACTGTCTGTGCCCGGGATAAGACTCCTCGCCAGAAGCCCGCTGGTCTTCTTCATCCTCTGCCTGTCCCCGAACAGCCTTGATCTCTGATTGGTATGGACTTTATTACAGACTTACCCCCATCCCGTGGCAACACTGTTATTTGGGTGGTCGTTGATCGATTTTCCAAGATGGCACATTTTATTCCTCTTCCTGGTCTTCCTTCAGTGCCTCAGTTGGCAAAACAATTTTTTGTACACATTTTTCGTCTTCACGGGTTGCCCACGCAGATCGTCTCGGATAGAGGCGTCCAATTCGTGTCAAAATTCTGGAGGGCTCTCTGTAAACAACTCAAGATTAAATTAAACTTTTCTTCTGCTTATCATCCTCAGTCCAATGGGCAAGTAGAAAGAGTTAACCAGGTCCTGGGTGATTATTTACGGCATTTTGTTTCCTCCCGCCAGGATGACTGGGCAGATCTTCTACCATGGGCCGAATTCTCGTATAACTTCAGAGTCTCTGAGTCTTCTTCCAAATCCCCATTTTTCGTGGTGTACGGCCGTCACCCTCTTCCCCCCCCTCCCTACTCCCTTGCCCTCTGGTTTGCCCGCTGTGGATGAAATAACTCGTGATCTTTCCACCATATGGAAAGAGACCCAAAATTCTCTCTTACAGGCTTCATCACGCATGAAGAAGTTTGCTGATAAGAAAAGAAGAGCTCCCCCCATTTTTTCTCCCGGAGACAAGGTATGGCTCTCCGCTAAATATGTCCGCTTCCGTGTTCCCAGCTACAAATTGGGACCACGCTATCTTGGTCCTTTCAAAATTTTGTGCCAGATTAATCCTGTCTCTTACAAACTTCTTCTTCCTCCTTCTCTTCGTATTCCTAATGCCTTTCACGTTTCTCTTCTTAAACCACTCATCATCAACCGTTTCTCTCCCAAACTTGTTTCTCCCACTCCTGTTTCCGGCTCCTCGGACATCTTCTCCGTAAAGGAGATACTGGCCTCCAAGAAGGTCAGAGGGAAAACCTTTTTTTTGGTCGATTGGGAGGGCTGTGGTCCTGAAGAGAGATCCTGGGAACCTGAGGACAATATCCTAGACAAAAGTCTGGTCCTCAGGTTCTCAGGCTCCAAGAAGAGGGGGAGACCCAAGGGGGGGGGGTACTGTTACGCCGAGCGCTCCGGGTCCCCGCTTCTCCCCGGAGCGCTCGCTACACTCTCGCTATTGCAGCGCTCCGGTCAGATCCACTGACCCGGTGCGCTGCGATCCTGCCTCCAGCCGGGATGCGATTCGCGATGCGGGTGGCGCCCGATCGCGATGCGCACCCCGGCTCCCGTACCTGACTCGCTCTCCGTCGGTCCTGTCCCGGCGCGCGCGGCCCCGCTCCCTAGGGCGCGCGCGCGCCGGGTCTCTGCGATTTAAAGGGCCACTGCGCCGCTGATTGGCGCAGTGGTTCTAATCAGTGTGTTCACCTGTGCACTCCCTATGTATACCTCACTTCCCCTGCACTCCCTCGCCGGATCTTGTTGCCATTGTGCCAGTGAAAGCGTTTCCTTGTGTGTTCCTAGCCTGTGTTCCAGACCTCCTGCCGTTGCCCCTGACTACGATCCTTGCTGCCTGCCCCGACCTTCTGCTACGTCCGACCTTGCTTCTGTCTACTCCCTTGTACCGCGCCTATCTTCAGCAGTCAGAGAGGTTGAGCCGTTGCTAGTGGATACGACCTGGTCACTACCGCCGCAGCAAGACCATCCCGCTTTGCGGCGGGCTCTGGTGAACACCAGTAGTGACTTAGAACCGGTCCACTAGCACGGTCCACGCCAATCCCTCTCTGGCACAGAGGATCCACCTTCTGCCAGCCGGCATCGTGACAACTGTGTTCTTAGAGTCGTAACAATATAGCTACAGAGCCCCCATACAATGCCCCCCACAGTGCCTTCATCCATAGATAGCCCCAGAGGCCACATACGTTGCCACCAACAAGGCCAAACACCCTAATAGACTAACACTAACTGTGAACTCCCATACAGTGAGTCTCATATGGTGCCAGCTACAGATTTTTATAACATCCTGCGTCCTGTGTTTTTTTGGGGGGTTTTAACTCCATTAAACCTCACTGCTTTACATGTAGTAAATAAGTCAGCACATAATAATTAAATAAGTCAGCATATGGTATTGATCAGGTTTTCTCGTCTGAAACCCTCATAGATCACTATCACTAATTAGGGTATGATTAAAAGATATTTTCTGCAAAAAAATAAAAATAAAACTTTTTATATTTAATCTTTACCTGACAAATGGTTGGCTAGGTCATCCGGCGGTAGGGATTCAGGTATGACCTCTGCAGGTGGGACAGGCTCTGTAACAGAAAAAAGATTTTTAAAAATACTATAATATTAGACCCCCTTCACATATGTCCTGTGATCCACCACTGTAGAAAAGGTGCGGGAGGCAAACTGATGGTAGAACTGATCGCATCTATTTAAAGGGGATAGTTCACATTTATCTAGTGCTTCAATTTGAATGCTGGATTGCTGGGCACTCTGCACAGCACCAGACGGGGGAACACGTATTGCGGCATTTCCCCACATGGCCCCACGTGGCGGACACTAGACAACTGATGCCAACTTATGTACTCTGCCATCAGGTCCGTACAGTTTTAGGGTGGGTTCACTGAGTCAGATCACCGGATATACCCAGCCTTAGAGGTACATTATCAGACAGAGAAAATTGTCTTACAGCTATGTATGTATATTTTTTTTCAAGGTGAGTTAGACAAAACATATACGTTTTTAGACTCTAGTGATGCGGATGGCCTATAGCAAAGTGTGTGTGTAGGGGATTGGGCCGGGGGGAGGGGGGCTAGTGGTGCAATTTGTTTGTTTTATCTGCCTAGGGCAAAGCAATACCTTGTCCTGGTCTTGCCTATGGCCCTGATTAGATTGTGTACACTTTATAACCTATATTTTCTATCACTGAACCAGTTACGTACACCAGCCCAAGCATTCTCATCTCATGAACCAAACTTCCATACTTTTCATGTGGCACAGTATCAAATGCTTTAGACTAAAGCAACATATAGAACATCCAGTAAATCTTATTTTTCTTACCATCGAAATTAAACTAACAAGTCTATGGTTTCCAGAATTACTTCCTAAAGAGGTGTTCCAAGAATAGAAAAATAAAGTAATTTTCTCTTTAAAAACAGCTCATGTTGTATAGTATATTAACCTGGCTTCATTTACTTCAATGGAACTAAGGTGCAGAACCACACACAACCTGAGGACAGGAGTGGTGCTGTTCTGTTATTCTAGTCCTGAAGAATCCATTAAACTGTCTTTCTGGAATATTTGCAACTGGAGATGAGCGAACTAACAGTAAATTCGATTCGTCACAAACTTCTCGGCTCGGCAGTTGATGACTTTTCCTGCATAAATTAGTTCAGCTTTCAGGTGCTCCGGTGGGCTGGAAAAGGTGGATACAGACCTAGGAGACTCTTTCCTAGGAATGTATCTACCTTTTCCAGCCCACCGGAGCACCTGAAGGCTGAACTAATTTACGCAGGATAAGTCATCAACTGCCGAGCCGAGAAGTTTGTGACAAATCGAATTTACTGTAAGTTCGCTCATCTCTATTTGCAACACATTTGTTATACACCAGAACTGGGGAACAGACCCTGTTATTATAGGTTATCTATGTTACTATCACTGTTTACTCTCTGACAGGTGTCTGTACAGTGTAACCTACCTTATGGTCCCATTCAGATTCTGTTCCTGTGTTCTGGCTGCCTTAAAGGGGTACTCCAGAGGAACTTTTTTTTTTTTTTTTAATCAACTTGTGCCAGAAAGTTAAACAGATTTGTAAATTACTTCTATATAAAAAGCTTAACCCTACCAGTACTTATCAGCTGCTGTATGCTTCAGAGAAAGTTCTTTTCTTTTTAAATGTATTTTCTGTCTGACCACAGTGCTCTCCGCTGACACCTCTGTCCATGTCAGGAACTGTCCAGAGTAGGAGCAAATCCCCATAGCAAACCTCTCCTGCTTCAGACAGTTCCTAACATGGAAAGAGGTGTCAGCAGAGAGCACTGTGGTCAGACTGGAAAGAAATTAAAAAAGAAAAGAACTTTCTCTGGAGTATACAGCAGCTGATAAGTGCTGGAAGGATTAAGATATTTAAAGAGTACCTGTCATCAAAAAAAACTTTTGATATTTTGTATATTACTGTATTCCAAACAACATTCCAATTTAATGTATTTACATTTTTTTATTTTATTTCTATGTGTATTTTCGTTTTGAAAAATGACCACTAGGGGTCTCCCTACATATCCCGGCTGCAAGTCTCTTATAGAGTTTGGACTTATGCTGGCCCGGGATTAATCCGAACTCTCATACAGCAGCCAGGACAGCCAGCAAAGGCCTGCGAAGAGGGAGGAAGTGATCCTCTAGCAGGCTTCAGTTACATTGCGCCTGCTGAGGAATGCACATTTTCTCCAGCGAGGACTCTCACTATGTGAGCAAGATAACCGGTAAGAAACAGAGCTTTTTAAAGCTTGGAAAATATTTCTAAGGTTGGGAGGGGTGTTAGGAGTAGTTAGGGACTATCATCTGAGCTAGTTTAGAAAAGATTGTTTCTTGACAGGTACTAATTTAATAGAAGTAATTTACAAATCTGTTTAACTTTTTTGGCACCAGTTGATTTTCAAAAACATTTTTTCCAACAGAGTACCCCCTTAAAGGGGTACTTCGGTGGAAAACATATTTTTTTTTTATTTAGATCAACTGGTGCCAGAAAGATAAACAGATTTGTAAATTACTTCTATAAAAAAAAATATTCACCCTTCCAGTACTTTTTAGCAGCTGTATGCTACAGAGGAAATTCTTTTCTTTTTGAATTTTTTTTTTGTCTTATCCACAGTGCTCTCTGATACCCTTTGCTAACGCCTGATGTCCCGTATCATTAACTGTCCAGAGCAGGTGAAAATCCCCATAGCAAACCTATGCTGCTCTGGACAGTTCCTGATACGGGCATCAGGTGTCAGCAGAGAACAATGTGGACAAGACAAAAAAGAAATTCAAAAAGAAAAGAATTTCCTCTGAGGCATACAGCTGCAGATTTTTTTTAATAGAAGTAATTTACAAATCTGTTTAACTTTCTGGCACCAGTTGATTTAAAAAATAAATAAATAAATAAATGTTTTCCACCAGAGTACCCCTTACAGTGATTCTGTCCATGAAAACTGATTCCAATTATTTTATTTTGTTTCATAAATTTGCTTCAAGTTGCCTTCTGGTTCGGACCTGATATGTTCCTGGATTCTTTTAGTCTCCGCCTTCTGGATTTCATGTAACACTTTAGTATTCTGTTTTCCTGTGTCTACTCCTGCAACTACTGGACACTGTAGAATCTATATATGCAATTTCAGAGTCTACATTTAGCAGACTACCTCTGGTGGTAAAAGAAGTGTTCTACTGTTTAGTTACTTCTGACTTGTGTTGTTGTTTGTCAACTAGACATGTGCAATTCGGTTCGGCACGAATGTCTAAATTAACGAATTTTACCGTTTTCGTGCATTCGGACCCATCCGAATGCACGAAAACATATTTTGAACATTCCCGAATAGCCACGATAATACGAATAGCAAAGTAACGAATACATTCGTTATTTCCCGACCTGTAAATAACGAATGCATTCGTTATCCGTAAACGACGTGAAGAATTAATTCTGATAACAAAGTTAATAAAAAGGATACAGATAGTTAGATTTTTCGGATACATTCGGTATTCGGGTACATTCGGTAGATCTTTTTATTCTTTTTTTGGACTTTAGCGATCCTAAAAAGTTATGGAGATACCTTTTTTATTAAAATTTTGTAGGGTATCATAAAAAAAATCATAATAAAAAAGATACAGTGGTGATGGAAAAAATTGTATCTAATGAAATGTATGATTTTTATTATGAAATGTTTATTCATTTTTAAACAGGGATCAATTTATGTGAGCGGGTAAAGCACTAAAAATGTAGCCGACAATAGTAAAAATGTAGTGTGTGCGTGTTTTTCACTTTTTTTTTTTAAACATTTTTTAGGTAGTACTACTACTCCCAGCAAGGAACACACTCTTCCATGATGGGAGTAGTAGTTACCTGTACTAATTGACAGATCGCAGGGGTCCCTTGCGATCCTCTTGTATAATGTACAGATGCGGTGGCTGTTCTTCTATGGTCCCCTGCACTCACGTATATATACACATATTCATATTTCCCGCAGAGCTGTGATTGGCCAGATGGTTCCAGCCAATCACAGCTCTCTTTGAGAAATAGGAATATGTGTATATATACGGCCGTGCAGGGGACCATAGAAGAGCGGCCGCCGCATTCATACATTATACTGGAGGATCGCAGCGGGTGTCAGGAGTGATACCCGCAGTGATCTTTCCTTTACTACAAGTACTACCACTCCCAACATGGAGTACACTCTGCTCCATGCTGGGAACTGTAGTACCTGTATTAATAGACAGATCGCAGCGGGTGTCAGAAGTTACACTCGCTGCCATATGTCTATTAATGCAGGTACTACAGCTCCCAGCATGGAGCAGAGTGTGCTCCATGTTGGGAGTATTAGTACCTGCAGTAAGGGACAGATCCCAGGAATGTCACTCCTCCTGACACCCGCTGCGATCCTCCTGATGTGAATGTCGGGATCAGCTGTTCTCAGGGCTACAGAGTCGGGAGAACAGCTGACGCTGAGCCGTAGGTATATATCGTATATCTACTGCCCAGCAATAACTTACAGTGAGCTTGCAATGTGTATACAGTATACACATTGCTGGCTCACTTAACCCCTTGCTGAGCTGTGCGCTATGCGCAAGCCCAGCAAGGGAAGAGTTAACTTACACTGCTGCACAGTGTAAATTAACCCTTTGGGCGGTATACACAATATACAGCTATCTATAGATAGCTGTATACAGTGTATACAGAAGATGAAGTCCAGCTTACTTCCCTGAGTCCCGGGCCGGGTTCGTGTAGCTCCGCCCCCCTAGTGATGACGTCATTAGGGGGCGGAGCTACAGAAGGGAACAAGGCTAGTTAATCTGAAGCTCTGTTCACATTGTACGTTTTGTATAATGTGAACAGACCCTTCTGGCAGTGTCTACCCAGACAGGGAGACTCCAGCTGTTGCTAAACTACAACTCCCAGCATGCCCAGACAGCCAAAGGCTGTCTGGGCATGCTGGGAGTTATAGTTTTGCACCAATTGGTGGCTCCCTGTTTGGGTAGACATTGCATCATGGATGCTCTCCCCAGCGGACTGCGCCAAAAATGTCATAACCAATTTTTTGTGTTTTTTTCTTCTCGTTTCAGATCCGTGTATGCAGAGGATTACTGCGGATTCGATGGATTACGGCGGATTATTTATTTTTTCCTTTAATAAAATGGTTAACGAGGGCTGTGGGGGAGTGTTTTTTTAAATAAAATAATTTTTCCAATGTGTTGTGTTTTTTTTTTTTTATTGAATTTTCAGGGTTAGTAGTGGAAGCTGTCTTATTGATGGAATCCATTACTAGGCCAAGGCTTAGTGCTAGCCCCCAAAACAGCTAGCGCTAACCCCCAATTATTACCCCGGTACCCACCGCCACAGGGGTGCCGGGAAGAGCCGGTACCAACAGGCCCGGAGCGTCAAAATGGCGCTCCTGGTCCTAGGCGGTAACAGGCTGGTGTTATTTAGGCTGGGGAGGGCCAGTAACAATGGTCCTCGCCCACCCTGGTAACGTCAGGCTGTTGCTGTTTGGTTGGTATTGTGCTGAGAATGAAAATACGGGGAACCCTATGCGTTTTTTTTTTTATTTAAATAAAAAAAAAAAACGCATAGGGTTCCCCGTATTTTCATTCTCAGCACAATACCAACCAAACAGCAACAGCCTGACGTTACCAGGGTGGGCGAGAACCATTGTTACTGGCCCTCCCCAGCCTAAATAACGCCAGCCTGTTACCGCCTAGGTCCAGGAGCGCCATTTTTGACGCTCCGGGCCTGTTGGTACCGGCTCTTCCCGGCACCCCTGTGGCGGTGGGTACCGGGGTAATAATTGGGGGTTAGCGCTAGCTGTTTTTGGGGCTAGCACTAAGCCCTGGCCTAGTAATGGATTCCGTTAATAAGACAGCTTCCGCTACTAACCCTGAAAATTCAATAAAAATAAAAAAAAAACACAACACATTGGAAAAATTATTTTATTTAAAAAAACACTCCCCCACAGCCCTCGTTAACCATTTTATTAAAGGAAAAAATAAATAATCCGCCGTAATCCATCGAATCCGCAGTAATCCTCTGCATAGACGGATCTGAAAAGAGAAGAAAAAAAACACAAAAAATTGGTTATGACATTTTTGGCGCTGTCCGCTGGGGAGAGAACCCATGATGCAATGTCTACCCAAACAGGGAGCAACCAATTGGTGCAAAACTACAACTCGCAGCATGCCCAGACAGCCTTTGGCTGTCTGGGCATGCTGGGAGTTGTAGTTTAGCAACAGCTGGAGTCTCCCTGTCTGGGTAGACACTGCCAGAAGGGTCTGTTCACATTATACAAAACGTACAATGTGAACAGAGCTTCAGATTAACTAGCCTTGTTCCCTTCTGTAGCTCCGCCCCCTAATGACATCATCACTAGGGGCGGAGCCACACAAACCCAGCCCGGGACTCGAGGGAAGTAAGCTGGACTTCGTCTTCTGTATACACTGTATACAGCTATCTATAGATAGTTGTATAAAGTGTATACCGCCCAAAGGGTTAACCTACACTGTCCAGCAGTGTAAGTTAACTCTTCCCTTGCTGGGCTTGCGCATAGCGCACAGCTCAGCAAGTGGTTAAGTGAGCCAGCAATGTGTATACTGTATATACACATTGCAGGCTCACTGTAAGTTCTTGCTGGGCAGTAGATATACGATGTATACCTACGGCTCAGCGTCAGCTGTTCTCCCGGCTCTGTAGCCCTGAGAACAGCTGATCCTGACATTCACATAAGGACGATCGCAGAGGGTGTCAGGAGAAGTGACATCCGCTGGGATCTGTCCCTTACTGCAGGTACTAATACTCCCAACATGGAGCACACTCTGCTCCATGCTGGGAGCTGTAGTACCTGCATTAATAGAGACAGATCACAGCGAGTGTAACTTCTGACACCCGCTGCGATCTGTCTATTAATGCAGATACTACAGCTCCCAGCATGGAGCAGAGTGTACTCCATGTTGGGAGTGGTAGTACTTGTAGTAAAGGAAAGATCACTGCGGGTATCACTCCTGACACCGGCTGTGATCCTCCAGTATAATGTATGAATGCGGTGGCCGCTCTCCTATGGACCCCTGCATGGCCGTATATATACACATATTCCTATTTCTCACAGAGAGCTGTGATTGGCTGGAACCATCTGGCCAATCACAGCTCTGCGGGAAATATGAATATGTGTATATATACGTGAGTGCAGGGGACCCATAGAAGAGCAGCCGCCACATCTATACATTATACAAGAGGATCGCAAGGGACCCCTGCGGTCTGTCAATTAGTACAGGTAACTACTACTCCCATCATGGAAGAGTGTGTTCCATGCTGGGAGTAGTAGTACTACCTAAAAAATGTTTTAAAAAAAAGTGAAAAACACGCACACACTACATTTTTATTATTGTCGGCTCCATTTTTTGTGCTTTACCCGCTCACATAAATTGATCCCTGTTTAAAAATGAATAAACATTTCATAATAAAATAGATACATTTTGTTAGATACAATTTTTTCCATCACCACTGTATCTTTTTTATTATGATTTTTTTATGATACCCTGCGAAATTTTAATAAAAAAGGTATCTCCACTATTTATTAGGATCGCTAAAGTCCAAAAAAAGACTAAAAAGATTTACGGAATGTACCCGAATACCGAATGTATCCGAAAAAAACCAACACGAATACCCGAATACCGAAAGTATCCGAAAAATCTAAACCGAAAATATTGCCGAACCGAAAAATTTTTCCAAAACGAAACGAAATTAAACGAAAATTTTTCTAGTGCACAAGTCTACTGTCAACTCTGCGACCTTCATCCATCCAGTCCATGTCCCTAATATTTTTGCCTTATAGTTTGTCTCCCTGGTGGACAAGCTCCACAGTCTAACTTTCTCTATGTGAGTGCCCTCTCCAGTGTCCGAGTACCTTCTGCTTGTGCCCCTCTAGGGTTATGTAGCCTTAATTGGTCTATATTTTAATCTCATGTATAACCCTGTATTTACCGGCACAGATGGCTTTTCTGAACTGGCCAATCCAGGGGGCGTTTCGTGGGCAGGGAGTGGGCATGATAATCCTGGTATATTATTTACACCCGGATTTATCATGTACATAATGATTAAAAGCCATCGTCCTGCTAGCATCAGCTGTTTGCAACATTTATCATTTTGGAAAAAACAAAACCAGTTCTGTGGTTTTGGGGTTTATAATTTTGTGCACAATGCACAGAATTAGAAACGCCTTGGGATGTGCTATGTACAGCAATGTATAGCGTATGGCTGTTGCAGCATCAGAGCAGGACTCCCAACATAAAAGAGCGGCCTGTCAGCAGTATACAGAGGTGCAGAGTGGATAAAGTGGGGTATATATTTAGTGATAAATTAGAGATTTAAGAAAAATACAGTCAGGAAACCGGATGGCTAAGTGTTCTCACGCCATGTTTTTCACATGCTGCTTCTTCTTCTTTTTTTTTTTTTTTTTTTTTTTATATCACAGGGGTACCAACAGGCCCAGCACATAAAAAAAAATGGCGCTCCAGGGTATAGGTGGTAGAAAATTTGCATTATTAGGCTGTGGAGGCCAAATAATCTAATAAAATTTTAAAAAATCTGACTTTAAAGGGGTATTCCATGGGTATTTTTTTTTTTTTAAATCAACTGGTTCCAGAAAGTTAAACACATTTATAAATTACTTCTATTTAAAATCTTAATCCTTCCAGTACTTATTTGCTGCTGTATACTCCATAAGTTCTCTTCTTTTTGAATTTATTTTCAGTATGACCACAGTGCTCTCTGCTGAAACCTCTGTCCATGTCAGGATCTGTACAGAGTAGGAGCAAATCCCCTTAGCAAACCTCTCCTGCTCTGGACAGTTCCTGAAATGGACAGAGGTGTCAGCAGAGAGCACTGTGGTCAGACAGAAAAGAAAATCAAAAAGAAAATAACTTCCTGTGAAGCATATAACAGCTGATAAGTACTGGAAGGATTAAGATTTTTAAATAGAAGTGATTTATAAATCTATTTAACTTTCTGGAACCAGTTGATTAAAAAAAATAGCTTGACATGAATACATACCAGGCTCTGTCACAATAAATTCCTCCTCAATTGTTGTATCATTCAATAAGGTAGCATCAGCGATGTAGAGTCCATAATGATTTTTCGTCAGATTGTTAATGCTCAAAACTCTTCCTGAATCAAACAACTTAAATCCATCATCAATATTGCCAACCATTTTGCCATTTTTTATTTTTGCTATTAGACTTCTTTTTCCATTATTTTCATATTTCCAGGTAATATCTTTCACATGTTGGTCATAAGAAATCGTCATGTTCAAGGATGAATGTTCAACCCCAGACATGTTTAGAGGTTGTCCTACAATCAAACACACAAAATAGGATCATTTTTTTTTCATAGATTTTTAACCCCTTGATGATGAAGTAAATATTTGTTGTTTACCTCTCTGAATTAATGAAGCAATAAGTTTTACATTTTTCATAGACACATTTTTATACATTTCTTTAATCTGCTATGAGGTCTTAGTATATTTGGGAAAAATTTTATTTTTTCAAGCACCATTTCTGGACCAGATATATTGGAGATGTATACTTTCTTTCTGTATTGTCTGGATGAGTTTTGTCAAGGTTAGCAACAAGTTTTCTTCTTTTAAGCAACTTATCCAAAAATTACTGAGAGCTAATATTTTTTATGGGCCCAATGGAAAGCCATAAGGGTGAAAGCACATGATCCAGTTGTATTGCCGTCGAGTTGGATTGTGGTTGGCCATATGTAGTGGATTCTTCTGAAATGTTCTGTTAACCTTCGTTAGCAACTAATAAAAAGTAAAAGCTAACAAGTATAACAAAAATGCAGATTAACAGCAGCTTTTTAGAAGTATTCACTGCATTTCACTAACTGAAACTGCAATGCAACTGGATTGTGTATTTTCAACCTAATGAATGATAAGGAACACATGTCTATAACTCAATAAACTGATATGGCTGCTCTATAGACTAGGGTAGCACTAAGGGGGCAGCCTTACTGACTGGAGGGAACCAATTGGGCAGTGCTGCTTAATGTGGGAATGTACTACACGCTAGGGGAACTAATCGTCCAGTAATACTAACTGGGAGCACTAAGTGTGCAGCACAAAAGATGGGGCACTAAGGGTCCAGCATTACTGATTGGGGATCACTAAGGTGGCAGCCCTACATTTGGAGGAAACTAAGTGGAAATACTACTGACAAGGGACACTAAGGGGTGGCAATACAGACTAGCAGCACTTAGACTAAGCACTATAGACTTGGGGAGAACTAAGTGGGGAAGTAGTACAAACTAGGGGGCACTAAGGGGAGAGAACATTAAACAGGAGAGAGCCCTTACGTGGAAATCTTAGGTGAGTTCCTAAACTTTTTCCCCAGGACTTGACCTCTGATTGTATCACTTGTCTAGCAACATTGTATCCGTCCTATAAGCTCACTTCAGACAATGCTGCATTTTGTGAGACTGTCCAGTCTCTAGCAGCGGTATCTTTGCATAAAGAGCCAGAACTTATACATTGGATTACAAATATTCATATACAAATGGATTCATTTGAACAAAACTACTAAGAGATTAATATGCACTTTATTTTCATGGTACCCACCATCTGAACTATTAAATCAATTTCTCAAAAATATCTCAATTTTTTTCGGCTGTCTTATCAGACACTGTGGATAATTTTGACTGATTTATCGGACACTGTGGATAATTTTGGCTGTTTTAATCGGATACTGTGGACACATATTTTTTACAATTTTATGAATTTTACTATTACCTGTTGATATTAGTTACAATTGCCATATTATATTTGTATATTTATTGTGAATTTTTATTGTGTATTTGCCGACCCACAAGGGCCCTGTGAGGTTCGGCACACACTTTAATTATCATATATATTTTATTATAATAAACCTATCATCATCCGATATTCATTGACCCTGAGCCTCAATTTCCATTTTTTATTTATTGCATTTTACACCTTGGGTATAGGTATTATTTGAGTAGCTCGGGTCCCAGGAGACTAGTTGATAAGAGCCTCTCCTACTCTTTATACAACAGTTGAAATGGTGTTAGATTAAGGTGGAAGAATTACTGACTGGGGGCACTAAGGGGCAGCACTTAAGATTAAGGGGCACTAAGGGGGCAGCCCCGATGAATGGAGAAACAAAGTGGGTAGAACTACTGACTGAGGGGGCAGAACTACTGACTGAGGTCACTTTTCTCCCTCCCACACATCAGCCAACCCACCCATTGAAATACACCTGTGATCTCATAAATGCAATAGACCAGTGTATTCTGACAAGGGTGCCTCCAGCTGTTGCAAAACAGAATGATCTTCCTCCAACCCAGCAGTCCCTCCACCCATTGAGGCAAAGATTGGCTCCCTCTGATCACCTGACTAGCGATGTAATATCTCAAGCCGAACTGTAACCTGGGAAAACCTGAGACAATGCTCATTTTGTATGCTGTTAAAACTAAACCTTGGGGCAATCATAACAGAAGAATTGCTAGACCACCATGAAACACAGGTACAGACACTATATTATGAACTATACTAACTTTACAGCCCCTTTAGCATAGTCAAATAAGAAAAAAAAAATCCTGGAATACCCCTTTAAGACTTGTGTAGTTCTTTCCAGTCTGACCACAGTGCTCTCTGCTGCCACCTTTATCCTTGTCATGAACTGTCCAGAGCATGAGAAAATCCCCATAGCAAACCTCTCTAGCTCTGGAAAGTTCCTGCCATGGACAAAAGGGGCAGCAGAGAGCACTGTGGTCAGAATGGAAAGAACTACACAACTTCCTCTGGAGCATACAGCAGCTGATAAGTCCCTGATGATTTAAGATTTTTATATAGAAGTCATTTACAAATCTGTTTAACTTTCTGGCAACAGTTGATTTAATTTTTTTATCCTCTTAGGAGTGAGACCTGATGCAATCAACAACTTTTGACGTGTCTAGCTATCTAACGGGGGGTCGTATACAGTTTACAGCCTTTGCTGTATACTGTATACAGAAGATCTGACTTACCAACCATAGTGTAAACTAAGAATCTAAACCTGGGGAATCTAAACAATGGTTTAATGGATCAGCATGCAATGAAATGCATTATATACTGGTCCATTAAACTATAGTTGCTACATACCTCTCTGTTGGCACAATCCTGCGCTTCATCTCTAAAGCATACCCACGCCTCTAATGATGACATTAGGGGGCGGAGCTACATTAGAAAAGACCTGAACCAAGAAGAAGGTTGGTACATATGTGTTCTGTCCAGTCAGATTTTATCTGTACAAGAAAATAAAGTATCCAGCGCTACATGTTCTTATTAAGTACTGTATTTTTCGCCCTATAGGATGCACTGGCATATAAGACGCACCCAATTTTAAAGGTGCAAAATCTAGAAAAAAAAGATTCTGAACCCAACAGTGATCTTCAACCTGCGGACCTCCAGATGCTGCATAACTACAACTCCCAACATGCCCGGACAGCCAACGGCTGTACGGGCATGCTGGGAGTTGTAGTTTTGCAACATCTGAAGGTCCGCAGGTTGAAGACCACTGGTATAGGAGGTAGTACTCACCTGTCCCCGCCACTCCGGACCCGTCACCGCTGCCCTGGATGTCGCTCCATCGCTGTCGCCGCGTCCCCGTGGTGTCCCCGTTGCTCCGGACGTCTTCCCCGGGATCCACGCTCTCCGGCACCGTAATCACGTCGATACGCACGCCGCTCCTATTGGATGACGGGATGGCGTGCGCGAAGACGTGATGACGAGGAAGGAGAGCGCCTATCATGCAGGGGATCCCGGAACGGAGCAGACACCGAGGAGGCAGGTAAGGTCCCTCCCGGTGTCCTGTAGGCTGTTCGGGACGCCGCGATTTCACCGGGCGATCCCGAACAGCCCGACTGAGCAGCCAGGTTAGTGTCACTTTCACTTCAGACGCAGCGGTCACATTTGATCGCTGCGTCTGAAGCATTAATACAGGGCATCACCGCGATCGGTGATGTGCTGTATTAGCCGCGGGTCCCGGCCGTTGATGGCTGCCGGGACCGACCCAGATAGGTGTGTATTCACCGTATAAGACGCACCAACTTTTCCCCCCCAGTTTTGGGGAAGAAAAAGTGCGTCTTATATGGCGAAAAATACGGTAATTCTTCTGTGAATAATCAAGAGGCTGAGCACCCTGCGGGCTATCTTACTTCATCCATCAGTGCAAGCTGGTCAAATTGTTTGTTTATTGACGATTGTGTGAATTTTGAGGTTGTGTGGACCTCTGTATCTGTACCTTATCTGTATCTGTACCTTTGGATGTTCAAAATGTATTTAATGGGAAATACAGGAAATACAGGAAATTACTAAAGTAGACAGGTCAGGAGAATCAACAGGACATCTATTATTGTTGTGCATATAACTTGTGAGTCTTATCAATAATGATATAATAATAGTGATAATACTTTGCTGATTCTATGTAGACCTGAGATCTGACCAGGAATTATTGGTTATGTATAGTGGTAATGTATGCCTGACTATGTGACTAGGTGTTTCTTTGTTCCTATTTTATATTTATTGTTGTGTTCATAGTGTAATTTACAATTTATTGACAGGTTGGACCATATTAGCTAAAATTCACTGCAGCAGGTAATGCACCACACTATTTTTCCATGATATGATGGAGACTATATTGTATGTGGGCTGTTGGGATTTGAGTGCCAGAGCTGCTTTTTAGACCCTGGTGTATGTACTGTATCCAGGGCCGGATTAATGTAGGGGCGGATGGAGCTGCCGCTCCAGGCCCTTACATTAAAATAGGCCCAGTGGCCTGCACAGGTGGCCCGCATAGGCCGCCCGGACTGATGACCCGCCTCCCGTTCTGCCGCCAACACCTAACGCCGACATCTAATGCCCCCCCCCACCCCCCGCATTATAGGTTGCAAGACATGGTTTATTATATATGAGGGGGACATTATATGTGGGGGCACATGACAGAACCCCCCTGTCATGTGCCCAAATAATGCCCCCCTGTCATGTGCCCCTCATATATAATACCCCATGTCCTGTGCCCCTCACATATAATGCCCCCCTGACATGTGCCCCTCACATATAATGCCCCTGGCTGTCCTGCCCCCTCAGGGGCATTATATGTGAGGGGCACATGTCAGGGGGGCATTATATGTGAGGGGCACATGTCAGGGGGGCATTATATGTGAGGGGCACAGGACATGGGGTATTATATATGAGGGGCACATGACAGGGGGACATTATATGTGGGGGCACATGACAGGACCCCCCCCTGTCATGTGTCCATATAATGCCCCCCTGTCATGTGCCCCTCATATATAATACCTCATGTCCTGTGCCGCTCATATATAATGCCCCTCATATATAATACGCCATGTCCTGTGCCCCTCATATATAATGCCCCTCATATATAGTACCCCATGTCCATGGGGCATTATATGTGAGGGACACATGTCAGGGTGCATTATATGTGGGGGGCAAAATGACAGGGGGGCATTATATGTGGGGGCACATGACAGGGTCCCCCCTGTCATGTGCCAATATAATGCACATATAATGCCCCCCTGACATTTGCAGCTTACTTATAACACCCCCTGTCCTGTGCCCCTCACATATAATGCCCCCCTGTCATGTGCCCCCACATATAATGCCCCCCTGTCATTTGCTCCTCACATATAATGCCCCCTGACATGTGCCCCTCATATATAATGCCCCATGTCCTATGCCCCTCATATATAATGCCCCTCATATATAATACCCCATGTCCAGGGGCATAATATATGAGGGGCACATGTTAGGGGGCATTATATGTGGGGGGCAAATGACAGGGGGGCATTATATGTGGGGGGCAAATGACAGGGGGGCATTATATGTGGGGGCACATGACAGGGGCCCCCCTGTCATGTGCCAATATAATGCACATATAATGCCCCCCTGACATTTGCTGCTTACTTATAATACCCCCTGTCCTGTGCCCCTCATATATAATGCCCCATGTCCTGTGCCCCTCACATATAATGCCCCCTGAAATGTGCCCCTCATATATAATGCCCCATGTCCTGTGCCCCTCACATATAATGCCCCCTGACATGTGCCCCTTATACATAATGCCCCATGTCCTGTGCCCCTCACATATAATGCCCCCTGTCCTGCCCCCTCAGGGGGGCATTACATTTTAGGGGCACAGGACAGGGGGCACTATAAGTCAGGGATATATGTCAGGGGGCATTATATGTGCATTATATGGGCACATGACGGGGGGGGGGGGGGCTGTCCTGTGCCCCCCCCCCCACATATATAATGCCCCCTGAAATGTGCCCCTCATATATAATGCCCCATGTCCTGTACCCCTCACATATAATGCCCCCTGACATGTGCCCCTTATACATAATGCCCCATGTGCTGTCCTGTGCCCCCCACATATAATGCCCTATGTCCTGTGCCCCTCACATATAATGCCCCCTGAGGAGACAGGACAGGGGGCATTATATGTGAGGGGAACATGACAGGGTGCATTATATGCGAGGGGCACAGGACAGAGGGCATTATTATTATGTGGGGGGAACAGGACGGGTTATCATTATTATATGTGGGGGCACAGGATGGGGCATTATTACCATATATGAGGGGCACAGAGTGTTTTGCATTTCAGAGGTATGGGCCGGCATTTATCATTGTAGGTGTAAGAGAAGCATTTGTAATGCTGTAATGTGTAGGAGCACCAAATTTATTAAAAGGTAGCAGACCATTTGATAAATTTTGTGCAGGTCACATTTTCTAAAATTTCACTCTTCACATACACCAAAAAGCTAAGTCTGGGCTGGTGTAATTTTAGAGACTTTTCAGTGGTTTTGCGCATTTTTTGTGCCTTTTCACAAAAAGGTGCAGTTCATAAAACCCATCCATATTATGTGTATTGCCAAAATCAGTGAATTACAACTCAAGCGCAAAAAAGGAACAAATAAACCCTGCTTGCGCCTTTTTTGCACCATTTTTAGACACAAAAAAACAGTCTAAAGACAATTATACATGTTGGCCATAGTGTATATTATAAGGAATTTTGGGATAGTATTGTTATTATGGGCCACATAATTACGGTATTGTATTCAGAGGGTGCATGGCAAGGTTATATTCAGAGAGCACAGTATGTGGTAGTATTATATTCAAAGGGTTCAGTGTGTTGTAGTAATATACTCACTGTATACTAGTGTATGACTAAGGTCCAGCCTTAGGACCGAAACGCGTCACCTTGTCATGTTCTCCTTGTCTTTTTGGCTATTGGAATAAACATCCAGTTCCTTCATATTCGCGCAGGACATTTTGCTTTTAATATATTCAGAGGTTACGGTGTGTGGCGGTTTTATATTCAGAGGGTACAATGTGTAGTAGTATCATATTCAGAGGGTACAGTGTGTGCCAGTATTATATTCAAAGGATATGGTGTTTGGCAGTATTATAATAATTATTGTTTTCATATAGAGGAGCAGAATCCGCTGACATAGTGAGGAGACGTCTGGGCATCAAGTTCTGCTGAGTGAACATTTAGCTGAAACAAGTCCTGGCGTTATGCACCATCTGAATTAGATAAGAAAAGACTATAGAGAAGACGTCACCTGTTGTAACAGATTTTATTGTGTGTTCTCTTCACTATAGAGAAGACGTCACCTGTAGTCACTTATTTCATTGTGTATTCTCTTCACTATAGAGAAGACGTCACCTGTAGTCACTTATTTCATTGTGTATTCTCTTCACTATAGAGAAGACGTCACCTGTAGTCACTGATATCATTGTGTATTCTCCTCACTATAGAGAAGACGTCATCTGTAGTCACTGATATCATTGTACATTCTCTTCACTATAGAGAAGACGTCACATGTAGTCACTGATATCATTGTACATTCTCTTCACTATAGAGAAGACGTCACCTGTAGTCACTGATATCATTGTGTATCCTCCTCACTATAGAGAAGACGTCACCTGTAGTCACTGATATCATTGTGTATTCTCCTCACTATAGAGAAGACGTCACCTGTAATCACTGATATCACTGTGTATTCTCCTCACTATAGAGAAGACATCACCTGTAGTCACTGATATCATTGTGTATCATCCTCACTATAGAGAAGACGTCACCTGTAGTCACTGATATCATTCTGTATTCTCTTCACTATGTCCTATCAGAGCTGGAGTCACTAGTAAGTTCTGCAGTAATGAGGGGTGAAACAACAACTCCTAGCATAGCCTTACCACATACTTAAGGTCATGCTGGGAGCTGTAATTTTAAATGGTAAAAACTTTTTTAGCACTTTCCCATTCTGTGGCAGTTGGTATATTTGATTATTATACTGGAAATAATTTTCTGCAACATGCTACAGTGCGGGCATCACAACATGCTACAGCGTGGGCATCACAACATGCTACAGCGCGGGCATCACAACATGCTACAGCGCGGCCATCACAACATGCTACAGCGCGGGCATCACAACATGCTACAGCGCGGGCATCACAACATGCTACAGCGCGGGCATCACAACATGCTACAGCGCGGGCATCACAACATGCTACAGCGCGGGCATCACAACATGCTACAGCGCGGGCATCACAACATGCTACAGCGCGGGCATCACAACATGCTACAGCGCGGGCATCACAACATGCTACAGCGCGGGCATCACAACATGCTACAGCGCGGGCATCACAACATGCTAAAAAATCAGGGCCTATATCCCTTAATGTTATGTTTTTGCAAATATTCATCCAGTTGCTGTTTAAACGTCTTTACAGACTCTAATAAGATCATATCTTCAGGCAGAGGATTCCACATCCTTATTGTTCTTAGTGTAAAAAACCCTTTCCTTTGCCTTAGACAAAATCTCCTTTCTTCCAGTATAAAAGTTGCTGAGTTGCCCCTAGCAACCAATCAGATCACTTCTTTCATTTTTGAAAAAGCCTTTGGAAAATGAAAGAAGCGATCTGATTCGTTGCTATGGTTAACTCAGCAATTTTTCCTCTGGACACTAACATATTTTCAGCTATCCTGGTAATTTAATGTACATAAAACATGTGACAGATGCGCTTTATTTGTGTTAAGAAAAATTACTTTGTGTTGCATTTTCATTTTATATATTCCGATAAAAAGGCCCATCAAAATCTTCAGCACCAGGCCCATGATGCTCTTAATCCGGCCCTGACTGTATCTAATATTGTTTGGCCCTTGTACTGTATATTTCTACTATTTGGTAAATAAATGTCTATTATTCAGAGATTAGTTATTATATATGCAATATGTTAGGTTTTATGATGGGGTAAGGTATTTGGGAGTCAAGGCTGATGTATCTATGGGTGGAGATTTAACCCCTTCAAGGGATTCTCCACTGCCCTGCCTTCCGGAGCTCCGCTCGCAGCGTTCAGAAGTTTATTACTCTGAACACTGTGTGGGGGTTTCCATGTTCGAGGCCGCCCCCTCGTGACATCACGCCTACTCCCTCGTGACGTCACGCCCACCCCCTCGTGACGTCACTCCCGCCCCCTTAACGAAAGTCTATGGGAAGGGGGTGTGACAGTGGTGGCGCCCCCTTCCCATAGACTTTCGTTGAGGGGGCGGGCGTCACAAGAGGGTGGCCTCGAATACGGAAGCCCGCACACAGTGTTCGGCAATCAAGCGCAATGAGTTTCATAAATTGTGGGCAAATATAGTAATCTCCTCATACCTCCACTCTTTGAAAAATGAAATGGATGATTTAGAGCATCTTGCTACGTGCAGTCCGAGATGGCTTATATTTGCGTAAAAAATATGGTCATTGCGCAAGATTTCAGAAAAAATGAAAAAAAAAACAGCTTGCGCAAAATTCTTCGCAAAATGTTTAACACAAAACAGGGGTAAAATCTTTGATACATGTCCCCCAATGTGTGTGTGTGTGTTTGTATGTATGTACGTGTGTATGTGTGTGTGTGTGTGTGTGTGTGTGTGTGTGTGTGTGTATGTATGTATGTATGTATGTATGTTCCAGCATCACGTCCAAATGGCTAAAGATATTAACATGAAACTTGGCACACATGTTACTTATATGACAACAACAAACATATGATAGGTGATTTAACCCTTACTCACCCCCATTTGCCAGGGTCGGGGTTTTTGTTTAAAGTCCCATACAAGTCTATGGGAAGTATATGTTACTGCATAACTTCGAAATGGCTCGAGATATTTTGATAAAACTTGGTCACATGTTACTTATATGTCCACTAAAAATATAGTATAGTTAATTTAACCCTTAACTACCCCATTTGTGAGGGCTGGGGTTTTTGTTTAACCCCTTAAGGACCAGGCACGCATGAGTACGTCCCAGCGCCCTGGGTCTTAAGAACTATGCACGTACTCATACGTCCTGGCGAATTTCGCATCCCGCCGTGCGCTGGGCGGTTTTGGCCAGGCCCAATGAATGGTACACCATTGATGCAGCGGAAATGAGGACATTTTGGGGCCTCTCGCTGCATATGGGCCTGGGCAAAAAACCAAGTGCTCGTCATTACTGGAGCGGGGACATCCTCTATCAGACCCCGCTTTACAGTATGGCGATGACACTGAGGCGGTTCAAGGCCATTCATTATGCAGATAATGCAGTGCACTTTAGGTCCACTTATGGGGTACCTCCATACTCAGAAGAGATGGGGTTACACATTTTGGGGGGTATTTTCTGCTATTAACCCTTGCAAAAATGTGAAGTTTGGGGGGAAACACACATTTTAGTGAAAAAAAATTTGTCGACAAAAAAGTCGTGAAACCCCTGTGGGATATTAAGGCTCACTTTATTCCTTGTTACGTTCCTCAATGGGTCTAGTTTCCAAAATGGTATGCCATGTGGGGGGGGTTTGCTGTTCTGGCACCATAGGGGCTTCCTAAATGCGACATGCCCCCCAAAAACCATTTCAGAAAAACGTACTCTCCAAAATCCCCTTGTCGCTCCTTCGCTTCTGAGCCCTCTACTGCGCCCGCTGAACACTTTACATAGACATATGTCCTTACTCGAGAGAAATTGAGCTACACATACAAGTATACATTTTCTCCTTTTACCACATGTAAAAATTCAACAATTGGGTCTACAAGAACATGCGAGTGTAAAAAATGAAGATTGTGAATTTTCTCATTCACTTTGCTGCTATTCCTGTGAAACACCTAAAGGGTTAAAACGCTGACTGAATGTCATTTTGAATACTTTGGGGGGGGTGCAGTTTTTATAATGGGGTCTTTTATGGGGTATTTCTAATATGGAGACCCTTCAAATCTACTTCAAACCTGAACTGGTCCCTGAAAAATAGTGAGTTTGAAAATGTGAAAAATTGGAAAATTGCTGCTGAACTTTGAAACCCTCTGGTGTCTTCCAAAAGTAAAAACTTGACAAATTTATGATGCAAACATAAAGTAGACATATTGTATATGTGGATCAAAATTTTTTTATTTGGAATATCATTTTCCGTACAAGCAGAGAGCTTCAAAGTTAGAAAAATGCAAAATGTTCTATTTTGTCATCAATTTTTTTGATTTTTCACCAAGAAAGGATGCAAGTTACCACAAAAATTTACCACCAGGTTAAAGTAAAATATGTCACAAAAAAAAACAATCTCAGAATCAGAATGATAACTAAAAGCATTCCAGAGTTATTAATGTTTAAAGTGACAGTGGTCAGATATTCAAAAAACGCTCTGGTCCTAAGGTGTAAAATGGCCTGGTCCTTAAGGGGTTAAATATGCAAATATGCAAATATACAGGAAATGTGTGTTCCCACATAACTTCTTGAGATATTTCAATAATACCTGGTACACATATTACTTATATGTCAAATAAAAATATATGATAGTTAAATTAAGCCTTACCTACACTCTTCTATAAAAGATGGGTTTTTGTTTCAAGTCCCATGCAAGTATATCGGACTTCCAGTACCTTACTCCACAAGCTGCGTTCTGCATCTCCTGGTGAATGTGCAAATCACGCCCAGTCCCACAAAGTCATGTCCCCTTCTATTTTCAGCTTACAATATCTTCATCACAAATCAGTCCCACCTGAGCACAGGATATAAGGATTGGACATAAGGACGGGGTATGAGGACAGCATATGAGGACGGGATATGAGGATGGGATATGAGGTTGGGATAGGAGGGAGGGATAGGAGGACAGATATGAAGGTGGGATATTAGAACTGGATATGAGAATGGGATATGAGGACTAGATATGAGGACGGGATATGAGGTCAGGATATGGGGACGGAATATGGGGATTGGGCTATGAGGACATTATATGAGGACGGAATATGAGGAAGGGATATGAGGTCGGAGTATGAGGACATGATATGAGGACGGGATATGAGGACGGGAAATGAGGACGGGATAGGAGGTCAGGATAGGAGGACAGGATATGAGGACGGGATATGAGGTTGAGATATGAGGACGGGCTATGAGGACGGGATATGGGGTTTGGATATGAAAATGGGATATGAAGTCAAAAGCTTCCTCCTTTGTTGCTTTTCCTCCCCAACAAGGATTAGGAAGGAAAAACCGGGGTACTCAGCTAGTATCTAATATTTTAAGGCTTTCACACTCCCGTGTGACAGATGTCAGGGAACACAGGGAGATTAGCGGGCGAAAAATACATCATGCAACGTCTTTTTCTCCTGCTACTCCCATCAAAAAACCACAGCGCCCGACAGACTCCATAATAGTAAATGGGATCTGTCAGGACCCGTTGTTGCCCATTGTGCACTGTCCAGAAAACGGACATTAAAAGGACAAAAAAAAGTGGGCACAATGGCAGCGTGAAAGCAGGAAAGGGGCCTAATACAGACTAGATATGTGTAATTTTTTTAGTTACAAATTTGTTTTTGTATATTTGGATCGAACACATAGGCAGAATGAATTTTTGCATTCCATTCCGAAAAAAACTAAAGCCCAAATGAAATATTAATGAAAGCCGAAATGACAAACATCCAAATGATGCAGATAATTTTTACAAATTAGATTTTTTTGAATTGTCTGTCAGAAGGGCAGAGGTCAGTTCATCGTCACATGTTAATTCTTAGCCAATCAACTTATCCCTATTGATCCGTACTGTATTCCAGTAAGGGAGGCTGTCTAACTAAAAAAGAGTTCTCACCTGCACACCTCCTCTCCTGCATCTTTCCAAACAAAAACCACTTCTTCATTCACGTGACGACGCCTGAGGCCGAAATCAGGCGAAAAATTTCCACTTTACAATAATCAATCATTCCGAATAATGGAAAAAAATTCAAGCAACAAAATGAAGCTAAATGAAAAACAATAGTCCGAATACTGAATCTATCCAAAAAAGATAAAGTCGTACGAAATATCATATGCAAAAGAACTGCCAAACCAAAAAAATGCAGTTAACAAAACATAACGAAAAGAAATGAAAAATTTAGGTTGTGCACGTCTAATACAGACCACCTATACTAAACCAATAGCCATAATAGCTAAATAAACCAATTCATCAGACAATGACAAAAACATATTATAAATGCTCAAAATAAATAATATTTACACTAACAGAGAAAAAATAACATACTAAGTAATGTTATTAATAAAAAAAAAATCACAATATCAGACCTGTTATTTAGACCTATCGGTGATCATGTTCTAAGTTTGATTATCCAGAACGTCTCCCGTGCTAGAAGGTTCCGTCTCCAATCGCCCTCCCAGGAAGGGATTGAAATCATTCGCAGGGAGGATACACTCCCATTGCATGAAGCACACAAATGCTTTGAAGATCCAGATATCGCTATAGTCTGGATAGTATCCAAGAACTGTGAGTCTGTTACATGTTCTTAAATTCTTTAAATCTTCAGATAGTTGAACCCACATACTGTAAATTACATGTAATATAGTAAATACAGTAAATTAAATAATCGGACTCACATGATATATAAGATTTAATGTGATATGTCTTCACATTTGTTCTGATTTAATCTGCTGTGCTTTCATCATATAGCAACATGTTGATTATTAACCACATTTTTTATTTTTCCTTTCACTGGTGCCAGAAAGTTAAACAGATATGTAAATTACTTCTATTAAAAAAAACCTTAATCCTTCCAGTACTTATTAGCTGCTGAATACTGCAGAATAAATTATTTTCCTTTGGGTACACAGAGCTCTCTGCTGACATCATGACCACAGTGCTCTCTGCTGACATGCTCCATAGAGTAGTAACGTAAGTGATCCAATGGTGAGGTAATTATATGAATGAAATGCTCACCCTGGGGGGTTGTGCAACTTCATACACAACAATGATGTAAACGTAGAAATAGGCGAAGTCGCCTGCTGCCCTCCGGTAAATATCAGGCAAAGGAATAAAAGGCTTCAGAGGGAACCCGGCTCAATGGCGCTGAACGACCACAACAGGTGAAGGATTAAAATGATTAATTTGTCCAGAATGCAACGCGTTTCACTGTGCATGCGCAGCTTCATCAGGCAACAAATTAGGAACTGTCCAGAGTAGCATATGTTTGCTATGGGGATTTTCTCCTACTCTGGACAGTTGTTAAAATGGACAGAGGTGTCAGCAGAGAGCACTGTGGTCATCATGTCAGCAGAGAGCACTGTGTTCTAAAAAGAAAATAATTTCCTCTGTAGTATTTGTTAATAGAAGTAATTAAAAAATATGTTTAACTTTCTGGTACCAGTTGATAAAAAACAAAAAAAAGTTTTCCACCGGAGTACCCCTTTAAGTGCTCCCTGAATCCTTGAATTGTACGGCATCTAACCTAATGTGAGTGAATGGGGCTGTGCTGCAAACTGAAAGGGGCTGTGACTGTGGCCTGATAAACGTGATAATTCTATCCATGACAGATTTATGGCTGTGGCAATTTGGGAGTCGTGATGTGACTCTATTTACATGCATTAACTGAGGTTTAGCATGATTCAAGGAAGCAACAGAGGGGTAACTACCAAACATTGGGCACCAGACCAGTGACTCAGAGTCACATATCCTTGGGATAGGGAATAATTCAAGTAACAGATTGGTAGGAATTGACAACTGGGACCCCAAGATCCGAAACACCCCCATCATGAAAACAGATTCCTTGATCCCCAGGTGAATAGAACAGTAGTGCACATGACCTCCAACCACTCCGTTTATTCACAATGGGACTTTCATGCATTGATGGATTCAGTGATTAGTGATGTTCATAAGTTCCAAAGACAATGAATGGAGCAGCAGATGATCTAGTGTTTTACTGTTTTATTCACCTGGAGGACAAGGCATCTATGTCCTCATGATTGGGAAAGTCCCAGTCAGGGGCGTAACTAGAAAAGGCAGCCCCCCTCTTTGCTGCTCCCTATGACCTCCCTCATATATACTGTTCCCTATGACCTCCCATAAACACTGCTTCCTATAGACTGCTCTCTATGACCTTGTCACACAATGACAAAGTAAGAGGTAGGTGGAATGTCCTTAAAAATGGTTTCAGGAATTTAGCAAACAAGCTCAAGGCAAGGACCTCCAAGGTAGAATTTTCTAAAATATAACCTACACCATGTGCCACTTTAGAGAGGCAACTGAAGATTAGTGTAGTAAACAAGTGGCTCAGAAGCTGGTGTAAGGAAATGTTTGGGTTCATGGAAAACTGAGCTGACTTCACTGTCAGATACAGGCTCTACCATAGAGACGGGCTGCACCTCATTGAGAATGGTGGCGCTGTGCTTGGGACGAAGACGGCCAGAAGGGTGAAGGAGTGTTTAACTAGGGACTGGAGGAGAGAAATTACAATTTACAAGGGGAAGACAGTGTAGATAGAGAGAAGGGAAAAGGTAATGAAATTAGGGGTGGAGTGGAGGTAGGGGTTACAACAGTCATAAGTGATCAGAAGAAAGAAAATAGGAAAGAAAACGTTAAGTACATATATTCTAATGCCAGAAGCCCCAATAATAAGATGGAGGTACTGGAACTATTAATGTTGGAAGAAGACTATAGTGTAGTGGGGATAAATGAGACATGGCTGCAGGCAAGCTATAACTGTGCGGTTAAAGTAGAGAGTTACATTTTGTTCAGAAATGACTATGTAAGAAAGGGGAGGGTTTTGCTTATATTTAAAATCCTGTCCTAGGCCCATTCTGCCCAAGGACATAGGTGAGGAAAATGATTAAATGGAGTCTCTACTGGTGGAAATAAGGGGAGAGGGTAAGAACAATAAATTACTGATTACTGTGGTTATTTTGTTTGGAGAAAATACATATTAGGGGCAATATGATCACAATGTACAAAAACATGAATGGACAGTACAGAGATCTTTCTAGTGATTTTTTTTATACTTAGGCCGGTAACATCTAGGGGAAAGAAGGTTTCACCATCATCACAGACAGAGATTCTTTACTGTAAAAGCAGTGAGACTATGGAACTCTCTGCCACATGATGTTGTGATGTCTGACTCAATAAGCAAGTTCAAGGGGGGGGGGGGGTCTGGATGTTTTTCTGGTAAAATATAATATTACATGTTATGGATACTAGATTTATGTGGATAGAATGTTGATCCAGGGATTTAATTATGATTCCGATACTGGAGTTGGGAAGGAATTTTTTCTCTGTCATGGGGCAATTGGCATCAGCCTCATCAGGTTTTTTCCTTCCTCTGGATCAACACATGTAACTATGTACACTGATTTTGGGTCCTGCACACAACCCTATTGTGAACCTCCCAGCAATAAAATATACAACCAACACCAGCTGACCATACCAGTGTGAGGGGGGTGCCTTAAAATATAACTTTTATTTAATCATCTAAAAATACACATAAAGAAAAATGTAAGTGTTGTGCCGAAAATTATATTGTGGAAAGCAAACCTGTACATAGACTGGTAAAATGCCACAATTAATCTCAACTGGAATGCAATGATTGGATTATGCACCTCATGGGTACCCCAAAAATGTACTCATCCTCATAGGTCCTCCCAACACATTTCTATCGCAAGTAACTGCAACATCATTAGGGGAGCGCCCTTAGGTATAGAGCAATTAATCAGAACCTTCAGAGATATTTCTACTCTAACAGATCCCTATGATAGTGTAGTAACAATGCCTCTTTTAAATCACCATATCATTCTAGTATTTTAACATATTGCATCATCACCCTATCATTGTAGCATTATCGCCATATCATTATAGCCTTATAGCATCATGGCAGTAGCGAATATTCAACTCCCAGTTCCAGTCCTGGGTCATTCACTGTACATGACCCCAAGTGCTGGACATCGATTAGCAGATCCTGTTTCAGGGAAAACAACAGCGCGCTCCGGCAGTGGCAGAACGGAAGGCTGTAAATATCAGACTCATGGTGCTTTTGTGTATTCTTGCCTTGTGCTTATTGTGGTAAAAAAAGAAACTGTTTCTCCTTAGGTCTTTCATTAGAAATTCTGTATATGCAAAGTAACTTTCTACTAGATGTGTGGAGTCCTCTCACAAGCCTCTTTCTATGTGTGTCCCCTCTCTCAACCACCTGGGAACAATTATTTGGTCCTGGTTAAGAACTTTGCACTGAATGCTGCAGGCTGATTCACATCCTGCTTAGAGGCTATTCCATCTTGGACAGTACGGACATTGATGAAGAAGAGGACTAAAGCCCCTCTGCCTCCCCTACCTCCACATATGTTTGCCTAGTAGTTTGGCCCTGTGATCCGCCCCTCCCTACCCCCATGAATCTCATGCCCCTCCCCGATCACAGACTGTAATGTGTTTTTGGTTTTCAACTTTGTTTCTTCGATAACGAGTGATGGAGCGGAGGGTTAGAGTAGCACATGGTACGGTGTATAGCCTGTGGAAACTGTGCTGTATATTGTACTGTCATGCTTTGTGTGATTGTAATTTATTGTATGATTTGTAATGATGACTGAATGATGAATAAAGCTCTTTCAATACCTTTTCTTGCACTTATATACATTTTTTACTTGTTCTTTATTTTACAGAATGAAGGTAGCATGTTCCCTGTTTTATGGCACCAATATTTCTTGATTTACATGAAAGTATTGGTTATATTGGATCTTGTTTAAATTTACCCTTGTATACACTTTGTATTTAACTTTTAGTTTATGAACTGTTTGTTATTTACAAAAAAGCAAATGTTAATATTTTACTGTTTTCTGAATGCACATTTCTGATTTGCAAGCCAGAATTTCTCCCTAAAGGAAAAGTTATAGAGCAGGGTGATGTCTGGCTAGCAAAGATCCCCTTGACATAAGACTTATGTTTCTCCTTGAGAAGAGCACCAAAAACATATGAAAACTATGGGTGCCCATATACCTTATGCTAAACTATGTCTGGCTGTGGCTTAACTCTCCCCATGGAGGAAACACAAACATTCAGCTGTGCTGAAAATGTTTGTGCATAGGAAAGTTGGACATTTGCTCAATAGCAATATAAAGTGTATGGTCACATTTATAGTCCCTTCATACTGGTAATAAAAATATGTAAAGTAGAGCATATTCTGTAAACATTCTATACTACATGTTAGTAAAGTTTAGAAGAGAAAAGCTGTTTAAGGATCTGTATACTTCATCCCCTGCAAATGATTCATGGGCACCTCACCTTTGGTGTTGTCAAATATCAGCTTAACCCCTTAACCTCTTAAGGACCCTTGACATACACGTACGTCATGACACCCTGGTACTTAAGGACCCATGATGTACGCGTATGTCATGGAGAATTCCGGTCCCTGACGCACGCCGAGTGGGGACCGGACCGGAATGCCTGCTGAAATTATTCAGAAGGCATCCCGTGCAAACGCCCAGGGGGGTCATCAGACCCCCCCATGTCGGCGATCGCGGCAACTCGCAAGTGAATTCACACTTGCGATTCCGGATCATTACGGGTCTTTGGTGACCCGGTGACCCGGACTATAAGGGGGATCGCGGTTGTCTAAGACACAGACGATACCCCTGAAGGGATAGGAGTGAGGTGTCAGGGGTGCCACCCCTCCTATCTCAGCTATTGGTCGTATAGACGTGATGACCAATAGCAGATAGGGGGCGGGGGGGTTACTTTGGTTTCCCCACTCTGCCCACCCACAATAGGCGGAGTAGGACGGGGAAACCGACAGGGACCGGCGCCGAAGGTCACTTACCGATCTGCGGAGGCTGCGGGTGTTGGTGATTGGCAGGTGGCGATGTTGTGCGGCTGGCTCCCTGGATCCTACGGAAGCCGGTGAGTTGCCTAGCAACATCTGGAGGTCTACAGTTTGAGACCATTATACAGTGGTCTCTAAACAGTAGCCCTCCAGATGTTGCAAAACTACAACTACCAGCATGCCCGGACAGCTGTTTGGGCATGCTGGGAGTTGTAGTTTTGCAACAGCTGGAGGTCTACAATTTAGAGACCACTGCACAGTGAACTCCAAACTGTAGCCCTCTAGATCTTGCAAAACTACAACTCCTAGCATGCCCACACAGCAGTTTGCTGTCTGGGCATGCAGGGATTTGTAGTTTTGCAACATCTGGAAGGCCACAGTTTGGAGATCACTGTGCAGTGGACTCTAAACTGTAGCCCTCCAGATGTTGCAAAACTGCAAATCCCAGCATGCCCAAACAGCAGAAAGCTGTCTCGGCATGCTGGGAGTTGTAGTTACGCACCTCCAGCTGTTGCATAACTACATCTCCCAGCATGCCATTCGGCGATCAGTACATGCTGGGCGTTGTAGTTTTGCAACAGCTGGAGACACACTGGTTGGAAAATACTGAGTTAGGTAACAGAACCTAACTGAAGGTTTTCCAACCAGTGTGCCTCCAGCTGTTGCAAAAGTACAACTCCCAGCATGCACGGTCTGTCAGAACATGCTGGGAGTTGTCATTTTGAAAAAGCTGGAGGGTACATTCACACGGCAGGTTTACAGTAAGTTTCCAGCTTGATGTTTGAGCTGCGGCAAATTTTTCGCCGCAGCGCAAACTCCTAGCGGGAAACTCACCGTAACCCGCCAGTGGCGAATGTACCCTAAAAACACTACACTTCACTAACACATAATAAAGAGTAAAACACTACATATACACTCTCTTACACTGCCCCCCCCCCCCAATAAAAATGAAAAACGTATTGTATGGCAGTGTTTCCAATACAGAGCCTCCAGCTGTTGCAAAACAACAACGCCCAGCATTTCCGGACAGCCATTGACTGTCCAGGCATGCTGGGAGTTTAGCAACAGCTGGAGGCCCCCTGTTTTGGGAATCACTGGCATAGAATACCCCTATGTCCACCTCTATGCAATCCCTAATTTAGTCCTCAAATGTGCATGGAGCTCTCTCACTGCAGAGCCCTGTCGTATTTCAAGGAAACAATTTAGGGCCACATATGGGGTATTTCCATACTCAGGAGAAATTGCACTACAAATTTTGGGGGGCTTTTTTCCTTTTACCCTTATGAAAAGGAAAAGTTGGGGACTACACCAGCTTGTTAGTGTAAAAAAATAAAAAAAAATTACTCTAACATGCTGGTGTTGCCCCATACTTTTTATTTTCACAAGCATTAAATGGAAAAAAAGACCCCCAAAATTTGTAACGCAATTACTCCTGAGTACGGAAATACCCCATATGTGGGTGTAAAATGCTCTGCGGGCGCACAACAAGGCTCAGGAGTGAGAGTGCACTATGTACATTTGAGGCCTAAATTGGTGATTTGCACAGGGGTGGCTGATTTTATAGCGGTTCTGACATGAACGCAAAAAAAGAAATACCCACATGTGACCACATTTTGGAAACTACACCCCTCACGGAATGTAACAAGGGGTATAGTGAGCCTTAAATTCCCACAGGTGTTTAATGAAAATTCTTCAAAGTTGGATGGAAAAATGAAAAAAAAAAAACATATTTCACTAAAATGCTGGTGTTACCCTAAATTTTTCATATTCACAAGGGGAAATAAGAAAAAAGCCCCAGAAAATGTGTAACCCCATTTCTTCTGAGTAAGAACATACCCCATGTGTGGATGTAAAGTGCTCTGCGGGCGAACTACAATGCTCAGAAGAGAAGGAGCACCATTGGTTTTTTGAAGAGAAAATTTGTCCGAAATGGCCACGTGTGTTTACAAAGCTCCCATAGTGCCAGAACAATGGACCCCCCACATGTGACCCCATTTTGGAAACTACACCCCTCACGTAATGTAATAAGGGGTACATTGAGTATTTATGCCTCACAGGTGTCTGACAGATTTTTGGAACAGTGGTCAGTGAAAATGAAAAATAAAATTTTTCATTTGCACAGCCCACTGTTCCAAAGATCTGTCAAACGCCAGTGGGGTGTAAATACTCACTGCACCCCTTATTAATTTCTGTGAGGGGTGTAGTTTCCAAAATAGGGTCACATGTGGTGGGGTCCACTGTTCTGGCAGCACGGGACACTTTGTAAACGCACATGGCCCCCGACTTCCATTCCAAACAATTTCTTTTTTCCAAAAGCTCAATGGAGCTCCTTCTCTTCTGAGCATTGTAGTGTGCCAGCAGAGCATTTGACGTCCTAACATGGGGTATTTCCATACTCAGAAGAGAGGGGTTTACAAATTTGGGGGGGCATTTTGTCCTATTATTCCTTGTGAAAATTTTAAATTTGAGGGAAAACTAGTGCTTTAGTGGAAAAAAAAATTTTTACACAACCAAGTTTAACAAAAAGTTGTCAAACACCTGTGGGGTGTTAAGGCTCACTGGACAGCTTGTTGCGTGCCTTGAGGGATGTAGTTTCCAAAATAGCATGCCATGTGGGTTTTTTTTTTTTTTGCTGTTCTGGCACCATAGGGGCTTCTTAAATGTGACATGCCCCCCAAAAACAATTCCAGCAAAATGTGCTTTTCAAAAGTCAAATGTGACTCCTCTTCTGAGCATTGTAGTTCGCCAGCAGAGCACTTGACATCCACACATGGGGTATTTCCATACTCAGAAGAGATGGGATTACAAATTTTGGGGAGCATTTTGTCATATTATCCCTTGTAAAAAAAATCAATTTGAGGGAAAACTAGCATTTTAGTAAAAAAAAAAAAAATCATTTACACATCCAAATTTAACGAAAAGTCGTCAAACACCTGTGGGGTATTAAGGCTCACTGGACCCCTTGTTCCATGCCTTGATGGGTGTATTTTCCAAAATAGTATGCCATGTGAGAATTTTTACTGTTCTGGCACCATAGGGGCTTCCTAAATGTGACATGCCCCCCAAAAACCATTTCAGAAAAACTCACTCTCCAAAATCCCACTGTCGCTCCTTCCCTTCTTAGCCCTGTACTGCGCCCGTCGAACACTTGTCATACACATATGAGGTATTTCTTACTCGAGAGAAATTGGGTTACACATTTTAGGAAGATTTATCTCCTTTTACCCCTTGTAAAAATTCAATAAGATTTTGAATTTTCTCCTTCAATTTGCTGCTATTCCTGTGAAACACCTAAAGGGTTAACAAACCTTTTGAATGTCATTTTGAATACTTTGAGGGGTGCATTTTTATAATGTGGTCATTTATGGGGTATTTCTAATATGAAGGCTCTTCAAATCCACTTCAAAACAAACCTGGTCCCTGAAAAATTTCGATTTTGAAAATTTTGTGAAAAATTAGAAAATTGCTGCTATACTTTGAAGCCCTCTGATGTCTTCCAAAAGTAAATACATGTCAACTTTATGATGAAAACATAAAGTAGTCGGAATTGTATGTCCTTGTGCTGTGGCACTTAACACATCAGGATACTCATTTCCACAATAGTTGGGGTCGCATTACGCACTACCGGTCCTGGCTTTTTTCAGCAGCTGGAAAACCTGCTAGTAATAGCAGAAATCATCAGACATGATGATGCTCGCCATTAATCTTTCAGATGTTGTGATCAATATTGATCACAGCATCTGAAGTATCATTGGGGTTTAGTCAGACACATTACACCACACGTGACGTAATCTTAACCCCTTAAGGACAATGGACGTACTCCTACGCCCCCGTTTCCGAGTCCTTAAGGACCGAGGATGTAGGAGTACGTCCTGTCCATTCCCGGCCCCCCGCCGCTAGCCGGAGGGGAGCCGGTGCCCGATGCCTGCTGAAATCGTTCAGCAGGCATCGCGGCATATCGCCCAGGGGGGTCATTATGCCCCCCCATGTCGGCAATGGCCGCAGATCGCTGGACAATTCAGTCCAGCGATCTGCGGCGATTCCGGGTCAATCGGGTCTCCAGTGACCCGGTGACCCGGAATTACTGGCTGATCGGGGCCATCAGAGACGGCCCCGAACAGCCAGAGCCTGCAGGGGTGAGGTGGCACTGGTGCCACCTCACGATCGCCCTGATTCGTCGGCCGGCCGACCAATCAGGGCGCCTGCTGCGGGTGTCACTCCCGCACCCGCTCCGCCCCTCTTCCGGAGGACGTGAGCGGGTGCGGGAAGACGACCCCGGGTGCTGGGGACCCCGATCCCCGGCGTTAATGTTGGGATCGGGGCCCCAGGAGCGACGACGACGGCGGCGGCGGCGGGACTGACCTGTGCGGCGATCAGCAGCAGCAGGAGGTGAGTGACAGCCTCCTGCTGTTGCTTAGCAACAGCTCCCAGCATGCAAAAAGGGCATGCTGGGAGCTGTAGTTATGCAACAGGAGGAGGCAGACCACCACAACTCCCAGCATTCCCTTATGGGCATGCTGGGACTTATGGTTTTGCAACAGCTGGAGGCACATTCTTTCTATGGAAAAGTGTACCTTCAGCTGTTGTGTAACTACAACTCCCAGCTTGCACAAACAGCTAAAGTGCATGCTGGGAGTTGTAGTGGTGCATCTGCTGGTTGCATAACTACAACTCCCAGCATGCCCGTTGGCTGTCGGTGACTGCTGAGAGTTGTAGTTTTGCAACAGCTGAAGGCACACTGAGTTGAGTAGCAAACCAGTGTGTCTCCAGCTGTTGCATAACTACAATCCCCAGCATCCCCAGCCAAAGTAGTATGCCTCCCGCTGTTGCCCTTCCGCTGTCCGTACATGCTGGGGGTTGTAGCTTTTGCAACAGCTGAAGGCACACTGGTTGCAAAACACTGAGTTTGTTGCCAAACTCTGTGTTTCACAACCAGTGTGCCTCCAGCTGTTGCAAAACTACAACTCCCAGCATGCACTGATAGACCGTACATGCTGGGAGTTGTAGTTTTGCAACAGCTGGATGTTCCCCCCCCCCAATGTGAATGTACAGGGTACACTCACATGGGCGGAGGATTACAGTAAGTATCCGGCTGCAAGTTTGAGCTGCGGCAAATTTTCTGCCGCAGCTCAAACTGCCAGCGAGAAACTACTGTGAACCCCCCGCCCGTGTGACTGTACCCTAAAAACACTACACTACACTAACACAAAATAAAATAAAAAGTAAAAAACACTACATATACACATTCCCCTACACAGCCCCCCTCCCCTCCCCAATAAAAATGAAAAACGTCTGGTACGCCACTGTTTCCAAAACAGAGCCTCCAGCTGTTGCAAAACAACTACTCCCAGTATTACCAGACAGCCACTGACTGTCCAGGCATGCTGGGACTTTTACAACACCTGGAGGCACCCTGTTTGGGAATCACTGGCGTAGAATACCCCTATGTCCACCCCTATGCAAGTCCCTAATTTAGGCCTCAAATGCGCATGGCGCTCTCACTTTGGAGCCCTGTCGTATTTCAAGGCAACAGTTTACGGCCACATATGGGGTATCGCCGTACTCGGGAGAAATTGAGCTTCAAATTTTGGGGGAAATTTTCTGCTATTACCCTTTTTAAAAATGTAAACATTTTGGGAAACCAAGCATTTTAGGTAAAAAAAAAAATTTTTTTTTTACATATGCAAAAGTCGTGAAACACCTGTAGGGTAGTAAGGTTCACTTTAACCCTTTTTACGTTCCCCGAGGGGTCTAGTTTCCAAAATGGTATGCCATGTGTTTTTTTTTTGCGGTTCTGGCACCATAGGGGCTTCCTAAATGCGGCGTGCCCCCAGAGCAAAATTCGCTTTCAAAAAGCCAAATGTGACTCCTTCTCTTCTGAGACCTGTAGTGCGCCAGCAGAGCACTTTTCACCCCCATATGGGGTGTTTTCTGAATCGGGAGAAATTGGACTTCAAATTTTGGGGGGTATTTTCTGCTATTATCCTTTTTAAAAATGTAACATTTTTGGGAAACCAAGCATTTTAGGTAAAACATTATTATTATTTTTTTACATATGCAAAAGTCGTGAATCACCTGTAGGGTATTACGGTTCACTTTACCCCTTGTTACGTTCCCCGAGGGGTCTAGTTTCCAAAATGGTATGCCATGTGGTTTTTTTTTTGCGGTTCTGGCACCATAGGGGCTTCCTAAATGCGGCATGCCCCCAGAGCAAAATTTGCTTTCAAAAAGCCAAATGTGACTCCTTCTCTTCTGAGACCTGTAGTGCGCCAGCAGAGCATTTTTCACCCCCATATGGGGTGTTTTCTGAATCGGGAGAAATTGGGCTTCAAATTTTGTTGGGTATTTTCTGCTATTACCCTTTTTAAAAATGTAAACATTTTGGGAAACCAAGCATTTTAGGTAAAAATTTTTTTTTTTTTTTACATATGCAAAAGTTGTGAAACACCTGTAGGGTATTAAGGTTCACTTTATCCCTTGTTACGTTCCCCGAGGGGTCTAGTTTCCAAAATGGTATGCCATGTGGTTTTTTTTTTGCGGTTCTGGCACCATAGGGGCTTCCTAAATGCGGCATGCCCCCAGAGCAAAATTTGCTTTCAAAAAGCCAAATGTGACTCCTTCTCTTCTGAGACCTGTAGTGCGCCAGCAGAGCACTTTTCACCCCCATTTGGGGTGTTTTCTGAATCGGGAGAAATTGGACTTCAAATTTTGGGGGGTATTTTCTGCTATTATCCTTTTTAAAAATGTAAAATTTTTGGGAAACCAAGCATTTTAGGTAAAACATTTTTTTTTTTTTACATATGCAAAAGTCGTGAATCACCTGTAGGGTATTAAGGTTCACTTTACCCCTTGTTACGTTCCCCGAGGGGTCTAGTTTCCAAAATGGTATGCCATGTGTTTTTTTTTTTGCTGTTCTGGCACCATAGGGGCTTCCTAAATGCGGCATGCCCCCAGAGCAAAATTTGCTTTCAAAAAGCCAAATGTGACTCCTTCTCTTCTGAGACCTGTAGTGCGCCAGCAGAGCACTTTTCACCCCCATATGGGGTGTTTTCTGAATCGGGAGAAATTGGGCTTCAAATTTTGGGGGGTATTTTCTGCTATTACCCTTTTTAAAAATGTAAACATTTTGGGAAACCAAGCATTTTAGGAAAAAAAAAATTTTTTTTTTTACATATGCAAAAGTCGTGAAACACCTGTAGGGTATTAAGGTTCACTTTATCCCTTGTTACGTTCCCCGAGGGGTCTAGTTTCCAAAATGGTATGCCATGTGGGTTTTTTTTGCGGTTCTGGTACCATAGGGGCTTCCTAAGTGCGGCATGCCCCCAGAGCAAAATTTGCTTTCAAAAAGCCAAATGTGACTCCTTCTCCTCTGAGACCTGTAGTGCGCCAACAGAGCACTTTTCACCCCCATATGGGGTGTTTTCTGAATCGGGAGAAATTGGGCTTCAAATTTTGGGGGGTATTTTCTGCTATTATCCTTTTTAAAAATGTAAAATTTTGCCATGTGTTTTTTTTTTGCTGTCCTGGCACCATAGGGGCTTCCTAAAGGTGACATGCCCCCCAAAAACCATTTGTCGCTCCTTCCCTTCTGAGCCCTCTACTGCGCCCGCCGAACAATTAACATAGACAAATGAGGTATGTGCTTACTCGAGAGAAATTGGGTTTCAAATACAAGCACAAATTTTCTCCTTTCTACCAATTGCAAAAATTCTAAAATTGGATCTACAAGAACATGAGTGTAAAAAATGAAGATTGTGAATTTTCTCCTTCACTTTTCTGCTATTCCTGTGAAACACCTAAAGGGTTAATACACTTATTGAATGTCATTTTGAATACTTTGGGGGGTGTAGTTTTTATAATGGGGTCATTTATGGGGTATTTCTAATATGAAGACCCTTCAAATCCACTTCAAACCTGAACTGGTCCATGAAAAATAGCGAGTTTGAAAATTTTGTGAAAAATGTCAAAAATTGCTGCTGAACTTTGAAGCCCTCTGGTGTCTTCCAAAAGTAAAAACTCATTAATTTTATGATGCAAATATAAAGTAGACATATTGTATATGTGAACCCAAAAATGTTTTATTTTGAATATCCATTTTCCTTACAAGCAGAGAGCTTCAAAGTTAGAAAAATGCTAAATTTTCATTTTTTTCATCAAATTTTGGGATTTTTCACCAAGAAAGGATGCAAGTTACCAAAAATGTTTACCACTAAGTTAAAGTAGAAAATGTCACGAAAAAACTATATCAGAATGATAACTAAAAGCATTCCAGAGTTATTAATGTTTAAAGTGACAGTGGTCAGAATTGCAAAAAACGCACCGGTCCTTAAAGGACATCTGCAGTGCTGGGCAAAAAAACTTTTTTTTACCTCATTTAATAGGTCTTTGAAAGACCTTTCCAACGATGTCTCCCCCATCAAAATTGGCCCAGTCGTTCTCCCGTTATCAGCACATGAATTACTGAGGACAAGTGAAATAAAAACTACATCTCCCATCATGCCATGTGCTTACTTCCTGTAAGCTGCTGCCCTCCCCCTGTTCTATCCCCCGAGCAAATTATTATATTGTAACGCCCACATCTCCCTTCCCTATGCATACACCCTCCCCTTCTGCTCATCTCCCCCTCCCCATGCTGGCTCCTGTCCAGTGATGAAGCAGCTGCCTCCATGCTCACTGTAGTGTGGGCACTGGAGAGTGGAGAGTGAAAGTAAAAATGGTAAAAAAAACATAATTGTTTGTCTATAAAACTGTCCTGATAGGGGTCCCTCCATCTTTTTCACAACTACAACTCCAAGCATGCCCAGTTATTTTATATGCTGTTCGGGCATGCTGGGAAATCCAGTGGTGCCTCCAGCTGTTGCAAAACTACAAATCCCAGCATGCCCTGTCAGCTTTCTGCTGTATATGCATGCTTGGAGTTGCAGAGGTGACTCCAGCTGTTGTAAGACTATACATCCAAGCATGCCGTGACAGCTTTCTGCTGTTTGAGTGTATAAAGGAGTTGTAGTTCACCAACACCTCTACTGTATCAGGAGACTCCTGGGAGTTGTAGTTCACCAACACCTCTATTGTATCTCTGTAGTCTCCTGGGAGTTGTAGTTCACCAACACCTATATTGTACCTCTGTAGTCTCCTGGGTGTTGTAGTTCACCAACACCTCTATTGTATCTCTGTAGTCTCCTGGGAGTTGTAGTTCACCAACACCTATATTGTATCTCTGTAGTCTCCTGGCTGGGAGTTGTAGTTCACCAACACCTCTATTGTATCTCTGTAGTCTCCTGGGAGTTGTAGTTCACAAACACCTCTATTGTATCTCTGTAGTCTCCTGGGAGTTGTAGTTCATACACCAGTGTTTCCCAACCAGGGTGCCTCCAGATGTTGCAAAACTACTACTCCCAGCATTCCCTGATTGGGAAACACTGGCATACACACACACATAACAGGGACTACAACTCCCAGCATGTGTCATTCAGTAGTCCCCCTCCCCCCCATCTCACACACAGAATCATCTCCAGTATGATATTTATTCCCTGTATACACCACCAGCCCGTGCAGTGTAATATGTCTCCTTCACACACACGTCCTCCCCTCCCTGCTCTGTGGTTTGCTCTGTGTTTCCCCCATGAAAACTTGAATCCTCCCGGTGATAAGTGAGGTCCTATGTAGACAGAGCAGGGGAGGGGGGAGGAGCTGTGGACGTCCTCATTCTCCCCCTGCTTCAATCTTACAGATAGGGGCGTTTCTGAGGATGAGCCTATGGCTGCCTCAGAAAGCACCCGCTCATGCATATGCATAAGCAGGGAGGAGCTGACAGAGGCTAGGGGGAGCACAAACACTGCTGGGAGGAAGAGATCTCCGTCCCCAAGATGGCGGCTGCAATGTAATGAATAGGGGACGGACGCAGGACTACTGGGCTAAGCTGGCAACTCTAATATCTCAGAAACGGCTGCATATAGGTAAATAGAACTAATTGACTGAATTGTATAACTTTTGTTTGGGGAACATTTGGGCAGGGATTTTTGACCACTACAGTTGTCCTTTAACCCCTTGGGGACGGAGCCCATTATGACCCTAAGGACGGGAGCATTTTTTGCAAATCTGACCACTGTCACTTTAAGCATTAATAACTCTGGAATGCTTTTACTTATAAATTTGATTCCGAGATTGTTTTTTCGTGACATATTCTACTTTATGTTAGTGGTAAATTTTCGGCGATACTTGCATCCTTTCTTGGTGAAAAATTTGAAAATGTCATGAAAAATTTGAAAATTTAGCATTTTTCTAACTTTGAAGCTCTCTGCTTATAAGGAATATGGATATTCCAAATAAATTATATATTGATTCACATATACAATATGTCTACTTTATGTTTGCATCATAAAATTGATGAGTTTTTACTTTTGGAAGACACCAGAGGGCTTCAAAGTTCAGCAACAATTTTCCAATTTTTCGCAAAATTTTCAAAATCAGAATTTTTCAGGGACCAGTTCAGGTTTGATGTGGATTTGAAGGGTCTTCTGGTTAGAAATACCCCATAAATGACCCCATTATAAAAACTGCACCCCTCAAAGTATTCAAAATGACATTCAGTAAGGGTGTTAAGCCTTTAGGTGTTTCACAGGAATAGCAGCAAAGTGAAGGAGAAAATTCAAAATCTTAATTTTTTACACTGGCATGTTCTTGTAGACCCAGTTTTTGAATTTTTACAAGGGGTAAAAGGAAAAAAATCCTCTCAAAATTTGTAACCCAATTTCTCTCGAGTAAGAAAATACCTCATATGTGTATGTCAAGTGTTCGGCGGGCGCAGTAGAGGGCTCAGAAGCGAAGGAGCAACAATGGGATTTAGGAGAGTGAGTTTTTCTGAAATGGTTTTTGGGGGGCATGTCCCATTTAGGAAGCCCCTATGGTGCCAGGACAGCAAAACCCCCCACATCGCACACTATTATGGAAACAACACCCCTCAAGGAACGTAACAAGGGGTACGGTGAGCCTTAACACCCCACAGGTGTTTGACAACTTTTTGTTAAAGTCGGATGTGTAAATGAAAAAAAAATATTTTTCCACTAAAATGCTGGTTTTTCCCCAAATTTAACTTTTTTACAAAGGGTAGTAGGAGAAAATGCCCCCCAAAATTTGTAACCCCATTTCTTCTGAGTATGGAAATACCCCATGTTTGGACGTCAAGTGCACTGCGAGCGAACTGCAATGCTCAGAAGAGAAGGAGCGCCATTGAGCTTTTAGAGAGAGAATTTGTTTGGAATGGAAGTCGGGGGCCATGTGCATTTACAAAGCCCCCCCGTGGTGCCAGAACAGTGGACCCCCCCACATGTGACCCCATTTTGGAAACTAGATGCCTCACGGAATGTAATAAGGGGTACAGTGAGCATTTACACCCCACTGGTGTTTGACAGATCTTTGGAACAGTGGGCTGTGCAAACAAAAAAATTAAATTTTTCATTTTCACGTACCACTGTCCCAAAAATCTGTCAGACCCCTGTGGGGTGTAAATGCTCACTGTACCCCTTATTACATTCCGTGAGGGGTGTAGTTTCCAAAATGGGGTCACATGTGGGTATTTATTTTTTTGCATTTATGTCAGAACCGCTGTAAAATCAGCCACCCCTGTGCAAATCACCAATTTCGGCCTCAAATGTACATAGTGCGCTCTCACTCCTGAGCCTTGTTGTGCGCCCGCAGAGCATTTTACGCCTACATATTGGGTATTTCCGTACTCAGGAGAAATTGCGTTACAAATTTTGGGGGTCTTTTTTTCCTTTTACCTCTTGTGAAAATAAAAAGTAAAGGGCAACACCAGCATGTTAGTGTAAAAAAAATTTTTTTTTACACTAACAGGCTGGTGTTGACCCCAACTTTTACTTTTCATAAGGGGTAAAAGGAGAAAAAGCCTCCCAAAATTTGTAGTGCAATTTCTCCCGAGTACGGAAATACCCCATATGTGGCCCTAAACTGTTTCCTTGAAATACGACAGGGCTCCAAAGTGAGAGAGCGCCATGCGCATTTGAGGACTAAATTAGGGATTGCATAGGAGTGGACATAGGGGTATTCTACGCCAGTGATTCCCAAACAGGGTGTCTCCAGCTGTTGCTAAACTCCCAGCATGCCTGGACAGTCAATGGTTGTCCGGAAATGCTGGGAGTTGTAGTTTTGCAACAGCTGGAGGCTCCGTTTTGGAAACACTGCTGTACAATACGTTTTTCATTTTTATTGGGGGGGGGGGGGACAGTGTAAGGGGGTGTATATGTAGTGTTTTACTCTTTATTAGGTGTTAGTGAAGTGTAGTGTAGTGTTTTTAGGGTACATTCACACTGGCGGGTTAGGGTGAGTTTCCTGCTAGGAATTTGCGCTGCGGCAAAAAATTTGCCGCAGCTCATATTTGAAGCAGGAAACTTGCTGTAAACCCGCCCGTGTGAATGTACCCTGTACGTTCACATGGGGGGGGCAAACCTCCAGCTGTTTCAAAACTACAACTCCCAGCATGCACGGTCTGTCAGTACATGCTGGGAGTTGTAGTTTTGCAACAGCTGGAGGCACACTGGTTGGAAAACCTTCAGTTAGGTTCTGTTACCTAACTCAGTATTTTCCAACCAATGAGCCTCCAGCTGTTGCAAAACTACAACTCCCAGCATGCACGGGCTGTCAGTACATGCTGGGAGTTGTAGTTTTGAAACAGCTGGAGGCACACTGTTTGGAAAATACTGAGTTGGGTTCTGTTAACTAACTCAGTATTTTCCAACCAGTGTGCCTCCAGCTGTTGCAAAACTACAATTCCCAGCATGTCTGATCACAGAAGGGCATGCTGGGAGATGTAGTTATGCAACAGCTGGAGGTACGCAACTACAACTCCCAGCATGCCCAGACAGCTGTTTTCTGTGTGGGCATGATGGAATTTGTAGTTTTGCTACAATTTAGAGACCACTGAACAGTGATCTCCAAACTGTGGACCTCCAGATGTTGCAAAACTACAACTCCCAGCATGCCCAGACAGCAAACAGCTGTGTGGGCATGCTAGGAGTAGTAGTTTTGCAAGATCTAGAGGGCAGTATAGAGATCACTGTGCAGTGGTCTCTAAACTGCAGACCTCCAGCTGTTGCAAAACTACAAATTCCAGCATGCCCACACAGCAAACAGCTGTCTGGGCATGCTGGGAGTTGTAGTTTTGCAACATCTGGAGGGCTACAGTCTAGAGACCACTATAGTGGTCTCAGACTGTAGCCCTCTAGATGTTGCTAGGCAACTACTCACCGGCTTCCGTCGCATCCGGGAGCCGTCCTCTTCTGCCGCACGTCGCCGCAGATCTCCGTCGCCGACCGCCGATCCCCGTCGCTCCGCTGCATCCGGAGGGGTAAGTGGACTCCGGCGCCGCTCCTCTTCATTTTCCCCGTTCTGTCCCGCCTATTGTGGGAGGGCAGGACGGGGAAAACGAAAGTAAACCCCTCCGCCCCAGATCTGCTATTGGTGGTCGCGTCTAGACCACCAATAGCAGAGATAGGAGGGGTGGCAACTCTGCCACCTCACTCCTATCGCTTTAGGGGGATCGTGGGTGTCTTAGACACCCACGATCCCCCTTCTATTCCGGGTCACCGGGTCACCATAGACCCGTAATGACCCGGAATCGGCGCAAATCGCAAGTGTGAATTCACTTGCGATTTGCGCCGATCGCCGACATGGGGGGGTCTAATGACCCCCCTGGGCATTTGCACGGGGTGCCTGCTGATAGATATCAGCAGTCACCCCGGCCTGGTCCCCGCCCGGCGCGCGGCAGGGGCCGAAATTCCCACGGGCGTATGGATACGCCCTTCTACCTTAAGTACCAGGACGCAAAGGCGTATGCATACGCCCTTCGTCCCCAACAGGTTAAGGTGTAAAATGGCCTGGTCCTTAAGGGGTTAAGATGGCAGCCGGAGGTCTCCTCCCCTGCCTTTGTGCCACTCAGCTGCAATTTTGCCTATGCATAGTACTGATCAGTATTAGCAAACGAGTGATTGCTATAAATAGTCCCCTGTGGGGGCATAAAAAATGTAAAGTTTGTTAAATAAAGAAATAAATGTTAAAAAATGTAAATAAGCCCTTTCCTCATTAAAAATTAACCCCTTTCCCATTTTACAACAGAAAATTACAAAAAAGAAACAAAAATAAACATATTATGGTATCGCTGCAAGTCCAAAATTGCTACTTTTTGGTCACATCACATCCCAGAAAATGTGAAATAAAAAGTGATCAAAATGTCAAAAATATGCAAAGTGGAACAAATAAAAACTTCAGATCACTTTTGCAAAAAAGAATTCCTCATACAGCCCCGTTTATGGAAAAATTATAAAATTATAGGGGATCACAATGGGGTAATTTTATACATAGTAATTTGTCCTTTTAAAAGTAGTACAATAATAATAAAGCATGTAACCATAGGTATCATTTTAATCATATTGATTCACAGAAAAAAAATAAACATATCAGTTTTACAATAAAGTGCACTGTGTAAAAACAAAACCCTCCAAATATTGCAAAATTGTTGTTTACTTTTCAATTTCCCCACAAAATGACTTTTTTTGTTGCGCTGTACATTTTATTGTAAAATTGAAAATGTCACACAATAAACAAGCTGGCTGGCTGTGTCCTCAAGGCCAAAATGGGTTGTGTCCTTAAGGGGTTAAACAATTCACTAGTGTTGCTCGCGAATATTCGCAAATCGAATTTTAATCACGAATATTGCATATTCACGAATTCGCGAATATTGCGAATATAGCACTATATATTCGTAATTACGAATATTCGTTTTTTTTCTCCCTTATTTAATGGTATAGGGAACTATGACTGGTGCATTAACTCTGTGATTTTTTTACGCATTGAAACCAATAGGCCCAATGTGGTACATGGGGATCTCATGGCATGTAAAACAGTAAGCTAAGCAGGACCATCTTAGCAGCACAGTGGATGGAAGACCACCATGGGTTCGAGTCCTGGGGTCAGACAGAGTTTTACAGTGTTGTGGTTTAACTTTACTTTCCTGGAAAAGCTGCTGAGTTGCCCATAGCAACCAATCAGATTGCTTCTTTCATTTTTCACAAGGCCTCTGCAAAATGAAAGAAGCGATCTGATTGGTTGCTATGGGCAACTCAGCAGTTTTTCCTGGAAAAGTTTCTGAGCTGCCCATAGCAACCAGATTGCTTCCTTCATTTTTCAGAGGCCTTATCAAAAATGAAAGAAGCAATCTGATTGGTTGCTATTTGCAACTGCACAACTCTTCCTCTACACTGGGAGAGATTTATCAAAACCTGTCCAGAGGAAAAGTTTCTGAGTTGCCCATAGTAACCAATCAGATCGCTTCCTTCATTTTGCAATCTGATAGGTTGCTATGGGCAACTCAGCTGCTTTTCCAGGAAAGTAAAGTTAAACCACAGCACTGTACCACGTCCTGCTTAGCTTACTGTTTTACATGCTGTGAGATCCCCATAGACCACAATTGGCCTATTGGTTTCAATGGGCAAAAAAACACAGAGTTAATGCACTAGTCACAGTTCCCTATACCATTAAAGAAGGGAGGGCTCAATATTCGCGAATATGCGCATATGCGGAAAACCAGTGTAGAGGAAGAGTTGTGCAGTTGCCCATAGCAACCAAATAGATTGCTCACTTCATTTTTCACAAGACCTCTGCAAAATGAAAGAAGCGATCTGATTGGTTGCTATGGGCAACTCAGAAACTTTTCCTCTGGACAGGTTTTGATAAATCTCCCTCTATGGGGGAGATTCATCAAAACCAGTGTAGAGGAAGAGTTGTGCAGTTGCCCATAGCCACCAATCAGATTGCTTCCTTCATTTTTGAAAAGGCCTCTGAAAAATGAAGGAAGCAATCTGGTTGCTATGGGCAACTCAGAAACTTTTCCAGGAAAAGTTTCTGAGTTGCCCATAGCAACCAATCAGATCACTTCTTTTATTTTGCAGAGGCCTTGTGAAAAATGAAAGAAGTAATCTGATTGGTTGCTATGGGCAACTCTGCAGCGTTTCCAGGAAAGTAAAGTTAAACCACAACACTGTAACACCCTAGGACTCAAACCCAAGGTGGTCTCCCATCCACTGTGCTGCCAAGACAGTACTGCTTAGCTTACCGTTTTAAATGCAGTGAGCTCTCCATAGACCACAATGGGCCTATTGGTTTCAATGAGTAAAAAATCACAGAATTAATGCACCAGTCACATATCCCTATACCATATTGCAATGTACTCATGCTCACTGTACACATGTCGTATTTTTCTTCTGTATTAAAATACAAAATTCTTTAAATAACCAGTTATACAAAAAAGAAGGGAGGGCTAAATATTCGCGAATATGCGCATATATTTTCGCATATGCAAAAAAAACCAAATATAACGAATATGCAAATTTCGCGAATATATGACGAATATTCGTCCATATATTCGTGAAATATCGCAAATTCGAATATGGCCTATGCCGCTCATCACTACAATTCACCAGGAAAGGAAACATAAGTGCTGATAAACAAGACATTTCACATTAGAGGCTGTAACTAAGAAACTGCTATATTTATAAATAAGATCTATAAAGAAAATGTTTTTGTACCATATTAAGAACAAAGCAAGAATAAAAAATGCATTTAAACGTGTCCATAGACGTTACACTGCAGAAAGTCTCTGAACTATATTGTTAACTTTGTTTACTTAACACGTTAACGACCATGGATGTGTATACACGTCCAGGGGGGATGCATGTTCCCGCACTTGAAGGAGTATACACGTCCATGGTTCTCGTGGGTGCTGCCCAGTGCACCCACGAGAATGCGTCATTGACTCGGCTGTAACAGACAGCCGGGACCCTGCCGCACTCTCAGGACCGAAGTAAACTTCGATCTCTGCAGTTTAACTCTTACAGCCGCGGTCGGAAGTGACCGTGGACTGTGAGTGTTTTGACAGAGGGAGCTCTCTGTCTTCCCTGCAGCACACCACAGCACAACTGCGGGGTGCTGTGTGAGATCCTCAGCAGGCCGGGGCCTGCTGCACTGCCGGGACTGAAGTAAACTTCGGTCCCGGCAGTTTAACCCTTACAGCAGCGGTCAGAAGGATTTGTAAGGAGTTTGACAGAGGGAGGGGACTCCCTCTGTCTCTCTCCTGTAGTACCCCGCAGCGACCGCGGGGTGCTGCTAGTTACCTGGGCAGCCGGGGGTCTTACAAGGACCCCCAAGTCTGCCCCGGTTATTGCCTGTCAGGATGTACCAGAGACTTTTGGCAGCATATAACTACAATGCTTTGGAATACTAAGTATTCCAAAGCGTAAAAAAAAGTCATATAAAATAAATCAAAGTGTAAAGCAAAAGTGTAAAAACAATAAGTGTAAAAAAAGATAATGTAAAAAGTGTAAAAAAATTAAATAAAAAATAAAAATACATTTATCAAATAAATATAATAAAAAATAAAAATACATAATGTTTAGGATCACACGGCGCACATCCGCAGCATATTACATGCTGCGGATGCCAGCCAGCAGTCACAATAATGAGCTACCTGCTGCGGCTGGGCAGCTTTGTGTGTCCACTCATAGCGAAGGATTTCCTGTGGGTAGTCATGAATTGACACACTGAGCTACCCAGCTGTGATCTTGCCCTTGTGACTGCTGGGGGACATCTGCGGTGTGAAATACGCTGCGGACGTGCTCTATGTGATCTTACACTGTGTCCCATTCATACTGACTTTCAGCAGTATGTTAGAGGTATCCGTCAGCATCATGTCAAAAAAAGGGATGCTGATGTATACTGTAGCAGCTCCATTGATCTCTGAATGAGACTGCTACAGTATACATTGGCATCCCTTTTTTGACATGACTCCAATGGACACCTATACTGCAGAAATGCAATATGAATGGGGACAATCACCCCCCCCCCCCCCCAACAAAATAAGCCATTTTTTCCCCCAATTTTTTTTTTTTCTTTTTCAGTACCCAGTGATGGATATATTCGCCATGAGTGGGTGCTTATTCCCACAACATGACAGATATATTCATCAGGAACTTTAACTGTCACAGACAGCCGCACGTCACTGCTAGCCGACTAAGGATCAATCAGAGCCATCCCTGGTTTAGCCAATACACTTGTAGGGGTGCGGTATTGTTCTGACAGCTTCGATCCTTTGCAGGCATGGGGTGGGGTCTATAATTCATATAAATATGACCTGAAAGCCAAAGGGGGCTCTTCTCCTTCTTGGTCCTACCAGGCGGTCAGTCAACCAGATATGGCCTAAGTAGGGGTACTGCCCAGCCCGGGACAAACAGGGTAATAAAATATGGGTGCATTTCCTCCATTTCAGACTTACCAAAATGTTGTTAGCTAATTGCTATGTTTTTCCACTGATTTTAAAATCATTCTAGCCACACAATAAGGGCTCAACGTACTCACTTTTGACCTAGGTGAATACTTTAGGGGATGTAGTTTCGAAAATGGGGTCACATCTGGGGGTGCAGTATTGTTCTGACAGCTGGAATGCTTTGCAAGATGAAGTTCGGCCTATAATTTGTATAATGATGTCCTGGAAGCCAAATGGTGCTCCTCTCCTTTTGGGTCCCACCATGTGGCCATGCCACCAAATATGGCCTAAGCCATACTATATTACTGAACACGGAACAAACAGCACAATAAAATATGGGGCGCATTTCCTCCTTTTCAGATGCAATGTACAAAAAAAATATGTGCCACAAATTATGCATGTGTGAAAAAAAGCAAATTTTGAATTTTAAACACTGATTTTTTAATAATTCCTGCCAAAAAAAACTTGGTGTTAAGATGCTCACTGTACCCCCTAGCGAATACCTTGAGGGGTCTAGTTTATAAGATGGGGTCATTTGGGGGGGGGGGGGGGTCCTATGTTCTACCACCTTAAAATTTCTGCAATCCTTGCATACCGCATAAAAAATGTTCAAAATTTCAAGTAAAATTCTTAGGCTTCTAATTCATCTAAAATGTTAATTAAAAAACAAAAATGCTTTCAAAATAAAGTAGACATCTGAAAGTATAAGTTTCATAAACTATTTGGTCAGTAAGTATAAATACAGTATATGCAACCTATTAGTGTTAGAATAGCAAAACAATCTTTATTTTTTATTTCATGATTTTTTGCATTGTAAAAAAATTACTACCAATGATATCGGCTTACTGTTACTATGTACATGTAGGACGACTTGTGACAAAAAAAAAATGTCAGAATTATCGTGATTGGCAAAACGTAACCAGAGTTATCTAATATATAGAAGGAGAAGACCTGACTCACTGACTCGTCAACGCCCAGCCTCAACCCTTGGACCTAGAAACCTGAATTTTTGCACAGGTGTTGTTTTTAAGACATAGACAAGGAATAAGAAAGGATTTTTCGAAATTCCACCCTTAAGGGGGTGAAAAAAGGGGTTGTTTTTTTTTTGTTTTTTTTTAAAGTCCCATACAAGTCTATGGGAAGTATATGTTACCGCATAACTTCAAAACTGCTGGAGATATTTCGATAATACTTGGTCACATGTTACTTATATATCCATTTAAAATATAGGATAGTTAATTTAACCCTTAACTACCCCCATTTGTGAGGGTCGGGGTTTTTGTTTAAAATCCCATGCAAATCAATGGAAAATGTATGTTCCCGCATAACTTCCGTACGGCTGGAGATATTTCAATAATACTTGGTCACATGTTACTTATATGTCCACTTAAAAAATAGGATAGTTAATTCAACCCTTAACTACCCCCATTTGTGAGGGTCGGGATTTTTGTTTAAAGTCCCATGCAAATCAATGGGAAATGTATGTTCCCACATAACTTCTGTACAGCTGGAGATATTTCAATACCTGGTACACATATTAAAGGTCGGGATATGAGGACAGGATGGGAGGTCGGCATAGGAGGTCGGGATAGGAGGTCAAGATAGGAGGTAGAGACAGGAGGACGGGATAGGAGGTCGGGATAGAAGTTCGGGATAAGAGGTCGGGATTGGAGGTCAAGATAGGAGGTCGATATAGGAGGACGGGATAGGAGAAGGGGATAGGAGGTCGGGATGGGAGGTCGAGATAGGAGGTCAAGATAGGAGGTCAAGATAGGAGGACGGGATGGTCGGGATAGGAGGTCGAGATAGGAGGATGGGATAGGAGGACGGGATAGGAGGATGGGATATGAGGACTGCTGGCAGCATATAAGCATCGCGAGAAGGCGGGTTCCCCTGCACGCAGACTCGGTAAAAGTCCTCGAAGGATTTCCATCTTCATTTCCATGAAACAGCAGATGTAATGTTTCGGGTTGTTTGGATGCCCGTAGACTTTACCCAGTGCGGCCTCATTAATATAGGATCGTAAAAAGTAAATCTATGTTACCCCAAATTTAACGCGAGCGAAGCTGCGGTCAAAAGCTAGTTCTCTAATAAAGTTAGACATCCCCAATTTGAAAAAAACAGGCCTGGCCTTTAAAGGGTGTACAGACCTAATTGTCTTGGTCCTTAACCCCTTCCCGCAGAATGTCATATATAAACGCCGGGTTGTGCAGTGCGTTCGCGCATCCCGGCGTTTATAAATGACATGCAGTTAACCCGGCGATGCGCAGCATCGCACGGGTTAACTGGCAGAAGTCCCGCTGTTTCCAGCAGGGGACAACTTCTGCTTCACCCCCAGGACCATCCATTGATGGTCCTGGTCAGCGATCACTGTGATTGGTCCCTGTGGACCAATCACAGTGATCTGGGGTGAAAGTTCAGATCCCCCGCACTGCCCGCCCCTGGAAGTCGGGCAGAACGGGGGACGAAGGCTGCAGGGACTCGCGGGGACCTGCGGCACACGGGGGGAACACGTGGGGACCGGCGGACTTACCTGGAGCAGCGGCAGGACCGAGGAGCAGCGGCAGGACCGGCCACGTGGAGGAGCAGCGACGGGACCAGCAGGTAAGTATATGGTCCTCAGAAGCAGTAGTGAAGATTTTCACTGCTGCTTCTAGGAGTCTGAAAACTACAACTCCCAGCATGCCTAGACAGCCTTTGGCTGTCTGGGCATGCTGGGAGTTGTAGTTTTGCAACATCTGGAGGGCCCCAGTTTGGAAACCATTGTATAATGGTCTCCAATCTGTGCTCTTCCAGCTGTTGCAAAACTACAACTCCCAGTATGCACTGACTGTCCAGGCATGCTGGGAGTTTTAGTTCAGCAACATCTGGCCCTTCAGATGTTGCCGAACTACAACTCCCAGCATGCCCTTCAGCTGTCTGGGCATGCTGGGAGTTGTAGTTTTGCAACAACTGGAGACACACTGGTTGGGAAACATTGTCTGTTTCTAACTCAGTGTTTCCTAACCTGTGTGCCTCCAGCTGTTGCAAAACTATGACTCCCAGCATGCACTAACAGACCATGCATGCTGGGAGTTGTGGTTTTGCAACAGCTGATGCAAGCCCCCCCCCCCCCCCCCCGCCCCGCCACCCCCGTGAATGTACAGGGTACATTCACATGGGCGAGGCTTTTACAGTGGGTTTCTCGCATCTTGAGATGCAGCAAATTTTGCGCTGGGAAACTCGCTGTAATCCCCCGCCCGTGTGACTGTACCCTAAAAACACTACACTACACTAACACAAAATAAAATAAAAAGTTAAAAACACTACATATACACATACCCTTACACAGCCCCCCTCCCCCAATAAGAACGTCCGGTACACCACTGTTTCCAAAGCAGAGCCTCCAGCTGTTGAAAAACAACAACTCCCAGTATTGTCGGACAGCCGTTGACTGTCCAGGCATGCTTGGAGTTTTGCAACAGCTGGAGGCACCCTGTTTGGGAATCACTGGCGTAGAATACCCCTATGTCCACCCCTATGCAAATCCCTAATTTAGGCCTCAAATGCACATGGCGCTCTCATTTTGGAGCCCTGTCGTATTTCAGGGCAACAGTTTAGGGCGACATATGGGGTATCGCTGTACTCGGGAGAAATTGCGTTACAAGGTTTGGGGGGCTTTTTCTTCTTTAACCCTTCATGAAAAGGAAATGTTGGGGTCTACACCAGAATGTTAGTGTAAAAATTTTTTATTTTTTACACTAACATGCTGATGTTGCCCTATACTTTACATTTTCACAAGAGGTAAAAGGGAAAAAAGCCCCCCAAAATTTGTAACGCAATTTCTCCCGACTACAGAGATACCCCATATGTGAGCGCAAAGTGCTCTGGGGGCGCACAACAAGGCCCAGAAGGGAGAGCGCACCATGTACATTTGAGGTGATTTGCACAGGGGTGGCTGATTGTTACAGCGGTTTTGACAAACGCAAAAAAAAAACAAAAAACACATGTGACCCCATTTCGGAAACGACACCCCTCACGGAATGTAATGAGGGGTGCAGTGAGAATTTACCCCCCACAGGTGTCTGACGGATCTTTGGAACAGTGGTCCATGAAAATGAAAACTTGTACAGCCCACTGTTCCAAAGATCTGTCAGACACCAGTGGGGGGCAAATGCTCACTGTACCCCTTGTTACGTTCCTCAAGGGGTCTAGTTTCCAAAATGGTATGCCATGTGTGTTTTTTTTTGCTGTTCTGGCACCTTAGGGGCTTCCTAAATGCGACATGCTCCCCGAGCAAAATTTGCTCTCAAAAAGCCAAATATGACTCCTTCTCTTCTGAGCATTGTAGTTCGCCCATAGTGCACTTCAGGTCAACTTATGGGGTACCTCCATACTCAGAAGAGATGGGGTTACAAATTTTGGGGGGTATTTTCTGCTATTAACCCTTGCAAAAAGGTGAAATTAGGGGGGAAACACACATTTTAGTGGAAATTTTTAAATTTTTTTTTACATATGCAAAAGTCGTGAAACACCTGTGGGGTAATAAGGCTCACTTTATTCCTTATTACATTCCTCAAGGGGTCTAGTTTCCAAAATGGTATGCCATGTGGGTATTTTTTGCTGTTCTGGCAACATAGGGGCTTCCTAAATGCGACATGCCCCCCGAGCAAAATTTGCTCTCAAAAAGCCAAATATGACTCCTCTTCTGAGCATTGTAGTTCACCCATAGTGCACTTCAGGTCAACTTATGGGGTACCTCCATACTCAGAAGAGAAGGGGTTACAAATATTGGGGGGTATTTCCTGCTATTAACCCTTGGAAAATGTGAAATTTGGGGGGAAACACACATTTTAGTGAAAAAAAAATTTTTTTTTTTACATATGCAAAAGTCGTGAAACACCTGTGGGGTATTAAGGCTCACTTTATTCCTTGTTACGTACCTCAAGGGGTCTAGTTTCCAAAATGGTATGCCATGTGAGGGTTTTTTGCTGTTCTGGCACCATAAGGGCTTCCTAAATGCAACATGCCCCCAAAAACCATTTCAGAAAAACGTACTCTCCAAAATCCCCTTATCGCTCTTTCCCTTCTGAGCCCTCTACTGCGCCCGCCGAACACTTTACATAGACATATGAGGTATGTGCTTACTCGAGAGAAATCAGGCTACAAATAGAACTATACATTTTCTCCTTTTACCCCTTGTAAAAATAAAAAAATTGGGTCTACAAGAACATGCGAGTGTAAAAAATGAAGATTGTGAATTTTCTCCTTCACTTTGCTTCTATTCCTGTGAAACACCTAAAGGGTTAAAACACTTACTGAATGTCATTTTGAATACTTTGGGGGGTGCAGTTTTTATAATGGGGTCTTTTGTGGGGTATTTCTAATAAGAAGACCCTTCAAATCCACTTCAAACCTGAACTGGTCCCTGAAAAATAGTGAGTTTGAAAATTTTGTGAAAAATTGGAAAATTGCTGCTGAACTTTGAAGCCCTCTGGTGTCTTCCAAAAGTAAAAACTCGTCACTTTTATGATGCAGACATAAAGTAGACATATTGTATATGTGAATAAAAAAATTTTTTATTTGTAATATACATTTTCCTTACAAGCAGAGAGCTTCAAAGTTAGAAAAATGCAAAATTTTCTAATTTTTCATCAAATTTTAGGATTTTTCACAAGGAAAGGATGCAAGTTACCACAAAAATTTACCACTATGTTAAAGTAGAATATGTCACGAAAAAACAATCTCGGAATCAGAATGATAACTAAAAGCATTCCAGAGTTATTAATGTTTAAAGTGACAGTGGTCAGATGTGCAAAAAACGCTCTGGTCCTTAAGGCCAAAATGGGCTTGGTCCTGAAGGGGTTAAGGGGTTAAACTATTTCTAAATGTGAAGTTATTGCAGTTGCACAGGAGACAGGCAGGGGATTTCCACATCAGAGAAAAAGCAATAACTATAAAGAGTAAAACACATAGAACATTCCAGAAGCTAAACTGTAAGAAATGAAGGAAAACAATAAAGAAATTTACTCTCAAGGCTGAACTAACTTCTACTGTTTTGGTAAAATATGTAACATGTTGTATACAGTTCTGATACGATGCTCCACATTAATGTGACAAAATTACAGGACACACTGACACTACACATACAGCCCGCTACACAAGTGTCACTCACTACACATACAGCCCACTACACAAGTGTCACTCACTACACATACAGCCCGCTACACAAGTGTCACTCACTACACATACAGCCCGCTACACAAGTGTCACTCACTACACATACAGCCCGCTACACAAGTGTCACTCACTACACATACAGCCCGCTACACAAGTGTCACTCACTACACATACAGCCCGCTACACAAGTGTCACTCACTACACATACAGCCCGCTACACAAGTGTCACTCACTACACATACAGCCCACTACACAAGTGTCACTCACTACACATACAGCCCGCTACACAAGTGTCACTCACTACACATACAGCCCGCTACACAAGTGTCACTCACTACACATACAGACCGCTACACAAGTGTCACTCACTACACATACAGCCCGCTACACAAGTGTCACTCACTACACATACAGACCGCTACACAAGTGTCACTCACTACACATACAGCCCGCTACACAAGTGTCACTCACTACACATACAGCCCGCTACACAAGTGTCACTCACTACACATACAGCCCGCTACACAAGTGTCACTCACTACACATACAGCCCGCTACACAAGTGTCACTCACTACACATACAGCCCGCTACACAAGTGTCACTCACTACACATACAGCCCGCTACACAAGTGTCACTCACTACACATACATCCCGCTACACATGTGTCACTCACTACACATACAGCCCGCTACACAAGTGTCACTCACTACACATACATCCCGCTACACAAGTGTCACTCACTACACATACAGCCCGCTACACAAGTGTCACTCACTACACATACAGCCCACTACACAAGTGTCACTCACTACACATACAGCCCGCTACACAAGTGTCACTCACTACACATACAGCCCGCTACACAAGTGTCACTCACTACACATACAGCCCACTACACAAGTGTCACTCACTACACATACATCCCGCTACACAAGTGTCACTCACTACACATACAGCCCGCTACACAAGTGTCACTCACTACACATACAGCCCGCTACACAAGTGTCACTCACTACACATACAGCCCACTACACAAGTGTCACTCACTACACATACAGCCCACTACACAAGTGTCACTCACTACACATACATCCCGCTACACAAGTGTCACTCACTACACATACAGCCCGCTACACAAGTGTCACTCACTACACATACAGCCCGCTACACAAGTGTCACTCACTACACATACAGCCCGCTACACAAGTGTCACTCACTACACATGCAGCCAGCTACACAAGTGTCACTCACTACACATACAGCCCGCTACACAAGTGTCACTCACTACACATACAGCCTGCTACACAAGTGTCACTCACTACACTTACAGCCTGTTACACAAGTGTCACTCACTACACATACAGCCAGCTACACAAGTGTCACTCACTACACATACAGCCCACTACACAAGTGTCACTCACTACACATACAGCCCACTACACAAGTGTCACTCACTACACATACAGCCCGCTACACAAGTGTCACTCACTACACATATAGCCCGCTACACAAGTGTCACTCACTACACATACAGCCCACAACACAAGTGTCACTCACTACATATACAGCCCACTACACAAGTGTCACTCACTACACATACATCCCGCTACACAAGTGTCACTCACTACACATACAGCCCACAACACAAGTGTCACTCACTACATATACAGCCCACTACACAAGTGTCACTCACTACACATACATCCCGCTACACATGTGTCACTCACTACACATACAGCCAGCTACACAAGTGTCACTCACTACACATACAGCCCGCTCTACAAGTGTCACTCACTACACATACAGCCCGCTACACAAGTGTCACTCACTACACATACAGCCCGCTACACAAGTGTCACTCACTACACATACAGCCCACTACACAAGTGTCACTCACTACACATACATCCCGCTACACAAGTGTCACTCACTACACATACAGCCCGCTACACAAGTGTCACTCACTACACATACAGCCCGCTACACAAGTGTCACTCACTACACATACAGCCCGCTACACAAGTGTCACTCACTACACATACAGCCCGCTACACAAGTGTCACTCACTACACATACAGCCCGCTACACAAGTGTCACTCACTACACATACAGCCCACTACACAAGTGTCACTCACTACACATACATCCCGCTACACAAGTGTCACTCACTACACATACAGCCCGCTACACAAGTGTCACTCACTACACATACAGCCCGCTACACAAGTGTCACTCACTACACATACAGCCCACTACACAAGTGTCACTCACTACACATACATCCCGCTACACAAGTGTCACTCACTACACATACAGCCCACTACACATGTGTCACTCACTACAAATACAGCCAGCTACACAAGTGTCACTCACTACACATACAGCCCGCTACACAAGTGTCACTCACTACACATATAGCCCGCTACACAAGTGTCACTCACTACACATACAGCCCACTACACAAGTGTCACTCACTACACATTCAACCCACTACACAAGTGTCACTCACTACACATACAGCCAGCTACACAAGTGTCACTCACTACACATACAGCCCACTACACAAGTGTCACTCACTACACATACAGCCCGCTACACAAGTGTCACTCACTACACATACAGCCCACTACACAAGTGTCACTCACTACACATACAGCCCGCTACACAAGTGTCACTCACTACACATACAGCCCGCTACACAAGTGTCACTCACTACACATACAGCCCGCTACACAAGTGTCACTCACTACACATACAGCCCGCTACACAAGTGTAACTCACTACACATACAGCCCACTACACAAGTGTCACTCACTACACATACAGCCCACTACACAAGTGTCACTCACTACACATACAGCCCGCTACACAAGTGTCACTCACTACACATACAGCCCACTACACAAGTGTCACTCACTACACATACAGCCCGCTACACAAGTGTCACTCACTACACATACAGCCCACTACACAAGTGTCACTCACTACACATACAGCCCACTACACAAGTGTCACTCACTACACATACAGCCCACTACACAAGTGTCACTCACTACACATACATCCCGCTACACAAGTGTCACTCACTACACATACAGCCCGCTACACAAGTGTCACTCACTACACATACAGCCCGCTACACAAGTGTCACTCACTACACATACAGCCCGCTACACAAGTGTCACTCACTACACATACAGCCCGCTACACAAGTGTCACTCACTACACATACAGCCCGCTACACAAGTGTCACTCACTACACATACAGCCCGCTACACAAGTGTCACTCACTACACATACAGACCACTACACAAGTGTCACTCACTACACATACAGCCCACTACACAAGTGTCACTCACTACACATACAGCCCGCTACACAAGTGTCACTCACTACACATACAGCCCACTACACAAGTGTCACTCACTACACATACATCCCGCTACACATGTGTCACTCACTACACATACAGCCCGCTCTACAAGTGTCACTCACTACACATACAGCCCGCTACACAAGTGTCACTCACTACACATACAGCCCGCTACACAAGTGTCACTCACTACACATACAGCCCACTACACAAGTGTCACTCACTACACATACATCCCGCTACACAAGTGTCACTCACTACACATACAGCCCGCTACACAAGTGTCACTCACTACACATACAGCCCGCTACACAAGTGTCACTCACTACACATACAGCCCGCTACACAAGTGTCACTCACTACACATACAGCCCGCTACACAAGTGTCACTCACTACACATACAGCCCGCTACACAAGTGTCACTCACTACACATACAGCCCACTACACAAGTGTCACTCACTACACATACATCCCGCTACACAAGTGTCACTCACTACACATACAGCCCACTACACATGTGTCACTCACTACAAATACAGCCAGCTACACAAGTGTCACTCACTACACATACAGCCCGCTACACAAGTGTCACTCACTACACATATAGCCCGCTACACAAGTGTCACTCACTACACATACAGCCCACTACACAAGTGTCACTCACTACACATACAGCCCGCTACACAAGTGTCACTCACTACACATACAGCCCACTACACAAGTGTCACTCACTACACATACAGCCCACTACACAAGTGTCACTCACTACACATACATCCCGCTACACAAGTGTCACTCACTACACATACAGCCCGCTACACAAGTGTCACTCACTACACATACAGCCCGCTACACAAGTGTCACTCACTACACATACAGCCCGCTACACAAGTGTCACTCACTACACATACAGCCCGCTACACAAGTGTCACTCACTACACATACAGACCACTACACAAGTGTCACTCACTACACATACAGCCCACTACACAAGTGTCACTCACTACACATACAGACCACTACACAAGTGTCACTCACTACACATACAGCCCACTACACAAGTGTCACTCACTACACATACATCCCGCTACACAAGTGTCACTCACTACACATACAGCCCGCTCTACAAGTGTCACTCACTACACATACAGCCCGCTACACAAGTGTCACTCACTACACATACAGCCCGCTACACAAGTGTCACTCACTACACATACAGCCCACTACACAAGTGTCACTCACTACACATACATCCCGCTACACAAGTGTCACTCACTACACATACAGCCCGCTACACAAGTGTCACTCACTACACATACAGCCCGCTACACAAGTGTCACTCACTACACATACAGCCCGCTACACAAGTGTCACTCACTACACATACAGCCCGCTACACAAGTGTCACTCACTACACATACAGCCCGCTACACAAGTGTCACTCACTACACATACAGCCCACTACACAAGTGTCACTCACTACACATACATCCCGCTACACAAGTGTCACTCACTACACATACAGCCCACTACACATGTGTCACTCACTACAAATACAGCCAGCTACACAAGTGTCACTCACTACACATACAGCCCGCTACACAAGTGTCACTCACTACACATATAGCCCGCTACACAAGTGTCACTCACTACACATACAGCCCACTACACAAGTGTCACTCACTACACATTCAACCCACTACACAAGTGTCACTCACTACACATACAGCCAGCTACACAAGTGTCACTCACTACACATACAGCCCACTACACAAGTGTCACTCACTACACATACAGCCCGCTACACAAGTGTCACTCACTACACATACAGCCCACTACACAAGTGTCACTCACTACACATACAGCCCGCTACACAAGTGTCACTCACTACACATACAGCCCGCTACACAAGTGTCACTCACTACACATACAGCCCACTACACAAGTGTCACTCACTACACATACAGCCCGCTACACAAGTGTCACTCACTACACATACAGCCCGCTACACAAGTGTCACTCACTACACATACAGACCACTACACAAGTGTCACTCACTACACATGCAGCCAGCTACACAAGTGTCACTCACTACACATACAGCCCGCTACACAAGTGTCACTCACTACACATACAGCCCGCTACACAAGTGTCACTCACTACACATACAGCCTGCTACACAAGTGTCACTCACTACACTTACAGCCTGTTACACAAGTGTCACTCACTACACATACAGCCAGCTACACAAGTGTCACTCACTACACATACAGCCCACAACACAAGTGTCACTCACTACACATACAGCCCACTACACAAGTGTCACTCACTACACATTCAGCCCGCTACACAAGTGTCACTCACTACACATATAGCCCGCTACACAAGTGTCACTCACTACACATACAGCCCACAACACAAGTGTCACTCACTACATATACAGCCCACTACACAAGTGTCACTCACTACACATACATCCCGCTACACAAGTGTCACTCACTACACATACAGCCCACAACACAAGTGTCACTCACTACATATACAGCCCACTACACAAGTGTCACTCACTACACATACATCCCGCTACACATGTGTCACTCACTACACATACAGCCAGCTACACAAGTGTCACTCACTACACATACAGCCCGCTCTACAAGTGTCACTCACTACACATACAGCCCGCTACACAAGTGTCACTCACTACACATACAGCCCGCTACACAAGTGTCACTCACTACACATACAGCCCACTACACAAGTGTCACTCACTACACATACATCCCGCTACACAAGTGTCACTCACTACACATACAGCCCGCTACACAAGTGTCACTCACTACACATACAGCCCGCTACACAAGTGTCACTCACTACACATACAGCCCGCTACACAAGTGTCACTCACTACACATACAGCCCGCTACACAAGTGTCACTCACTACACATACAGCCCGCTACACAAGTGTCACTCACTACACATACAGCCCACTACACAAGTGTCACTCACTACACATACATCCCGCTACACAAGTGTCACTCACTACACATACAGCCCGCTACACAAGTGTCACTCACTACACATACAGCCCGCTACACAAGTGTCACTCACTACACATACAGCCCACTACACAAGTGTCACTCACTACACATACATCCCGCTACACAAGTGTCACTCACTACACATACAGCCCACTACACATGTGTCACTCACTACAAATACAGCCAGCTACACAAGTGTCACTCACTACACATACAGCCCGCTACACAAGTGTCACTCACTACACATATAGCCCGCTACACAAGTGTCACTCACTACACATACAGCCCACTACACAAGTGTCACTCACTACACATTCAACCCACTACACAAGTGTCACTCACTACACATACAGCCAGCTACACAAGTGTCACTCACTACACATACAGCCCACTACACAAGTGTCACTCACTACACATACAGCCCGCTACACAAGTGTCACTCACTACACATACAGCCCACTACACAAGTGTCACTCACTACAGATACAGCCCGCTACACAAGTGTCACTCACTACACATACATCCCGCTACACAAGTGTCACTCACTACACATACAGCCCGCTACACAAGTGTCACTCACTACACATACAGCCCGCTACACAAGTGTCACTCACTACACATACAGCCCGCTACACAAGTGTAACTCACTACACATACAGCCCACTACACAAGTGTCACTCACTACACATACAGCCCACTACACAAGTGTCACTCACTACACATACAGCCCGCTACACAAGTGTCACTCACTACACATACAGCCCACTACACAAGTGTCACTCACTACACATACAGCCCGCTACACAAGTGTCACTCACTACACATACAGCCCGCTACACAAGTGTCACTCACTACACATACAGCCCGCTACACAAGTGTCACTCACTACACATACAGCCCGCTACACAAGTGTCACTCACTACACATACAGCCCACTACACAAGTGTCACTCACTACACATACAGCCCACTACACAAGTGTCACTCACTACACATACAGCCCGCTACACAAGTGTCACTCACTACACATATAGCCCGCTACACAAGTGTCACTCACTACACATACAGCCCACAACACAAGTGTCACTCACTACATATACAGCCCACTACACAAGTGTCACTCACTACACATACATCCCGCTACACAAGTGTCACTCACTACACATACAGCCCACAACACAAGTGTCACTCACTACATATACAGCCCACTACACAAGTGTCACTCACTACACATACATCCCGCTACACATGTGTCACTCACTACACATACAGCCAGCTACACAAGTGTCACTCACTACACATACAGCCCGCTACACAAGTGTCACTCACTACACAAACATCCCGCTACACAAGTGTCACTCACTACACATACAGCCCGCTACACAAGTGTCACTCACTACACATATAGCCCGCTACACAAGTGTCACTCACTACACATACAGCCCACAACACAAGTGTCACTCACTACATATACAGCCCACTACACAAGTGTCACTCACTACACATACATCCCGCTACACATGTGTCACTCACTACACATACAGCCAGCTACACAAGTGTCACTCACTACACATACAGCCCGCTACACAAGTGTCACTCACTACACATACATCCCGCTACACAAGTGTCACTCACTACACATACAGCCCGCTACACAAGTGTCACTCACTACACATACAGCCCACTACACATGTGTCACTCACTACACATACAGCCCGCTACACAAGTGTCACTCACTACACATACAGACCGCTACACAAGTGTCACTCACTACACATACAGCCAGCTACACAAGTGTCACTCACTACACATACAGCCCGCTACACAAGTGTCACTCACTACACATACAGCCCACTACACAAGTGTCACTCACTACACATACAGCCCGCTACACAAGTGTCACTCACTACACATACAGCCCGCTACACATGTGTCACTCACTACACATACAGCCAGCTACACAAGTGTCACTCACTACACATACAGCCCACTACACAAGTGTCACTCACTACACATACAGCCCGCTACACAAGTGTCACTCACTACACATACAGCCCGCTACACAAGTGTCACTCACTACACATACAGCCCGCTACACAAGTGTCACTCACTACACATACAGCCCACTACACAAGTGTCACTCACTACACATACAGCCCGCTACACAAGTGTCACTCACTACACATACAGCCCACTACACATGTGTCACTCACTACACATACAGCCCGCTACACAAGTGTCACTCACTACACATACAGACCACTACACAAGTGTCACTCACTACACATACAGCCAGCTACACAAGTGTCACTCACTACACATACAGCCCACTACACAAGTGTCACTCACTACACATACAGCCCACTACACAAGTGTCACTCACTACACATACAGCCTGCTACACAAGTGTCACTCACTACACATACAGCCCGCTACACAAGTGTCACTCACTACACATACAGCCCGCTACACAAGTGTCACTCACTACACATGCAGCCAGCTACACAAGTGTCACTCACTACACATACAGCCCGCTACACAAGTGTCACTCACTACACATACAGCCTGCTACACAAGTGTCACTCACTACACTTACAGCCTGTTACACAAGTGTCACTCACTACACATACAGCCCGCTACACAAGTGTCACTCACGACACATACAGCCCGCTACACAAGTGTCACTCACTACACATATAGCCCGCTACACAAGTGTCACTCACTACAACATACAGCCCGCTACACAAGTGTCACTCACTACACATACAGACCACTACACAAGTGTCACTCACTACACATGCAGCCAGCTACACAAGTGTCACTCACTACACATACAGCCCGCTACACAAGTGTCACTCACTACACATACAGCCTGCTACACAAGTGTCACTCACTACACTTACAGCCTGTTACACAAGTGTCACTCACTACACATACAGCCCGCTACACAAGTGTCACTCACTACACATACAGCCCGCTACACAAGTGTCACTCACTACACATATAGCCCGCTACACAAGTGTCACTCACTACACATACAGCCCACAACACAAGTGTCACTCACTACATATACAGCCCACTACACAAGTGTCACTCACTACACATACAGCCCGCTACACAAGTGTCACTCACTACACATACAGCCTGCTACACAAGTGTCACTCACTACACATACAGCCCGCTACACAAGTGTCACTCACTACACATACATCCCGCTACACAAGTGTCACTCACTACACATACAGCCCACTACACATGTGTCACTCACTACACATACAGCCCGCTACACAAGTGTCACTCACTACACATACATCCCGCTACACAAGTGTCACTCACTACACATACAGCCCGCTACACAATTGTCACTCACTACACATACAGACCACTACACAAGTGTCACTCACTACACATACATCCCGCTACACAAGTGTCACTCACTACACATACAGCCCACTACACAAGTGTCACTCACTACACATACAGCCCGCTACACAAGTGTCACTCACTACACATACATCCCGCTACACATGTGTCACTCACTACACATACAGCCCGCTACACAAGTGTCACTCACTACACATACAGCCCGCTACACAAGTGTCACTCACTACACATACAGACCACTACACAAGTGTCACTCACTACACATACAGCCCACTACACAAGTGTCACTCACTACACATACATCCCGCTACACAAGTGTCACTCACTACACATACAGCCCGCTCTACAAGTGTCACTCACTACACATACAGCCCGCTACACAAGTGTCACTCACTACACATACAGCCCGCTACACAAGTGTCACTCACTACACATACAGCCCACTACACAAGTGTCACTCACTACACATACATCCCGCTACACAAGTGTCACTCACTACACATACAGCCCGCTACACAAGTGTCACTCACTACACATACAGCCCGCTACACAAGTGTCACTCACTACACATACAGCCCGCTACACAAGTGTCACTCACTACACATACAGCCCGCTACACAAGTGTCACTCACTACACATACAGCCCGCTACACAAGTGTCACTCACTACACATACAGCCCACTACACAAGTGTCACTCACTACACATACATCCCGCTACACAAGTGTCACTCACTACACATACAGCCCACTACACATGTGTCACTCACTACAAATACAGCCAGCTACACAAGTGTCACTCACTACACATACAGCCCGCTACACAAGTGTCACTCACTACACATATAGCCCGCTACACAAGTGTCACTCACTACACATACAGCCCACTACACAAGTGTCACTCACTACACATTCAACCCACTACACAAGTGTCACTCACTACACATACAGCCAGCTACACAAGTGTCACTCACTACACATACAGCCCACTACACAAGTGTCACTCACTACACATACAGCCCGCTACACAAGTGTCACTCACTACACATACAGCCCACTACACAAGTGTCACTCACTACACATACAGCCCGCTACACAAGTGTCACTCACTACACATACAGCCCGCTACACAAGTGTCACTCACTACACATACAGCCCACTACACAAGTGTCACTCACTACACATACAGCCCGCTACACAAGTGTCACTCACTACACATACAGCCCGCTACACAAGTGTCACTCACTACACATACAGACCACTACACAAGTGTCACTCACTACACATGCAGCCAGCTACACAAGTGTCACTCACTACACATACAGCCCGCTACACAAGTGTCACTCACTACACATACAGCCCGCTACACAAGTGTCACTCACTACACATACAGCCTGCTACACAAGTGTCACTCACTACACTTACAGCCTGTTACACAAGTGTCACTCACTACACATACAGCCAGCTACACAAGTGTCACTCACTACACATACAGCCCACAACACAAGTGTCACTCACTACACATACAGCCCACTACACAAGTGTCACTCACTACACATTCAGCCCGCTACACAAGTGTCACTCACTACACATATAGCCCGCTACACAAGTGTCACTCACTACACATACAGCCCACAACACAAGTGTCACTCACTACATATACAGCCCACTACACAAGTGTCACTCACTACACATACATCCCGCTACACAAGTGTCACTCACTACACATACAGCCCACAACACAAGTGTCACTCACTACATATACAGCCCACTACACAAGTGTCACTCACTACACATACATCCCGCTACACATGTGTCACTCACTACACATACAGCCAGCTACACAAGTGTCACTCACTACACATACAGCCCGCTCTACAAGTGTCACTCACTACACATACAGCCCGCTACACAAGTGTCACTCACTACACATACAGCCCGCTACACAAGTGTCACTCACTACACATACAGCCCACTACACAAGTGTCACTCACTACACATACATCCCGCTACACAAGTGTCACTCACTACACATACAGCCCGCTACACAAGTGTCACTCACTACACATACAGCCCGCTACACAAGTGTCACTCACTACACATACAGCCCGCTACACAAGTGTCACTCACTACACATACAGCCCGCTACACAAGTGTCACTCACTACACATACAGCCCGCTACACAAGTGTCACTCACTACACATACAGCCCACTACACAAGTGTCACTCACTACACATACATCCCGCTACACAAGTGTCACTCACTACACATACAGCCCGCTACACAAGTGTCACTCACTACACATACAGCCCGCTACACAAGTGTCACTCACTACACATACAGCCCACTACACAAGTGTCACTCACTACACATACATCCCGCTACACAAGTGTCACTCACTACACATACAGCCCACTACACATGTGTCACTCACTACAAATACAGCCAGCTACACAAGTGTCACTCACTACACATACAGCCCGCTACACAAGTGTCACTCACTACACATATAGCCCGCTACACAAGTGTCACTCACTACACATACAGCCCACTACACAAGTGTCACTCACTACACATTCAACCCACTACACAAGTGTCACTCACTACACATACAGCCAGCTACACAAGTGTCACTCACTACACATACAGCCCACTACACAAGTGTCACTCACTACACATACAGCCCGCTACACAAGTGTCACTCACTACACATACAGCCCACTACACAAGTGTCACTCACTACAGATACAGCCCGCTACACAAGTGTCACTCACTACACATACATCCCGCTACACAAGTGTCACTCACTACACATACAGCCCGCTACACAAGTGTCACTCACTACACATACAGCCCGCTACACAAGTGTCACTCACTACACATACAGCCCGCTACACAAGTGTAACTCACTACACATACAGCCCACTACACAAGTGTCACTCACTACACATACAGCCCACTACACAAGTGTCACTCACTACACATACAGCCCGCTACACAAGTGTCACTCACTACACATACAGCCCACTACACAAGTGTCACTCACTACACATACAGCCCGCTACACAAGTGTCACTCACTACACATACAGCCCGCTACACAAGTGTCACTCACTACACATACAGCCCGCTACACAAGTGTCACTCACTACACATACAGCCCGCTACACAAGTGTCACTCACTACACATACAGCCCACTACACAAGTGTCACTCACTACACATACAGCCCACTACACAAGTGTCACTCACTACACATACAGCCCGCTACACAAGTGTCACTCACTACACATATAGCCCGCTACACAAGTGTCACTCACTACACATACAGCCCACAACACAAGTGTCACTCACTACATATACAGCCCACTACACAAGTGTCACTCACTACACATACATCCCGCTACACAAGTGTCACTCACTACACATACAGCCCACAACACAAGTGTCACTCACTACATATACAGCCCACTACACAAGTGTCACTCACTACACATACATCCCGCTACACATGTGTCACTCACTACACATACAGCCAGCTACACAAGTGTCACTCACTACACATACAGCCCGCTACACAAGTGTCACTCACTACACAAACATCCCGCTACACAAGTGTCACTCACTACACATACAGCCCGCTACACAAGTGTCACTCACTACACATATAGCCCGCTACACAAGTGTCACTCACTACACATACAGCCCACAACACAAGTGTCACTCACTACATATACAGCCCACTACACAAGTGTCACTCACTACACATACATCCCGCTACACATGTGTCACTCACTACACATACAGCCAGCTACACAAGTGTCACTCACTACACATACAGCCCGCTACACAAGTGTCACTCACTACACATACATCCCGCTACACAAGTGTCACTCACTACACATACAGCCCGCTACACAAGTGTCACTCACTACACATACAGCCCACTACACATGTGTCACTCACTACACATACAGCCCGCTACACAAGTGTCACTCACTACACATACAGACCGCTACACAAGTGTCACTCACTACACATACAGCCAGCTACACAAGTGTCACTCACTACACATACAGCCCGCTACACAAGTGTCACTCACTACACATACAGCCCACTACACAAGTGTCACTCACTACACATACAGCCCGCTACACAAGTGTCACTCACTACACATACAGCCCGCTACACATGTGTCACTCACTACACATACAGCCAGCTACACAAGTGTCACTCACTACACATACAGCCCACTACACAAGTGTCACTCACTACACATACAGCCCGCTACACAAGTGTCACTCACTACACATACAGCCCGCTACACAAGTGTCACTCACTACACATACAGCCCGCTACACAAGTGTCACTCACTACACATACAGCCCACTACACAAGTGTCACTCACTACACATACAGCCCGCTACACAAGTGTCACTCACTACACATACAGCCCACTACACATGTGTCACTCACTACACATACAGCCCGCTACACAAGTGTCACTCACTACACATACAGACCACTACACAAGTGTCACTCACTACACATACAGCCAGCTACACAAGTGTCACTCACTACACATACAGCCCACTACACAAGTGTCACTCACTACACATACAGCCCACTACACAAGTGTCACTCACTACACATACAGCCTGCTACACAAGTGTCACTCACTACACATACAGCCCGCTACACAAGTGTCACTCACTACACATACAGCCCGCTACACAAGTGTCACTCACTACACATGCAGCCAGCTACACAAGTGTCACTCACTACACATACAGCCCGCTACACAAGTGTCACTCACTACACATACAGCCTGCTACACAAGTGTCACTCACTACACTTACAGCCTGTTACACAAGTGTCACTCACTACACATACAGCCCGCTACACAAGTGTCACTCACGACACATACAGCCCGCTACACAAGTGTCACTCACTACACATATAGCCCGCTACACAAGTGTCACTCACTACAACATACAGCCCGCTACACAAGTGTCACTCACTACACATACAGACCACTACACAAGTGTCACTCACTACACATGCAGCCAGCTACACAAGTGTCACTCACTACACATACAGCCCGCTACACAAGTGTCACTCACTACACATACAGCCTGCTACACAAGTGTCACTCACTACACTTACAGCCTGTTACACAAGTGTCACTCACTACACATACAGCCCGCTACACAAGTGTCACTCACTACACATACAGCCCGCTACACAAGTGTCACTCACTACACATATAGCCCGCTACACAAGTGTCACTCACTACACATACAGCCCACAACACAAGTGTCACTCACTACATATACAGCCCACTACACAAGTGTCACTCACTACACATACAGCCCGCTACACAAGTGTCACTCACTACACATACAGCCTGCTACACAAGTGTCACTCACTACACATACAGCCCGCTACACAAGTGTCACTCACTACACATACATCCCGCTACACAAGTGTCACTCACTACACATACAGCCCACTACACATGTGTCACTCACTACACATACAGCCCGCTACACAAGTGTCACTCACTACACATACATCCCGCTACACAAGTGTCACTCACTACACATACAGCCCGCTACACAATTGTCACTCACTACACATACAGACCACTACACAAGTGTCACTCACTACACATACATCCCGCTACACAAGTGTCACTCACTACACATACAGCCCACTACACAAGTGTCACTCACTACACATACAGCCCGCTACACAAGTGTCACTCACTACACATACATCCCGCTACACATGTGTCACTCACTACACATACAGCCCGCTACACAAGTGTCACTCACTACACATACAGCCCGCTACACAAGTGTCACTCACTACACATACATCCCGCTACACAAGTGTCACTCACTACACATACAGCCCGCTACACAAGTGTCACTCACTACACATACAGCCCGCTACACAAGTGTCACTCACTACACATACAGCCAGCTGCACAAGTGTCACTCACTACACATTAAGTCTGCTACACAAGTGTCACTCACCTAGTGAAGATAAAACATATACTGTTAGGAACAGTAATGTCTTCATGTTGTTGAGTGCATAAAGCACAAGAGAGGAAGCTCCCTAGAGTTCTGACTTTTCCCAATAGCTCCACCCACACATCAAGCCAATCATTGTTTAGGCTTCAATGGTAAAGTTCCTTGTACTGTGGTAAGGTGTGCCCAAGATATTATAAATACTTAAGCACTGTTCCTAGATGTTTTTTGTACTGATTAGAGATAGATAATAAAACACATTCTATTTTCTAATCTGCTTCTATTTCCTGATTGTAATTTTATTTACATTTACAGTATGGGGGCAGCCTTTACATCAAGCCCCATGGACACAGACAGAATAGCCTGGAAAAGACTGTCCCAGAGGTAAAATTACTTCTGTAGCAGCCATAGTGGCTGCCATGGGCCCATGACATCAGAGGGCTCGTACCATCCACTAGGCCTTATAATGTTCTGGTTAGGTACGTGGTCAATAAATGGCTCTTTTAACACTATGGTGTAGTTATCACATGCATGAAGCTGAGATATGTGACAGCCTTCTTGTCCAATCAGCCATGTATAGGCTAAAGGATAGGGGATAAGATGTCTGATCGTGGGGGGGGGTCACCGCTGGGACCCCCTGTCATCTTCAGCTCGGCACTCCAGTCAACCAGTGCACAGAGCACTGGTTCTTGTAGACCCAGTTTTTGAATTTTTACAACGAGTAATAGGAGAAAAAGCCCACCAAAATGTGCAACCCAATTTCTCTCGAGTAAGGAAAAACCTCATATGTGTATGTCATGTGTTCGGCGGGCGCAACAGAGGGCTCAGAAGGAAGGAGCAACAATGGGATTTTGGGGAGTGAATTTTGCTGAAATGGTTTTTGGGGGGCATGTCACATTTAGGAAGCCCCTATGGTGCCAGAACAGCAGGAAACCCCCACATGGCATACCATTTTGGAAACTACACCCCACCAAGGCACATAACGAGGGGTCCAGAAAGCCTTAGCACCCCACAGGTGTTTGACGACTTTTCGTTAAAATCGGTTGTGTAAATGAAAAAAAAATATTTCAGTTTCACTGAAGTGCAGTTTTTTTCTGCGGTAATGGGAGAAAATGCCCCCTAAAATTTGTAACCCCATTTCTCCTGAGTAGGGAAATACCCCATGTGTGGACGACAAGTGCTCTGCTAGCTTACTACAATGCTCAGAAGAGGAGGACCGCCATTTGGAGAGAGAATTCGTTTGGAATGGAAGTCAGGGGCCATGTGCGTTTACAAAGCCCCCGGTGGTGCCAGAACAGTGGACCTCCCACATGTGACCCCATTTTCGAAACTACACCCCTCACAGAATTTAATAAGGGGTGCATTGAGTATTTACACCCCACTGGTGTATGACAGATCTTTGGAACAGAGGGCTGTGCAAATGAAAAATTACATTTTTCATTTTCACGGACCACTGTTCCAAAAATCTGTCAAACACCTCTGAGGCGTAAATGCTCAATGTACCCCTTATTACATTATGTGAGGGGTGTCGGTTCCAAAATGGGCTCACATGTGGGGGGGGGTCCATTGTTCTGGCACTATGGGGGCTTTGTAAACACACGTGGCCTGCAATTCCGGACACATTTTCTCTCCAAAAGCCCAATGGCGCTACTTCTCTTCTGAGCATTGTAGTGCATCCACAGAGCACTTTACATCCACATGTGGGGTATGATCTTACTCAGAAGAAATGGGGTTACAAATTTTGGGGGTCTTTTTTTAAAAAGCATGGGGCAACACCAGCATGTTAGTGTAAACATTTGTATTTTTTTATACTAACAGGCTGGTGTAGCCCCCAAATTTTCCTTTTCATAAGGGGTAAAAGGAGAAAAATCCCCTCAAAATTTGTAGTGCAATTTCTCCTGAGTACGGAAATACCCCATATGTGGCCCTAAACTGTTTCCTTGAAATACGACGGGGCTCCGAAGTGAGACAGCGCCATTTGAGGACTAAATTAGGGATTGCATAGGGGTGGACATTGGAGTATTCTATGCCAATTATTCCCAAACAGAGTGCCTCCAGCTGTTGCTAAACTCCCAGCATGCCTGGACAGTCATTGGCTCCATTTTGGAAATACTGCCATACAATACTTTTTCATTTTTATTGGGGGGGGGGGGGCAGTGTAAGTGGGTGTATATGTAGTGCTTTACCCTTTATTATGTGGTAGTGTAGTGTAGTGTTTTTAGAGTACATTTGCACTGGCAGGTTATAGTGAGTTTCCCCGTAGGAGTTTGCGCTGCGGCGAAAAATTTTCCGCAGCTCAAACTTCAAGCAGGAAACTCACTGTAAACCCGCCCATATGAATTTACCCTGTCAAAACGACAACTCCATACAACTCGCCGAAGGGCATGCTGGGAGATGTAGTTATTCAACAGCTGAAGGTACACAAGTACAACTCCCAGCATGCCGAGACAGCTGTTTGCTGTTCGAGCATGCTGGGATTTGCAGTTTTGCAACACCTGGAGGGCTGCAGTTTAGAGACCACTGCACAGTGATCTCCAAACTCTAGCCCTCCAGCTGTTTCAAAACTACAACTCCCAGCATGTACTGACAGACCGTGCATTCTGGGAGTTGTACTTTTGCAACAGCTGGAGGTACCTGTTACCTAACTCAGTATTTTCCAACCAGTGTGCCTCCAGCTGTTGCAAAACTACAACTCCCAGCATGTACGGATCGCCAAAGGGCATGCTGGGAGATGTAGTTATGCAACAGCTGGAGGTACACAACTACAACTCCCAGCATACCAAGGCAGCTGTTTGGGCATGCTGGGATTTGCAGTTTTGCAACATCTGGAGGGCTACAGTTTAGAGACCACTGCACATTGATCTCCAAACTGTGACCCTCCAGATGTTGCAAAACTACAAATCCCAGCATGCCCAGACAGCAAACTGCGGTGTGGGCATGCTAGGAGTTGTAGTTTTGCAAGATCTAGAGGGCCACAGTTTAGAGATCACTGCACAGTGATCTCCAAACTGTGACCCTCCAGCTGTTGCAAAACTACAAATCCCAGCATGCCCAAACAGCAAACAGCTGCTTGTCCTGCCTGCCTTGACCTTCTGCTATCCTGACTATCAGCTGCCTTATCCCTCCTGTGCCTCGCATCTACTCAGCCGCCTGTGTTGTTGAGCCTTACCAGGGGTGGCGACCTGGGTGCCGCCTGCCGCAGCAAGTCCATCCCGCTTTGAGGCGGGTTCTGGTGAAAACCAATGGCACCTTAGACTCTGCTCCCTTGGTGCCAAGGTCTTCTGCAAGTTGAACTTACATGGAGTGTATAACCTCATTAGTATCCGCAAGGGAGATGTATGGAAAAGGGCCTTCAATACTCGAAATCAAATCCTTGAGACTTATCTTCAGCATTTTGTTTCAGCTCGCCAAGGCTGAATTCTCTTAAGGATTTCGAGTCCAAAAGGTCATCTCCCTTTTTTGTTGTCTATGGACTCCTTCTCCGTTCTCCTCTTTCGCTCCCAGTTTCCTCAGGAGTGCCTGCTGTTGATGAGCTGGTCCTTTACTTCTCCACAATCTGGCAACAGACCCGATAGTCGTTATCCCAGGCTTCTTCACATATGAAGGTGCAAGCTCAAAAAAGTAGAAGACCATATTCCCGTATTCGAGGAAGAAAACAGTGAGGGGGTGGGCAACGGTTGCTAGGGATGTTGTTGATAACCTCTGCCAAGTGTATTTGCATCATTCTAATTTGCCCACAAGTGAAAAGAAGTAATAAGCGAATATTCACATATGCTAATATCCGCATATCCGAATATTCACAAATGCGCATATGCAGAAAAAAAGCGAATATTTGCAATATTCGCGATAAAAATTTGAAATGCGAATATTTGCGCCCAACACTACTGAGGACTTGATCAGAGAGATTCTCCCCCCATATACCAAGTGTAGTTCAGGATACAATCGGGCTTTAGGACCATTGAAGCAGTACTTCGCACAGTGACAGGGGTGCTGCTGTTACCGTGAATGGTGGTCAGCATAAGGACTTCCCTCTTGTCTAGTAACGGCTCCACTCTCATCCCTAGGGATCAGTGGGGGACTTGTCAGAAGGCCTCTTTGATTTTTCCACACAGTGCCACAAGCTACAGTGGCTCTGGTGGAAAGGGTCTTGTATAAAAGTTATCCTTGTAGAGGTGGTAACCTTTATCTAGCAGTAGATACATCAGTTCCCACACAATTTTCCCGCTAACTCCAAGGATGAGGGTGCATTCTGGGGGTTCAGTGCGGGAATCCTTCAGTTCGCACACTCTAAACCTGTAAGTGTACCATGAGGTACTCTTACAGAGTTTGTATACTCTCATGCCATACCTTGCCCTTTTACTGGGAATGTACTGGCGGAAATGGAGTCTCCCTTTGAAACTAATAAGGGACTCGTCAATGGCAACCTCCTTTCGGGGGATGTAACCCTCTGCAAATTTATTAGTGAAATGAACTATAACTGGACAGATTTTGAACAAGCGGTCAAATGGCGGATCATTTTGGAAAGGGCACGTTGCATTATAAACATGATGCAAACATTTGAGGACAGTCTCAAAGCGTGCCCGTGGCATGGCCATACGGTAGAGTGGGGTGTTATACAGAACATCCAGACTCCAGTATTGCCTAATGGTCGGCTTTTTGACTAAGCCCATATGCAGCATGAGGCCCCAAAATGTCCTCATCTTGGCTGCATTGATGGGAGCCAATCTATAGGGCCTAGCCAAAAAATAATCAGGGTGCTGGGTCACAAACTGTTCAGCGTACCAGTTTGTTTGGGCCACCATCAAATTGACATTCCGCACTGAAATAAAATGTAAAAAGTCTATTTCAGTGAGGTCTGTGGTGTCAATTTGGATTTCTGGGAGGCCAGCAAACCCAGCAATCAGTGGCGCATAATCATCCGGAACTGGGGTCCAGACGGGGTCCCCTATATGGGGGACAGGGAAACTTGTATGGTGGACAGGGAACAATGTACGAGGGACAAGGGCTACTAGTTTGGGGGACAGGGCTACTAGTTTGGGGGACAGGGCTGCTAGTTTAGGGGGCCTCTACCGGTATTGCCCTGCGGCGCACGTGCCGCCGCCTTCTAGGGAGCTCATCATCAGTGGATGATGAGGAAGAGGAAGAAAAGAGGAAGCTGGGATCTTCCTCTTCCCCATCACTGACTGATTTGGCATCGGAGGCAAGCATGGTGTATGCCTTCTCTGCCAAAAACACCCTACTGGCCATTTCCTTTTTGTTGGGGGGGGGGGGGGTAGGGACAGGGACGGGGGTTGTAAGTGGGTGTGTGAAAATGTAGTGTTTTTATGTACTTTATTAGTGAGAAGTGTAGGTGTAGTGTAGTGTAGTGATGTTGCTACAGTACAAAACGCAAATGCTTCAAAACTGGGGGGGAAAAACTACAGGAAAAAAAACCTGCACAAAAAAAAAATATATATATATATATATATATATATATATATATAGGGACAGACTGCAGCAACAAAATGCACTGATGGGTCACCTAGACCCAAAGAGCAGTGCTGCTTCAGAACCCACTATCTGTCGCTGCCTGTACTACAGCTCACCCTCAGTCACCAATGCTTGGTCACTGGAAGCAGATGCTGCAGCCGCCGCACACCTCCCTCAGGTCTGTAGATGCCGCACACACCGCACCACAGCACACTAGACCCGACACAGCCGCCGCAAAAATTCCTTCCTCTGCTCACTGCCTGGACTCAAGTGAGCAGGCAAAGCGGGGGAAGGAGTTTTCAAGGCTGTTAGTCTGTGCTGCCATTGGTCGGTTGGTCCCAACCAACCAATGGCAGTAATCGGAGGAGTGGCAACCTTGCCACCTCCCTCCTTTACTGAATGGTGATTGGCGCTGTCTCGGACAGCGCTAATCACCATGTATTACCGGGTCACTGGGTCACGGGGGGGGCTGTAATGAAGCTGAATCGCTGCGATTGAACAGTAAAAAGTTCCGTCCAATTGCAGTGATTGCCATAACAGGAGGGGTTAAATCCCCCCTGGGCGACATGTGAAGATGGCTGCTGCTAGAAAACAGCAGTCATCTTCACCCGATCACCGTGTCAGGAGACGCGGTGATCCAAAACATATGGAGTGAAAATGTACGTCAAGGTGTGGGAAGTCCGTGTCATGACGTAAATTTACCTCTATTGTTGTTAAGGGGTTAAACAAGGTCATGTAAGGTCAAGAAAAATGATTCATAAAAAGTCTTAAACCATTTTTCTTGAAGTCATAGGAAATAGTCCCCATAGGAGAAAGCTGATTATTCACCTCTTCCCACAGGTTTGTTTTGATCTCGGTAATTGTTTCTAGGCCAATTAGTTCACACATTATTTAAGATCACATCTTGAAGATCTGATGTTGACTGCAATGTAATGGAAGCCCCACTACTAGTCAGAGGGACATCATCAGATGAGAGGTAATGGGCTTGGAGAACACACCATTTATTAATTTTGGTACAGTGATTTTTGTTTCTTTCCTGCTTGGTTATAATGATAATTTTTTTGTTTTTTTTATAGCAAGGGGTTGTTTTTATACAGCAAGTTGTACTGTGTGGTAAATATGACATGTTACTTTCATCTGTAGGTTAGTAAGCTTACAAGTTTATATAGTTGTACATCTTTTAAAAAATAAACTCCTTTGTATCGCCATATTCAGTCCCCTTTAACTTTATTGTTCTGTGTATGGAGTTGTGTGCTTTTGTACAGTGGGCTAAAGTTTTTAGCAGCACCCTTGATTTTACCATATAATGTTTTGCAAACCAAAAGAAGATTTGTTTTAAAATAAAATCACAGTGTAAAATTGAAAAAAAAAAGCACACAATTGTATCATGTTTTGACCTTTTTGTTGTATTCTCATTTTTTTTTCAGTTGAAATTTTGTTTGGCGGTCAGCATGGTTACTAAAAAACTTAAAAAAATACCACATAACTTAAGTTCTACAATTTTCAAAAAATGACCTAACAAATGTCAGACTAGATGGGCCAAATGGTTCTTATCTGCTGGCACATTCTATGTTTCTATGGATGAGCTGTGGTTATCATTGATGTTTTGGGGTAGATGGAAATTTTTGCCAATTTCGAAATCATGTTTTTTTGGCAGGCACTACTTTTTCATTTACAGTGTGTTCACGATACATTTTTTATATAAGGATCAGAATGCTAAGAGGATTAACACACAGCATTTAATCACCTAGATGCTGCAGTCACCATTGACATCAACATCTGGGGGTTAAACAACATTGATTAGTGTTTTTGTCAATTCTGCCAACAGGCATCAGCAGCATTTAAAGGGAACCTGTCCAAACCTCATGCAGCATAAAATTGGTGCAGGCAGCGGGATGCCAGGACACTATGAATTATACTGGTACACTAGGGTGTTTTAGAGTTATCACAATTCAGAAAATGGTGCCAGGACACAAGTTACAGGTCATTGGGGTGGCTCCTGGCAGCTGTCCCATGCTCAGTGATGCGTCTCACCTTATAGACTGCTAGAGAAAGAGAGACATATCATATCATATCTGGCAGTCTGGGCAGGAAGAAGCAGCAGCTTCCGAATCACACATAAGCATATAAGCAGAAATTGTAGAAATATAACATATTAGGGTAAAATGCATCCAGGCCTGATTTTTCAGGTTGTGGCTGTAGATCATCATTAAAATGAATGCCCAACATTTCATGTGTTGTTTTTCATTCTAAATTCTAAATAATGTTATATATCAAATATCTTTATAGCAGTTTTGGCTCCATATTTCTAATACAGAGCTACAAATGCCCTACATACTCATGTAATTCAATGATAACATTCAGTCAGCTTGCAGATATAACAAGGGAGGGAGTTTCGGAATTACTTCACATTATTTTATTATTGAGATTAATGAAAAAAATGTCTCTACCTCAGTGCCTAAGCTTTCTCTAGTAATGGCTTCAGAGAGAATTTAAATATATGTAAATTTTTGGCAAAGTTTACACACAGTTTGTTTTTTTTGTGTTTTTTGGAAACTGTAGTTTATGAGCCAAAGCCAGAAGTTTATTCAAAAGGAATGGATAATATAAATGAAGGACCTATACTTCTCCTACCTCATTAAAGGGGCATTCCGGTGGAAACCTTTTTTTTTTTTTTTTAATGAACTGATGCCAGAAAGTTAAACAGATTTGTAAATTGCTTCTATAAAAAAATCTTTACCCTTCCAGTACTTTTTAGCAGCTGTATGATACAGAGGAAATTCTTTTCTTTTTGAATTTCTTTTTTGTCTTGTCCACAGTGCTCTCTGCTGACACCTCTGTCTGTGTCAGGAACTGTCCAGAGCAGCATAGGTTTGCTATGGGGATTTTCTCCTGCTCTGGACAGTTCCTGATATGGGCATCAGGTGTCAACAGAGAGCACTGTGGACAAGACAGAAAAGAAATTCATAAAGAAAATAATTTCCTCTGTAGCATACAGCTGCTAAAAGTACTGGAAGGGTAAAGCTTTTTTAATAGAAGTAATTTACAAATCTGAAAAATGCAATGTAGCCCGGACCTTCTAGGTGAGTATAAAATGGATATACAAGGATCGTGCTTCAATAATAATTATCATTTATTTATAAAAATAAAATTTCATCACTTCTCACAGGGCCCTTGTGAGAAGAGCATACATAATAAAAAGGCAACCTAACAAGATATTAGGCAATAGTATTAAAATTAAATTCTACACTTGGCATAGAGTATAGAGTAATAGAATAAGATAGCAAAGTAAGAGCTGTACCATACAAATATATTAGAAAATTGCTCTTCTAGATGTTTAGGGTAAATATGTCCCTTTTTTTGGATACAGTGACAAACAGTCTGTATTGATAGCAATTGTTACCGGTCTGTCGATTGTGGCTCAGGCGGTAGATGTTGCTCCCGCAATAGCTAAGTGTCCGTAGTGTATACAGTCCACTGTGTGGTGCCTCCGATCATATGCCTGGTCCAGTAGGGTCTAAGCGTGGTGGCAGTCGCTGTCGGATAAGGCGCTGGCAGGCGCCAAAGATCGTGATGGTGTCCGGGGACTGCTGGCGCTGGCGTGCGCTAAAGTTGATATTCCTCACCGCTTCATTAGTTGGAAAGCAGGACCATATACTGGAAGGCTGGAGGTTCACCTCGTGGTGCCGGCGTCTGACGTCAGAGCCGGGATGGTTACAGCAGAATAGTTGCACCGGGATGATTGCGCCGGGATGGATCTGAACCGCTGGACCGGGTGAACAGCAAAGCGTGAGCACAAATGGTGGTACAGTTCATAGAATGTAACTGGCCATAGAATTTGGGCACAGTTTTGATACTACTATGCCAGTAGATAAAGACTAGACGCGTTTCAGGGTTGTATGGTATAACCCTTTCCTCAGTAGTCATAATGGTTGCCATAGATCATCAGTTGTTTTATATGGGCACAAATCCCACCCCTTAACACATTGATAGATAATAGTAAAAGACATGAATGGATTTAATGGATCGGTTCACCTAGAGAGCAATACTAGATATAGAGTAGTGTGTCAATTTTGTTGGAAAATTGTAGCAATGCGTTTTCAAATAAATGAGTTTTTCTTGTATAGTAAAGGAACATAGTATTGTATAACAAAGTGTTGGAAATAAATAAATGAGGGAATACAATGAAATACAATTAAAACAATATAATAAAACAAAATAAAACAGGAAGACATGAATGAAAATATAAATAGAAATAATAATAAAGAATAAAGATAAAAATGAAAATAAAAATAAAAATAAAATGAAATAAAATAAAATAACATGAAAATAAAAATAAAAAATGAAAATAAATGAAAATAGAAATGAAAATACAATAAATAAACATAAAAATAATGAAAATAAAAATAAAAATAGAAATAAAAATAAAAATAAAATAAAATAAAAATAAAAATAAGAATAAAAGTAAAAATAGAAATAAAAATAAAAATAAAAATAAAAATGAAAATAAAATTAAAATAAAAATAAAAATGGATATAAAAATAAATGTAAATATAAGTATAAAAAATAGAATTACAATAAAAATAATAAAAAATAATAAAAATAAAAATAAAATAAGAATAAACTAAGATAAAATAAAATAAAATAAAAGATAAAAAATATACAATTTAAATAAATGAATGACTACATATAAAGATAATGGTAACCCAAAAATAATAATAATAAGACGTCATTGTAGATGAATCCATAGGGGATAAGGTCAGCCCATGGGATAACCCCTTGATGACCAAATAGGGGTGTTCCGATGGGCCGAGTGAATCCCCTATAGGAATCCGAAGAGTTCAAAGTTGGAGTTGAGTCCGCCAGGTTCTAATGTTGCAAATTCAAATATTTTCTTACTTTCCGCTTTGGACATTTTCAATAAGAAACTGCCCCCACGCCAATCTTTTTTGATTAGCTGGAGACCGGTGAAGGGGAGGGAGGACATGTCACTATTATGGACTGTGGAGAAATGTGCAGACAGTGGATGTTTCAGATTTTTGTTTTTAATATTATTAAGATGTTCAGCTATCCTCATTTTGAGGGCCCTTTTGGTTCGGCCAATATATTGCTTCTTACATCCACATTCTATGATGTACAAGACACCTTTTGAATTGCAAGTTATTAGATCTTCAATTTTCCATTTAAAAGTGTTGGTTTGGGAACAGATTTCTACAACTTTTTTGGGGCCCTTTATTTTTGTACAGTTAGCACATGTTCCACACCTAATAAATCCTTTGGTGGTTAGCCAGGAGTTGTTTAGTTTTTTTGGGGGTGGTTTTATGGATGGAGCTATAGTCAAGCCTAAATTCGGGGCTCGGGTGTATACTATTGGGGGACGTGACGGTAGTAGTGGGCCCACCTCTCGGTCTTGTTGTAATAGATACCAATGTTTTTTAATTATTCCTTCTATTTTTTTATATGATCTATTGAAAGGAATCACCAATTTACCTCCAAAGATATCAGCATTAGTGTTTTTTTCTCTTTTTGAAAAAAAGGTGGTCCTATCTAATGTTCTCACATGATCCAGAGACTGTTGGAGTAGCTGGTCGGGATAATCCTTCTCTTTAAACTGATTGGTGAGTTGTTGTGCCTCTTCCAAAAATTGATCGTCTGAGGTACAATTTCTTTTTAACCTCCGATATTGTCCTTTTGGGACATTAGTTAACCATCTAGGAAGATGGCAACTGGTGTAGCCTATAAAGCAGTTCTTGGCTGTTGGTTTGTAATATGTCTTACATATAAGGTTATCCCGATCAGCACCCACAACAATATCTAAAAATTCGATACTGGTTTTACTGATGGTGGATGTGAAGTGAAGATTGTGATCATTAGTGTTTAAATTAGTTATAAAGTGTTCTAAATCAACCATATCCCCCTCCCAAATTAAAATGATATCGTCAATGTACCGCTTCCAGAGCACCAGGCCGCGCCAAGCCGGGGTAAGATGGTACTCTCCTCCCATTTTGCCATAAATAAATTGGCGTAACTTGGCGCAAACCTGGTGCCCATCGCGGTACCAATTAACTGCAAATAAAAATCCCCTTCAAAATAAAAATAGTTGTGAGTTAAAATAAAACGAATAGCTGATGTGATGAAATTAATCTGAGGTGATTTGATATGACCTTGTTGGAGAAAGTGTGTAACTGCTGCTATTCCTAAATCGTGTTTAATAATGGTGTACAATGATGATACATCTAAAGTGGCTAATATGTGTTTGTTAGTCCATTTGAATTTTTCCAAGATTTCTATGATCTGAGTGGTATCCTTTAAATACGTATGAGTTTTTTGAACAAATGGCTGGAGAAACCTATCCACGTACTCCATCCATAAAACCACCCCCAAAAAAACTAAACAACTCCTGGCTAACCACCAAAGGATTTATTAGGTGTGGAACATGTGCTAACTGTACAAAAATAAAGGGCCCCAAAAAAGTTGTAGAAATCTGTTCCCAAACCAACACTTTTAAATGGAAAATTGAAGATCTAATAACTTGCAATTCAAAAGGTGTCTTGTACATCATAGAATGTGGATGTAAGAAGCAATATATTGGCCGAACCAAAAGGGCCCTCAAAATGAGGATAGCTGAACATCTTAATAATATTAAAAACAAAAATCTGAAACATCCACTGTCTGCACATTTCTCCACAGTCCATAATAGTGACATGTCCTCCCTCTCCTTCACCGGTCTCCAGCTAATCAAAAAAGATTGGCGTGGGGGCAGTTTCTTATTGAAAATGTCCAAAGCGGAAAGTAAGAAAATATTTGAATTTGCAACATTAGAACCTGGCGGACTCAACTCCAACTTTGAACTCTTCGGATTCCTATAGGGGATTCACTCGGCCCATCGGAACACCCCTATTTGGTCATCAAGGGGTTATCCCATGGGCTGACCTTATCCCCTATGGATTCATCTACAATGACGTCTTATTATTATTATTTTTGGGTTACCATTATCTTTATATGTAGTCATTCATTTATTTAAATTGTATATTTTTTATCTTTTATTTTATTTTATTTTATCTTAGTTTATTCTTATTTTATTTTTATTTTTATTATTTTTTATTATTTTTATTGTAATTCTATTTTTTATACTTATATTTACATTTATTTTTATATCCATTTTTATTTTTATTTTAATTTTATTTTCATTTTTATTTTTATTTTTATTTCTATTTTTACTTTTATTCTTATTTTTATTTTTATTTTATTTTATTTTATTTTTATTTTTATTTCTATTTTTATTTTTATTTTCATTATTTTTATGTTTATTTATTGTATTTTCATTTCTATTTTCATTTATTTTCATTTTTTATTTTTATTTTCATGTTATTTTATTTTATTTCATTTTATTTTTATTTTTATTTTCATTTTTATCTTTATTCTTTATTATTATTTCTATTTATATTTTCATTCATGTCTTCCTGTTTTATTTTGTTTTATTATATTGTTTTAATTGTATTTCATTGTATTCCCTCATTTATTTATTTCCAACACTTTGTTATACAATACTATGTTCCTTTACTATACAAGAAAAACTCATTTATTTGAAAACGCATTGCTACAATTTTCCAACAAAATTGACACACTACTCTATATCTAGTATTGCTCTCTAGGTGAACCGATCCATTAAATCCATTCATGTCTTTTACTATTATCTATCAATGTGTTAAGGGGTGGGATTTGTGCCCATATAAAACAACTGATGATCTATGGCAACCATTATGACTACTGAGGAAAGGGTTATACCATACAACCCTGAAACGCGTCTAGTCTTTATCTACTGGCATAGTAGTATCAAAACTGTGCCCAAATTCTATGGCCAGTTACATTCTATGAACTGTACCACCATTTGTGCTCACGCTTTGCTGTTCACCCGGTCCAGCGGTTCAGATCCATCCCGGCGCAATCATCCCGGTGCAACTATTCTGCTGTAACCATCCCGGCTCTGACGTCAGACGCCGGCACCACGAGGTGAACCTCCAGCCTTCCAGTATATGGTCCTGCTTTCCAACTAATGAAGCGGTGAGGAATATCAACTTTAGCGCACGCCAGCGCCAGCAGTCCCCGGACACCATCACGATCTTTGGCGCCTGCCAGCGCCTTATCCGACAGCGACTGCCACCACGCTTAGACCCTACTGGACCAGGCATATGATCGGAGGCACCACACAGTGGACTGTATACACTACGGACACTTAGCTATTGCGGGAGCAACATCTACCGCCTGAGCCACAATCGACAGACCGGTAACAATTGCTATCAATACAGACTGTTTGTCACTGTATCCAAAAAAAGGGACATATTTACCCTAAACATCTAGAAGAGCAATTTTCTAATATATTTGTATGGTACAGCTCTTACTTTGCTATCTTATTCTATTACTCTATACTCTATGCCAAGTGTAGAATTTAATTTTAATACTATTGCCTAATATCTTGTTAGGTTGCCTTTTTATTATGTATGCTCTTCTCACAAGGGCCCTGTGAGAAGTGATGAAATTTTATTTTTATAAATAAATGATAATTATTATTGAAGCACGATCCTTGTATATCTATTTTATACTCACCTAGAAGGTCCGGGCTACATTGCATTTTTCTGGTTTCCCTTTTTTAGCAATTAAGGTATAGTTGCTTGCCCTGTTTGACCTCGGTGCGTAATAGTTGTGAGCTGCACACATCCACATATTTTTAATTTACAAATCTGTTTAACTTTCTGGCACCAGTTAATAAAAAATTTTTTTTTCCAATTTTCAAAAAAACACAAAAAAAAAAAGTCTGAGTGCTTAAAGCTTTATAGATGTTTATAGATTGTTTCCATAGGAGGCAACAAAATAGGGTTTACTATTTAATCTCTAGGAAAATGTTTTCTAGATATACTCTGTGGGCTGGGCAGAGGTCAGTGTGCATGGAGGTCAAGAGGGTGGTCATTACCTTGATCTATTATCTAAATATTGGTGTCACCTTTTATTGTAATCCTGCATGTGATAATTTGGAGAATGGTAACACATTTTCTCTACAGAACAGGGAGTGTCAGTTTATTATTAGGTTTAGTGGCTTGTCTAACAAAAATAAGGTTTTAGGAATATTTTTGGATATAAATAGTAAAATGGATAATTAGAAACAAACTAAACAAAATATTTTCTTTTACAATTTTTTTGTGATAATATATAAACTTGAAATAAACCCGTCCTATACTATACTTTTGGACTGGGTTACTTATTAATCCTTGTATAAGATTTACATTCTTTACCTGTATATTTAAATATACAGGTAAAATATGTAAAAATATGTAGTATATAAACGTGTTTTGTTTTGCGAACATTCAGGATCACAGTTATAACTTATAACATATAGCTCCTTCTGGCTAAACAATTTGCTGACACAATATAAGTCCTGGGGGCTGCAAAAATGGAAGATGGCTTTGAGGTTGCTTCATAACGTATGTGCTGATCTTTACAAGTGTGGAATAAAAATTATGCTATGCATACAGCTAGTGTAATAGATGTGCGCTGCTCGCGCTGCTCACCCGATGGAGATCCCACATAGCTCTCACACTAACCCGTCGTAAGCTCATGCCGGTCTCCTCTTTGCTGTCCGGAATAAGATCACGGCGGGCCTAGGGAGGGAGAGGTCAGGTGGTGGAGATCTGTCGCTGGAAGTAGTGATGACATTTACAGATGATGATCGCTCTTCGACTTATATGGAAATTCAATTGTGCTTCTTGATAGATGTAATTGGCTATGTGTTCCTGATATGGTGGTGAACAGGGGCGGACTGACCGGCCGGTCCATTAGGAAGTGGTCCGAGGCCCCGGACGGGAAAGGGGCAAGCAGTCCGCCACCTGTCACAAATTATCACAACAATTTTATTTATTTTTTTAACACCCCTGCCTGCCCCGGGGAAAAGGCCCACCGCAGTCGATGAGCTATTGCAGAGATTCCCCGTGTTAGAGCCGGGCCCGGAGCTGGCTGTCGACATCACTCCTCTTCCAGACAGCCACTCTGGCTTAGGTCACGCCACACATGTGACTTTATATAAGCCCTGGAGTTCGCAATGCCGTGGCCATTAAATAACTGCCTGCTCTGCTTTCTCAGCTTTCTCAGTCGGTGTCTGCAGGCGCAGGGCCAAGGACACGAGAACAAGCCAGCCTGGCCAGGTGGGTGGCTTATAAATGTAGTTGTATTTTCTACCTGCCATTTACTGCTCCCTACATGATGGCAGTGGTACAGTCACAGCTATAACTTATCTGGTAAAATATGAGTGACATGGCCCTCTGGAAACTTCATGCAACCTGCAGCTTTATGGCTAGGAGCGGGGTACAAGAGGATTCACAAACTAACAAACAGCGCGATTGTTTCACGTCATTATGACGCTTTATCAAGGGGAGCTGGGAAGGAGGGCGGTACCTTCCATTAACCCTTCATGCAAACAAACAAACTAATATAACAGTGCTATATAATAAATAATGAAAGATACATGTACATATAAATCATATGCAATCGCTTACAAAAATGACAGCCTGACACACATATCCAGCGTGGTATCAACTTTACAAAAAGGCTGACAGATCATTTCTGTCATTAAGTCCCAGACTGCCGGTGGCTCCTGTCCGGATTATCCACCTGGCTTTGGCCTGGAGTAACCTGGTGTTTCTCTCCAAGCTGCTCTCAGAGTTATGAATGCGTTCTAATCCTACGAAACGGACTCCCGCTGTGTCCCCATTGTGACTATCAATCATGTGTGTGATAAAGCGGGGACATCCTTTACCTGTACGAATAGAATAAAAATGTTCACGTATCCTATGGAATAATGGGCGAATAGTCTTACCGATGTAGAATAAAAGGCAGGGGCACATAATAGCATAAACAATTAAATAAGACCTACAAGTTATACAATCTTTCACAACATGATTTACAGGACCCAAGCAGACACAGCAAGATGTGTCCAAATGCTTTAGAATGAGCATTGTTTGCATCGAAAGTTGCCCTGGGGCAATCCCCACTGCAACCAATTCACATTAGTAGAGGAGATGCGTTTTTTTACGAGTGCGTCCCGTAAATTTTGTGTCCTTCGGGGCATTGATTTGTCAGTTCTAACAGATCCCTGTCAGTTTGAAGGAGATGCCAGTTCTTGTTGATACTCTATTTAATTAAAACTGCAACGGGATTAAATTCAAATGAAAAAATAGCTCGTTTAACTTGTGTTTTCTTATTGTGTTTTCTGGCCCCAAAGATCAATTCTCGCCGTTCCTGAGTTCTAGCCCTGTGGAAAGCCTGTTGGACTGAAGAGTCCAGATACCCACTCTTCCTAAATTTATCCATCAGGGCACAGGACTGTTCAATGAAAGTGGCAAAATCAGAATTGTTCCTGCGTAACCTTAAGAACTGACTGTATGGCAAGGCTTTAGTCACATGTGAGGGATGATAACTAGCAGGGCCGTTTGAAGGAATTTGGGGGCCCCAAGCAAAATAGACATGGAGCTGGATGCTCAGACACGTCACGCTCTAGGGCCGGGGTCAGGACGTAGTAACGCCGGCCCATAAATTCTTGGAGTGCGACGTGAGTGAGCGTCGATACGAGGCCCCCACATTAGGTGCAGCAGTGTTCCCCCCACATTAGGTGCAGCAGTGTTCCCCCACATTAGGTGCAGCAGAGTTCCCCCCACATTGGGTGCAGCAGAGTTCCCCCCACATTAGGTGCAGCAGAATTCCCCCCACATTAGGTGCAGCAGTGTTCCCCCCACATTAGGTGCAGCAGTGTTCCCCCCACATTAGGTGCAGCAGTGTTCCCCCACATTAGGTGCAGCAGTGTTCCCCCCACATTAGGTGCAGCAGTGTTCCCCCCACATTAGGTGCAGCAGTGTTCCCCCCACATTAGGTGCAGCAGTGTTCCCCCCACATTAGGTTAGCAGTGTTCCCCCCACATTAGGTGCAGCAGTGTTCCCCCCACATTAGGCAGGCAGTGTTCCCCCACATTAGGCAGGCAGAGTTCCCCCCACATTAGGTGCAGCAGAGTTCCCCCCACATTAGGTGCAGCAGAGTTCCCCCCACATTAGGTGCAGCAGAGTTCCCCCCACATTAGGTGCAGCAGAGTTCCCCCCCACATTAGGTGCAGCAGTGTTCCCCCCACATTAGGTGCAGCAGTGTTCCCCCCCCCCACATTAGGTGCAGCAGTGTTCCCCCCACATTAGGTGCAGCAGTGTTCCCCCCACATTAGGTGCAGCAGTGTTCCCCCCACATTAGGTGCAGCAGTGTTCCCCCCACATTAGGTTAGCAGTGTTCCCCCCACATTAGGTGCAGCAGTGTTCCCCCACATTAGGCAGGCAGTGTTCCCCCACATTAGGCAGGCAGAGTTCCCCCCACATTAGGCAGACAGTGTTCCCCCACATTAGGTAGGCAGTTATCCCCACAGACATACAGCCTCCAGCCATATACAGTGTATGGCTGGAGGCTGTATGCCTGTGTACTGCCCCGCTTCAGTGCTCCGACCACTGCTCCTCCGGTCCGGCCATAGCATTAGTTTCTGGGACCGGAGAAGCGTTGGTCGGAACACCGAAGATGACATCCCGCCAGTCACTTACCAAGCTGGCCAGAGCGCGTCTTCCTCCTCCTCGATACTCCGGTCTTCTGCACCTCCGTTTCTATGGGCGAATGCACGGGACATCAGTGACATCCCGGCTTGCGCTATCTCCCGGCAGGCAAGCACCGGCTCTGCTCGGGGCCCCAGGCCAGCTTGGGGCCCCAAGCAATTGCTTGGTTTGCCTGTCTTGTAGCGACGGGCCTGATAACTAGTATATGCCAATAAGGAATTTGTCGTGGTGGGTTTCTGGTAAACGCTCACCTCTATTGTTCCTTGATGTAAGGACAGTTCTAAATCAAGAAACTGTACCCTATCGCCCCCAAACTTAGCCGAAAATATTTACATTATTGATATTAATATATTCTAAAAAAGCATATCCATAGATGACGCTTTCCTCCCACACGGCCAAAGAAATTATAGATAGGGTAGGTGCCATGGGCATGCCCATGGCCGTACTAAGGCACTGGGCATACCATTGGTCCCCAAATTTAAATGCATTATGCTCCAAAATGAATCTAATGGACTCACAAATATACTCAGTACAACCTGTGCCTTTCCGTGCTCTCAACAATAACTGCCTCATGGCAAAGATGGCATCCTTGTGGCGAATCCGGGTATATAGCCTCACCACATCAATGGTGGCTAGGCTACACTCACCCTGCCAGTCTATGTCATCCATGCTTTGGAGCAGGGCCTTAGTGTCTGCCAGGTATGATGGAGCAGAATTCAATACAGGTCTCAGGAACCAATCTCTGAATCGAGAAAGGGGCTCGGTAACCGAACCTCGATTCGAGACGTTCGGTCTCCCCTGTGGGTTCCCGAGATCCTTATGAATTTTGGGGAGATGGTACCAGTTCCGTTTAGTGGGATTTGTGGGAAACAGTTTTATGGCCATATCCTCTGAGATGACTTTTTGCTGTACCCCCTTCTGTAGGAGTGTTTGTAATTGACTTTGATAGGTTGCTGTGGAGTCCTTATTAAGTTCTTTGTAAGTGAGGGGGTCTGATAGTTGCCGCATTGCCTCTTGTGTGTACATGTCCTTATCCATCACAACAATATTTTCCCCTTTGTCAGCAGGCTTAATTATTATCTGTTCATTATTCTGCAACCATTTTAGTGCTTCCCTCTCATCATGATTAACCCCTTAAGGACTCAGCGTTTTTCCGTTTTTGCATTTTTATTTTTTCCTCATTACCTTCTAAAAATCATAGCGCTTTCAATTTTGCACATAAAATTCCATATGATGGCTTATTTTTTGCATCACCAATTCTACTTTGCAGTGACATCAGTCATTGTACCAAAAAAAATGCACGTGGAAACAGAAAAAAAATTCATTGTGTGACAAAATTGAAGAAAAACTGTCATTTTGTAAATTTTGGGGGCTTCTGTTTCTACGCAGTGCATTTTTCGGTAAAAATGACACCTTATCTTTATTCTGTAGGTCCATATGGTTAAAATGATAAACTACTTATATAGGTTTGATTTTGTCGTACTTCTGAAAAAAATCATAACTACATGCCGGAAAATGTATACGTTTAAAATTGTCATCTTCCGACCCCTATAACTTTTTTATTTTTCTGCATACAGGCGGTATGAGGGCTCATTTTTTGCACCGTGTTCTGAAGTTTTTATTGGTACCATTTTTGCAATGATCGGACTTTTTGATCGCTTTTTATTCATTTTTATATGATATAAAAAGAGACCAAAAATACGTTATTTTGGACTTTGGAATTTTTTTGCGCATACGCCATTGACCGTGCGGTTTAATTAACAATATATTTTTATAGTTTGGACATTTATGCATGCGGCGATACTACATATGTTTATTTTTATATTTATTTACACTGTTTTTTATTTATGGGAAAAGGGGGGATTCAAACTTTTATTAGGGAAGGTTTTTTTTTGCAGTGTTATAGCTCCCATAGGGAGCTATAACGCTGCACACTCTGATCATTTACACTGATCCCTGTAAAGCCATAGCATTGCATGGATCAGCATAATAGGGGGTTGATTGCTCAAGCCGGTAGCTCGGGCTTGGAGCAATTAAACGCAGATCGTAGCAAGATAAAGGGGCCTCCGCTGGCGTCCTAGCTGATCAGGACATCACAATTTTATTGCAATAGTCCTGATCAGCCCGAGCTGCCGGGAAGCTTTTACTTCAGTTTTCGACGCGGCGATCAACTTCTGAAGGGTTAATAATGCGCAGCACAACAATCTGTGTCACGTGCTATTAGCCCAGGGTCCCGGCTATCAATAGCAGCAGGGACCAATCCGGTGTGATGCGGGGTCACGGCGTGACCACGCTTTAAACACTGGGACCGAGCACAGGGCATACAGGTACACCCTGCGTCCTTAAGAGGTTATGCTTCTCTTCAGCCTCTGGATATACCAGGCTTTTTACTTCTGAGAGGACACTATTGTAAAAATAGTCCAGACTTGAGCCCGGTGACAAAGGAGGAAACATTTTTGATTTAACTCCTCCCAAAAATGTGTCGGCATTTTGTGTGTTCACTACATCATCCCCTTCCATTAATAAAGAGAATAAATCACTTGCAATGCTTCTTTGTCAGTATAAGACGGATTAGCTATAAATCCTAAGGGGCCAATAACAGCAGGTACCTCTCCTGAGTGGGCTTCTACACATCTCTGAGGTGGTTTATTTTTAAATATTTTGTGTAGATTTAATTTACGCAAGGATTTTGCTAAATCGATCTCAAAATTAACTACATCAAACTTACTGATGGTACAGTAGTTTAATCCTTTAGATAGTAGTGATAAACATGCATCTGATAACGTAACTTTAGAAATGTTAATAACTTTTTCACCCAAAGGTGAACTGACCATATTGGTTGTCCTGGAATCCCTCGTAGCAACATCTCCTACTGTCTCCAGGAGACCTGCTTCCTTTTCGCTCCGATCCCTATTAGGGAATGATCTTTTGCTTCGGCCACCCCGCCGCGTCCCTCGCCTAAAGGGCCTTGGCGTGCTGGTGCTATTGGCACCCTCACGTACTGCTTGTTTAGATGAAATCTGTATAGCGTCCTCTGTATTACTGGAATCAGACCCAGAGTCCGTCGTCCAGTAGTCCGGTTTTTGCCTTGGACGTCTGGGTTTTCTCCGCTGGTTCCTGCCTTTATTAGATCTCGGATGTTGCTGTTGATTCCTGTTACATTCTTATACTGGTCAAATTTCATTTGACACAGTCACCATTGAAGAATAATAAATTACTCAGCTTACGTCAAATACTTCATCTAGATCAAAGTCCAGCTTGTCCCTTATAAATTTATCACGTTTCCGTTCCTTAATTTCATTTTGTATAGGGATCAATTTAGTGTCCAGTTTACGTAGGAGATTGGTCCATTGTAGACTAGTCAGTCTAGATTTCAGCTCGCATTTTGCTTTCTCCAGATCGGTTTCAACCATCACGTAGTCCAGGTTGGATCTGTCCAGAACTAGCCTTGTAAGATTCAAATCATGCTTTAAATGTGCCTGCTACCATTTAGCAATAAATACTTTCTCTTCCTGGTACTGTGAAACCTTAAATCCTCAAACCTCTAGGAGACCGATTGGCTTCAACATACGATTGTAAAGTGTTGATAGTCCAAAATAGATTTACGTCTTTCTCCGATAGGGTAATGAGGCGTTTTCCAAAGCATAATCCAGACTGGAGCCACCGGCACTCTGGGACTTAATGACAGGAATGATCTGTCAGCCTTTTTCTAAAGTTGATACCATGCTGGATATGTGTGTCAGGCTATCATTTTTGTAAGCGATTGCATATGATTTATATGTACATGTATCTTTCATTTTTTATTATATAGCACTGTTATATTTGTTTGTTTGCATGAAGGGTTAATGGAAGGTACCGCCCTCCTTTCCAGCTTCCCTTGATAAAGCGTCATAATAATGTGAAACAATCGCGCTGTTTGTTGGTTTGTGCATCCTCGTGTACCCCGCTCCTAGCAATAAAGCTGCAGGTTGCATGAAGTTTCCAGAGTGTCGTGTCATTCATCTTTTACAAGATATTGTATCCGCCTTGGTGTTGGACACGAGCACCGGGTAGTCTTCTGTATGTCCGCTGACCTCCGGACAGGATCCAGCCTCTGATTGATGAGACTTCACAGGTGGAGTGGTGCCGACCATTCTCTTACCATTGGTAACTTATATGTCTGACTGTACCATCATGTAGCGAGCGGTAAAAGGCAGGTAGAAAATAGTGAATGATGGAGAAGCTTCCCAGCAGCACAGAGGATTACTAGCAAGACTGTAGTAAGGCAGACAGCATTGTTCAGTGCAGTGTTTCCCAACCAGGGTGCCTCCAGCTGTTGCAAAACTACAACTCCAGCATGCCTGGACAGCCTTTGATAGCCTTTAGTTGTCCAGGCATGCTGGGAGTTGCAGTTTTGCAACACCTGGAGGCACCCTGGTTGGGAAACAATGGTTCAGTGTATGCCAGTGTTTCCCAATGAGGGTGCCTCCAGCTGTTGGAAAACTATAACTCCTAGCATGCCTGGACAGCCAAAGGCTGTCCAGGCATGCTGGGAGTTGTAGTTTTGCAATACCTGGAGGCACCCTGGTTGGGAAACACTGGTGTATGCAAAGGCATGTTCCCATGTATTATTCCCCTATGGGGACAAGAACATTTTGAAAAAAAATTAAAAATGTTAATAAATGTAAAAAAAAGCCCCTTCGCTAAAAAAAGTTTAAATCATCCCCCCTATTCACATTTTTAAAATAAAATCATGTAAACAAAAATAAACATAAACATATTTTGTATAGCCGCATGCGGAAATGTCTGATCTGTTCAAATATAGCATTATTGAAACTGCATGGTAAATGGGGAAAATTAAAAAAAATACCAAACTACAGAATTGCTGATATTTGGTCACTTAACCCCTTAAGGACCAGGCCATTTTAAACCTTAAGGACCAGAGCGTTTTTTGCAATTCTGACCACTGTCACTTTAAACATTAATAACTCTGGAATGCTTTTAGTTATCATTCTGATTCTGAGATTGTTTTTTCGTGACATATTCTACTTTAACTTAGTGGTAAAATTTTATGATAACTTGCATCCTTTCTTGGTGAAAAATCCCAAAATTTGATGAAAAAAATGAAGATTTAGCATTTTTCTAACTTTGAAGCTCTCTGCTTGTAAGGAAAATGGATATTCAAAATAAAACATTTTTGGGTTCACATATACAATATGTCTACTTTATGTTTGCATCATAAAATTTATGAGTTTTTACTTTTGGAAGACACCAGAGGGCTTCAAAGTTCAGCAGCAATTTGGAAATTTTTCACAAAATTTTCAAACTCGCTATTTTTTATGGACCAATTCAGGTTTGAAATGAATTTGAAGGGTCTTCATATTAGAAATACCCCATAAATGACCCCATTATAAAAACTACACCCCCCAAAGTATTCAAAATGACATTCAATAAGTGTATTAACCCTTTAGGTGTTTCACAGGAATAGCAGCAAAGTGAAGGAGAAAATTCAAAATCTTCATTTTTTACACTCGCATGTTCTTGTAGATCCAATTTTTGAATTTTTGCAATTGGTAGAAAGGAGAAAATTTGTGCTTGTATTTGAAACCCAATTTCTCTCGAGTAAGCACATACCTCATATGTCTATGTTAATTGTTCGGCGGGCGCAGTAGAGGGCTCAGAAGGGAAGGAGCGACAAATGGTTTTTGGGGGGCATGTCACCTTTAGGAAGCCCCTATGGTGCCAGGACAGCAAAAAAAAAACACATGACATACCATTTTGGAAACTAGACCCCTCGGGGAACGTAACAAGGGGTAAAGTGAACCTTAATACCCCACAGGTGATTCACGACTTTTGCATATGTAAAAAAAAAAAAAAAATAAAATGTTTTACCTAAAATGCTTGGTTTCCCAAAAATGTTACATTTTTAAAAAGGGTAATAGCTGAAAATATCCCCCAAAATTTGAAGCCCAATTTCTCCCGATTCAGAAAACACCCCATATGGGGGTGAGAAGTGCTCTGCTGGCGCACTACAGGTATCAGAAGAGAAGGAGTCACATTTGGCTTTTTGAAAGCAAATTTTGCTCTGGGGGCATGCCGCATTTAGGAAGCCCCTATGGTGCCAGAACAGCAAAAAAAAAAAAAACACATGGCATACCATTTTGGAAACTAGACCCCTCGTGGAACGTAACAAGGGGTAATGTGAACCTTAATACCCTACAGGTGTTTCACAACTTTTGCATATGTAAAAAAAAAACATTTTTTTTTACCTAAAATGCTTGGTTTCCCAAAATTTTTACATTTTTTAAAAGGGTAATAGCAGAAAATACCCCCCAAAATTTGAAGCTCAATTTCTCCCAATTCAGAAAACACCCCATATGGGGGTGAGAAGTGCTCTGCTGGCGCACTACAGGTCTCAGAAGAGGAGGAGTCACATTTGGCTTTTTGAAAGCAAATTTTGCTCTGGGGGCATGCCGCATTTAGGAAGCCCCTATGGTGCCAGGACAGCAAAAAAAAAACACATGGCATACTATTTTGGAAATTAGACCCCTCGGGGAACGTAACAAGGGGTAATGTGAACCTTAATACCTCACAGGTGATTCACAACTTTTGCATATGTAAAAAAAAAATTTTTTTACCTAAAATGCTTGGTTTCCCAAAAATTTTACATTTTTAAAAAGGGTAATAGCAGAAAATACCCCCCATAATTTGTAACACAATTTCTACCGAGTACGGCGATACCCCATATGTGGCCCTAAACTGTTGCCTTGAAATACGGCAGGGCTCCAAAGTGAGAGCGCCATGCGCATTTGAGGCCTAAATTAGGGACTTGCATAGGGGTGGACATAGGGGTATTCTACGCCAGTGATTCCCAAACAGGGTGCCTCCAGCTGTTGTAAAAGTCCCAGCATGCCTGGACAGTCAGTGGCTATCTGGTAATACTGGGAGTAGTTGTTTTGCAACAGCTGGAGGCTCCGTTTTGGAAACAGTGGCGTACCAGACGTTTTTCATTTTTATTGGGGAGCGGAGGGGGGCTGTGTAGGGGTATGTGTATATGTAGTGTTTTTTACTTTTTATTTTATTTTGTGGTAGTGTAGTGTAGTGTTTTTAGGGTACAGTCGCACGGGCGGGGGGTTCACAGTAGTTTCTCGTTGGCAGTTTGAGCAGCGGCAGAAAATTTGCCGCAGCTCAAACTTGCAGCCGGATACTTACTGTAATCCTCCGCCCATGTGAGTGTACCCTGTACGTTCACATTGGGGGGGGGGGGGGGACATCCAGCTGTTGCAAAACTACAACTCCCAGCATGTAGGGTCTATAAGTGCATGCTGGGAGTTGTAGTTTTGCAACAGCTGGAGGCTCCGTTTTGGAAACGGTGGCGTACCAGACGTTTTTCATTTTTATTGGGGAGGGGGGCTGTGTAGGGGTATGTGTATATGTAGTGTTTTTTACTTTTTATTTTATTTTGTGTTAGTGTAGTGTTTTTAGGGTACAGTCGCATGGGCGGGGGGTTCACAGTAGTTTCTCGCTGGTAGTTTGAGCTGCAGCAGAAAATTTGCCGCAGCTCAAACTTGCAGCCGGATACTTACTGTAATCCTCCGCCCATGTGAGTGTACCCTGTACGTTCACATTGGGGGGGGGAAACATCCAGCTGTTGCAAAACTACAACTCCCAGCATGTACGGTCTATCAGTGCATGCTGGGAGTTGTAGTTTTGCAACAGCTGGAGGCACACTGGTTGTGAAACACCGAGTTTGGCAACAAACTCAGTGTTTTGCAACCAGTGTGCCTTCAGCTGTTGCAAAAGCTACAACCCCCAGGAAGGGCATGCTGGGTGTTGTAGTTATGCAACAGCGGGAGGCATACTACTTTGGCTGGGGATGCTGGGGATTGTAGTTATGCAACAGCTGGAGACACACTGGTTTGCTACTTAACTCAGTGTGCCTTCAGCTGTTGCAAAACTACAACTCTCAGCAGTCACCGACAGCCAACGGGCATGCTGGGAGTTGTAGTTATGCAACCAGCAGATGCACCACTACAACTCCCAGCATGTACTTTAGCTGTTTGTGCAAGCTGGGAGTTGTAGTTACACAACAGCTGAAGATACACTTTTCCATAGAAATAATGTGCCTCCAGTTGTTGCAAAACCATAAGTCCCAGCATGCCCATAAGGGAATGCTGGGAGTTGTGGTGGTCTGCCTCCTCCTGTTGCATAACTACAGCTCCCAGCATGCCCTTTTTGCATGCTGGGAGCTGTTGCTAAGCAACAGCAGGAGGCTGTCAGTCACCTCCTGCTGCTGCTTGATCGACGCTGCCGCCGCCGTCGCTCATGGGGCCCCGATACCAACATTAACGCCGGGGATCGGGGTCCCCAGCACCAGGGGTGCACGTACCGCACCCGCTCACGTCCTCCGGAAGAGGGGCGGGGCGGGTGCGGGAGTGACACCCGCAGCAGGCGCCCTGATTGGACGGCCGACGAATCAGGGCGATCGTGAGGTGGCACCAGTGCCACCTCACCCCTGCAGGCTCTGGCTGTTCGGGGCCATCTCTGACGGCCCCGATCAGCCAGTAATTCCGGGTCACCGGGTCACTGGAGACCCGATTGACCCGGAATCGCCGCAGATCGCTGGACTGAATTGTCCAGCGATCTACGGCCATCGCCGACATGGGGGGGCATAATGACCCCCCTGGGCGATATGCCGCGATGCCTGCTGAACGATTTCAGCAGGCATCGGGCACCGGCTCCCCTCCGGCTAGCGGCGGGGGGCCGGGAATGGACAGGACGTACTCCTACGTCCTCGGTCCTTAAGGACTCGGAAACGGGGGCGTAGGAGTACGTCCATTGTCCTTAAGGGGTTAAAATACCAGAAAAAAATTGCAAAAAGAGATCAAAAAGTCCCATCAAAACAAAAATGGTACCAATAAAAAAACCACGGATCAAGACGTAAAAAAAAATCAATAAGGTCTTGTTGGCAGTAGTGATTTTTAACCAATTTTTTTTTCTTCTATCAGGGAATGATTTATCTGAGCATTCAGGGATGTGAAAATGTAGCCGGCAATAAAACCAATGGCAAAGGGGTCAATGTGATTTTTAACCCCTTAACTCCTTAAAGGACATGCGCTGTAAATGTACGGCACTGCTAAGAAGTACTTACCGCACAGCAGTGTACATTTACGGCGCAGCTTTCCTGGATCACGGCGTCTCTGGACGCGGTGATCTGAACGGGATGACTTCTGATATCTATCAGCAGCCATCGCGGCACATCGCCCAGGGGGTCCTGAGACCCTCCCATGTCAGCGATCGCGGCAAATCGCCGGTCAATTCAGACCTGCGATTTGCTGCTATTCGGGGTCAATCGGGTCTCTGGTGACCCAAAAAAAAAGGGTGAATGGGGCTGTCCGAGACAGCCCCATTCCCCCTTACCAAACAGGAGTGAGGGTGCCGCCTCACGGGTGCCGCCTCACGATCACATGATTGATACACATATGGGGTATCTCCGTACTCGGGAGAAATTGCATTACAAATTTTGAGGAGCTTTTTCTCCTTTTACCCCTTATGAAAAGGTAAAGTTGGGGTCTACACCAGCATGTTAGTGTAAAAAAACCAATATTTTTACACTAACATGCTGGTTAGATATGAGCGAACTTTTCAAAAATTCGATTCGGCCGAATTTTCCGATAAAGTTCGTTTCGATCCAAAACTTTTCGCGGTGAATCTATATTAAAAAAGGCTATTTCTAGCCTACATACAGCCTCTATAGGGGTATAGAACACGTTGCTGTGTTCTAAAACGCATATGGAGTGTGCTGGGTTAGTGAAATAATACTGTTATTCAGAATAACATGCAGATTACCGGCATCGCTTTTAGAATCACTGCCGCACATCAGCACAATGACAGAGCCTGGTGGTGGCATAAGTGTCAGGAGACCATATAGTGACTGAATGACACAGCGTGGAGGTGTTGGCAGCATGAGGAGACCATATAGTGGCTGAATGACACAGCGTGGAGGTGTTGGCAGCATGAGAAGACCATATAGTGGCTGAATGACACAGCGTGGAGGTGTTGGCAGCATGAGGAGACCATATAGTGGATTAATGGCACAGCCCGGAGTTGCCAGCAGCATGAGTAGGCACTAGGCCTTCACAATCCCTAAAATTAAAAGATGAATTAAGAAATTTAAACCGAAGATTTTGGATAGCGGGTGCTACCTATGAGAAAATTTGAAATTCCCAGACCCAGGCCCCACAGCGGCATCAGTAACCCATATATTGCCTGAATGACACAGCCTGGAGTTGGCTGATGCACAAGTACACAGCAGGGCTTCACAATCCCCCCTTCAAGGAAGGTGTGCTTTGCGGTGTACGAGTGGCTGAAGTGCATGCACAGTTTCCTTGCCATTTTCAGGATGTTTTGCAAATGGGGTGAAGACTTAAGGAAGTGCTTGACAACCAGATTCAACATGTGTGTCATGCAGGGCGCATGTTTCACACTTCCTTGTCGCAGCGCGGACACGATGTTCTTCCCGTTGTCGGTCACCATGGTTCCCATTTCCAGATTTCGTGGAGTAAGCCATACTCGGATTTCTTTACGAATGAACTTTAGCAGTTCCTCCCCTGTGTGACTCCGTTCACCAAGGCAAACCATGTGAAGAACAGCGTGACACCACCGTGCCCTGCACACATGGTACGATGAATGGCCACCGAGATTTGGACGTGCAGTGGAGGCCGAGGACACAGTGGAGCATGAGGAGGCGGCATCGCACACTGTAACAGGACCAACTGCCTGGTAGCGAGAGCGTGGAGGAGGAAGCAGTGTGACCTGTCCAAGTTGCTGTTGTGGCTGTTCAGGAACCACATTTACCCAGTGGGCCGTAAAAGACAAGTAGTGTCCCTGCTCGCAGTTACAGCTCCACACGTCGGCGCTGCCGTGGACTTTTGAACCCCCCTTGTCACATTCCCCCCCTTGTCACATTCTCCCCCTTCATGTTACATTCCCCTCCCCCTGTCACATCCCCAACCCTTGTCACATCCCCCCCCCCCCCTTGTCACATTCTCCCCCTTCATGTTACATTCCCCTCCCCCTGTCACATCCCCCCCCTGTCACATTCCCCCCTCTGTCACCAGTGGCGTCTCCAGCATTCAAATTTAGGGGGGGCACATGGGGGGCCAGTGACAAAAGTGGGGGGGTAATTTTAAAACGTGTGTATGTGTATATATATATATATATATATATATACACACATATATATATATATATTTTTTATATATATATATATATATATATATATATATATATATATATAAACACACAATGATTTTTTTTCCGTTTTTGCCATAGATTTTTGGGTAAATGACTGATGTCATTATAAAGTAGAATTGGTGGTGCAAAAAATAAGCCATCATATGGACTTTTAGGTGCAAAATTGAAAGGGTTATGATTTTTAAAAGGTGAGGAGGAAAAAAACAAAAGTACAAAAACGGAAAAACGCTCGGACCTTAAGGCGTTAAAACTTTTGGACACTACCATCAACTTTGATAGCGGCATCTAAAGTGTTAATGTCAGACATCAGCCTGATTGGTGATTTCTGGCATTAGCCGAGGGTTCTAGCTAATGATTTATACAACACAGTGGGAGCAGGCACTGGACGTACACATTGCGGATCCCCCGACAATGCACCCTACAGTGCTGCCTCCATCTGTGCCTGATCATAACGGCAATCCTCCACTACAAGCAGACACGCTTTGATGTGTATACTCGCGCACATCGCGGCTGCTCTCGGCCTAGCTCAGAGAGCAGGAGCGGCCATGATGTGCGCGAGTATACACATCAAAGTGTGTCTGCTGGTAGCGGAGGATTGCCATTATGATCAGGCACAGATAGAGGCAGCACTGTAGGGTGCATTGTCGGGGGATCCGCAGCGTAAAATACACTGCGGATCCACCCCTGAATGAGCCCTTAGGATACGCTCACACGTACAGGATCTGCTGCATATTTTCTGCAGCTGATTTTACTACCTATTGAAGCTAATGGGTTGCAAAATCAGCTGCACAAAATATGCAGCAAAAATATGCAGCAGATCCTGTACATGTGAATGTACCCTTGAGGGGTTAATGAGGGGTTAATGTGTTCACATGTTGTCCTTCCAGAGGGGTCACTTTCCCTCCTCCAGTGTCCACAGGTCTCCAACAGGTCACATTACCAGAAAAATTTATGGAAAAATCGCGGCAAAAATTGCGCTGTTTTACCGCGATTTACGAAAAATCGCGGTAAAAGCGCGCAATTTTTGCCGCGATTTTTCCCAAAAATTGTTGTGATAAAGTGACCCCACTGGACTGCTACTATACACATTACTCAGCCCCGGGTTATACTGCTGATCAGGGGGGAGAGAGGCAGGACATGGGGACATCACTCACCTCACATGAAGCGGCCACTCTGCTGTGTGACCTGTCAGCTCTCTGCCCGTTCTCTCCTGTGCTGGGGGCGGAGCCATCAATGTATCGGGACATCCCTATTTATTTTAAATTGGGGGGGCCCAAGGGGGGGGCACGGCCTGATCTAGGGGGGCCCATGGCCCCCTCTGGCCCCCCCCTAGCGACGCCACTGTCTGTCACATCCCCCCCTTGTCACATTCCCCCCCTGTCACATTCCCCCCCTTGTCACATCCCCCCCCTGTCACATTCCCCCCCTTGTCACATCCCCCCCTCTGTCACATTCCCCCCTTTGTCACATTCTTCCTATCCCCCCCTTGTCACCTTGTTCTGCAGCAGGATACACTGGGTTTGCCGGGCAGATTTCAAACCTAGTGTATTTGCTGCAGAACAAGCCCTTTCCCCTTCAGCCAATCACAGGCTTTACACCACTGCGGCCTGTGATTGGCTGAAAAGTGAAAGGTCCTGTAAGATGAATAGTGAAGAGAGCAGGGACCAGAGCGCACGGAGGGGAACGACATCTTCAGGGACCGGGACTAGGTGAGCAAAAGTTTTTTTTTATTTTACTACTTTTTCCTTTTACATTTAGCTCAGTGTTTTTCTGACAGGGGGCCTCCAGCTGTTTTGAAACTACTACTCCCAGCATGCCCGGACAGCCTTTGGCTGTTCGGGCATGCTGAGAGTTGTAGTTTTGCAACAGCTGGAGGCCCCCTGGTAGGGAAACACTGACTTTTAGTATTTTTCTTTATCTGCTCTGGCCGCCCCCCGCAACACGAGCCAACCAGAGCAGATAATCGCATGTTTTCCCGGGGGGGGGGGGGGGGGGGGGCGCATCGCTATATCGCATTGCTTTTGCGATATATCGTGCAGCCCGGCCGGGAACTCTGTAATTCTACCCCAAGCGTGACTCGGGGTTACCGATTCTGGCAGGGAAAATTAACCCGGAGTCATGCTCGGGATTACCGCGCAGGAGGTTAAGGGGTTAATATATTACACCATAAACCAATAATTTGAACACACATTATAATCTGTATGACAAACCACATTAGCATTTTGTCTTATATTTTGTCCCATTTTACCGATTTTATTTTATTTATTATATTTCATTTGAACATAATGATCATTATAAGACCTCAGAGTATCCACCTTAAATGTGTACTTATTGTATTTAATCCATTCTATTATATTATATTTATTTATACTGCATCACATACTATCATTTGTATATACAAAATTCAATCCCCCTTGGGCCTTTTCTGGTTTTCTGGTCCAGTTCAGATTTTTTGCAGAACTTGATTAACAATCAATCACACACTTGCAGACTATATAAGAAGAATGAGAATGGGCTTTCAAACTACAGCAGCTATTGAAAAAGAGACTAAGTCTCGAAACGCGTCCAGCCTGGTTACTCAGTACACCACCATATAAGGAGCACATAGCCGCTTATATCTATCAAGAAGCACAATTGAATTTCCAAATAAGTTGGAGAGCGATCATCATCTGTAAAACTTCTAGCATCAGACCTCCACCACCTGACCTCTCCCTCCTTAGGCCCACCGTGATCTTACACCGGCCAGCAGGACAGCGAGGAGAAGACTGGCTTGAGCTTATGACGGGCAAGTGTGAGAGCTCCGTGGGATCTTCATTGGGTGAGTATCGTGAGCAGCGCACAACTGTTACACTAACTGTATGCATAGCATAACTTTTATTCCACACTTGTAAAGATCAGCGCATTGGATGAACAGCGCGAGCAGCGCACACCTAATAACTATGTACAGCATAACTTTTCTTCCATAAGGACTAGCGCATCGGGTGAGCAGCGCACACCCATCACACTAAATATATGCATAAACTTTCACTCCGTACTCATAAGGAACGGCACATAGCGCCGATGCAATAACCTCTACAGAAAACAGTAATTTACTGTCCTTTTACTCCACAGCATTTCTGGAGTTGGCATACAATGCCACATGACTTTCCTTATTTACAGGCTTAGTGTACCTTAGTGTGCACACATGTTATTAAGCAACCTCAAAGCCATCTTGCATTTTTGCAGACACCAGGACTTATATTGTGTTAGAAAATTGTTTACCCAGAAGGAGCTGTTTGTTATAGGTTATAATTGCCATCCTGAATGTTGATATATAGAGAGAAGGACAAAAATAAGGGGCACTCCCAAAGTAGAATGCAATGCTGAATCTTGTATCAGATTTTGCTAGTAGCTCACAGAATATAGTTGTGAGTGGTAAAGAGGGAGCTGCTGCGCTCCGACCGGGGCTGGGCTCTTATGCAAGAGCAAGTAGAGAATCAAGATAGGCAACCAGGAGCTACAAAAACTGGTCTTTAGGAGGTACTGCTCACATAAGTAACAGAATAGAGAGACTCAGGCCAGCACAGGACAAACTTGTTTATTTTGCAAAAAAGGCGGACAACGCATTTCGGCACACACAAAGTGCCTTCCTCAGGGCCAAAACGTACAATGCAAACTTCTTGGATAGTATGCAGAGTTCTTGGATAGTATGCAGAGTTACTGGAGATGATCCTGTGTGCAGTACTCGCCAGCACTACTGCACACAGGATCATCTCCAGTAACTCTGCATACTATCCAAGAAGTTTGCTTTGTACGTTTTGGACCTGAGGAAGGCACTTTGAGTGTGCCGAAACGTGTTGTCCGCCTTTTTTTGCAAAATAAACAAGTTTGCACAACAAAACTGGTTTATATACCACATACCGTATATACTCGAGTATAAGCCGAGTTTTTCAGCACGATTTTTCGTGCTGAAAACACCCCCCTCGGCTTATACTCGAGTGAACTCTCCGCCCTCAGTGGTCTTCAAACTGCGGACCTCCAGAGGTTTCAAAACTACAACTTCCAGCAAGCCCGGGCAGCCATCGGCTGTCCGGGCTTGCTGGGAGTTGTAGTTTTGAAACCTCTGGAGGTCCGCAGGTTGAAGACCACTGCGGCCTTCGACATCATCCAGCCCCCTCTCACCCCCTTTAGTTCTGTACTCACCTCCGCTCGGCGCTGGTCCGGTGCTGCAGGACTGTCCGATGGGATAGTGGTTCCGGGCTGCCATCTTCACTGGGGAGGCCTCTTCTCCGCGCTTGGGGCCCGACCCCGGAATAGTCACGTTGCCTTGACAACGACGCAGAGGTACGTTCATTACCAACGTCCCTCTGCGTCATCGTCAAGGCAACACCTCTATTCTGGGCCCGAAGCGCGGAGAAGAGGCCTCCCCGGTGAAGATGGCAGCCCGGAACCACTATCCCACCAGACGACCTCCCCACCAGACAGTCCTGCAGCACCGGACCAGCGCCGAGCGGAGGTGAGTACAGAACTAAAGGGGGTGAGAGGGGGCTGGATGATGTCGAAGGCCGCAGTGGTCTTCAACCTGCGGACCTCCAGAGGTTTCAAAACTACAACTCCCAGCAAGCCCGGACAGCCGATGGCTGCCCGGGCTTGCTGGGAGTTGTAGTTTTGAAACCTCTGGAGGTCCGCAGGTTGAAGACCATGATGATGACATGTGGTGATGATGACAAGGGGATGATGAAGGGGGGGGATTATGGCAAGGGGATGATGAAGGGGGGTGTGTGGAATGATGACAGGGGGATGATGAAGGGGGGGTGGGATGATGACAAGGGGATGATGACAAGGGGATGATGAAGGGGGATGTGGGATGATGACAAGGGGATGATGAAGGGGGGTGGGGATGATGACAAGGGGATGATGAAGGGGGGTGGGGATGATGACAAGGGGATGATGAATGGGGTGTGTGGGATGATGACAAGGGGATGATGAACGGGGGGTGTGGGATGATGACAAGGGGATGATGAAGGGGGGGTGTGGGATGATGACAAGGGGATGATGACAGGCGGTGATGATGAAGGAGGGATGATGACAGGGTGATGATGACAGGGTGATGATGATGAGGGTGTTAATGACGGGGGTCTGGATGATGACAGGGGGGATGATGTATTTCCCACTCTAGGCTTATACTCCAGTCGATAACTTTTCCTGGGATTTTGGGGTGAAATTAGGGGCCTCGGCTTATATTCGGGTCGGCTTATACTCGAGTATATACAGTATTTTTACATATTTTACCAGTATTTTTAAATATGCTTACCACCAGTAGCCACATATAATGGCAAAACAAACGTCGCACACATGGTATACTAAAAAACTTAAATACTCATTGTGGCATACACGTACAGCTCCACAGTATACAGGCTCATAGCCAGTGGTGTAGTTGTTTTGCACTACATATTTTAGATTTTATTTAGAAACTTTTATTGTACATTGTTTTGTGGGTGATCTGCATGGGCCCTGCAGACACCACACATAAAGCACTGATGTATGTGCATTTGTTTTTATAAAATAATAAATATAAATAATTTTAAACTAATTTCTTTAGTACTCATTGCCCTTACCATTCTCACTAACACATATGCACACATTTACTGGATTTAGCTTGAGAACGGTAATACCCTTCTTTTTCATTTAGATATGAATCTATATGAACATCATAGAAAGAGCTCAACTCCTTGAAACTCATTTTATAAGCCAGAAAGATTAGCTACAAAAAGGGTGTGAAGTGTAATAAGGTTCTAATAAGTCAAGTCAAATTTTGCCCAAATATATACAACTAATACACATTGGGGGGTATTTATCAATTTTGCCTGTTGATGGTTTATATTTACCCTTTTTTTTCACTTTGGTTTTTGTGAACATGCACCAAATTTATCATTTGGTGCACGTTGTTAGTAATTTTGTAAATACCCCCCCATTGTCCCTGATTTACTATTGTAAACCTGACCTGTCTGCGCTAGAATTTCTGCCAGACTTTGCATAAAAAAAATCTAAAACCAACTTTTCATTTTACTGAGAAAACCCAGAAAAGAGGCATGAGTACCGGAGAAGGGGGCGTGCCCCTGACATTTTCGAAAAATTCCAACATATTTACTAAGGCTTCCATTGTGCACTAAAGATACTAAATAAAGACACACAAAAAAAAGTAAAAAATAGTTTATACAGCAACAACCAGGCCACACGGTCATGGTTTCCAGAGGGCAATATAATTAGTTTCTTTTAGAATTTGATATTTAGATTCTTTTTTATGAGAAGATTTGATATAAAAAGTAATTATATGAAAAGCAATCTCAAACCAGGCATTATCCATAGTTCCCACTTATTTAACTTTTCAGCGCATGTTTCTGTCATGTCAGGTGTCAATTTACGTGGTATGGAACTGTTCAACCAATCCTCCCCAAGCAGTTTTATTCTAAGCGGATTATCCTCTATTCCTTACTTAAAAGTTATTGGCTTTCTTGCATTTTTGGTGATGTATTTAATAACATTGTTAGCAAACTTTCTACTGATCATTGTAGTTAAGATTAATCCAAAGCTCCAAACGCCCATGTACTTTTTCCTTAGTAATCTCTCCTTCATTGACATTTGCTTCTCCACTACTGTGGTTCCCAAAATTCTAATGAACACATTAATCCAGGATAGAAGCATCTCTCTACCAGGATGTGCTGTTCAGATGTACTTTCATTTGGCTCTCGGGTCTACAGAGTGTTTCATACTTGCCATCATGGCCTATGATAGATTTGCTGCCATCTGCAGACCACTACACTACAATACCATCATGAACAAGAAGATGTGTACTGGTCTGGCAGCTGCATCCTGGACATCAAGCTTCATCAATTCCATGATTCATGTGACCTACACCTTCCAGATGTCTTTCTGCCATTCCCACCATCTCAACCATTTCTTTTGCGAGTTGCCTCCATTCTTACAGATGTCTTGCAATGATACTTGGCTCCATTATGTAGCAATGTATATTTCAGCAGGGATCATAGTTAGTCTATCCTTTTTCTTGACTTTTATTTCATATATCCTTATTGTATTCACAGTCTTGAAGATCAGTTCTTCTCATGGCAGATATAAAGCTCTCTCCACATGTGCCTCCCACATTATTGTGGTCACTCTCTACTACGGGACTATCATGATTATGTATTTGCGCCCACATTCCGATTACTCTCCAAACATTGACAAGTCTGTGTCTATTCTCTACTCAGCTGTTACGCCCATGCTAAACCCCATCATTTACAGTATCAGAAATAAAGATATTAAAGGTTCAATTAAAATAAAATTCAATAAACCCATCCCATGCAGGACATTTATGACCTATCCAGAACAGGTGATTCATTTATGATTGCCGGCAAGCCTCACCACATGAATTTCCACTGATGACCACCAATGTATTATCAGTGGAGGTCTAACAGCCAGGATCCCCAAAATCCACAAAATGAAGGGGTTGCAGTGCTTTTCTTAGCACTGTGGTCTCATTAATGCTATTCTAGGTATGCTAAAATATTTATCCATACAGAAGTGACTAGTACTGCAGAACTGGTGACCCCGGGAATTATAGACCTGTTAGTTTAACCTCCGTTGTATGTAAATAGTTTGAGGCTTTTCTAAGAGATGCTATTTTGGAATATCTTGATAAAGATAAATGTATGACTCCATATCAGCATGGCTTTATGAGGGATCGGTCCTGTCAAACTAACCTGATCAGCTTTTATGAGGAGCTGAGCTCCAGACTGGACCTCGGGCAATCGCTGGATGTCATATATCTGGACTTTTCCAAAGCATTTGATACGGTTCCACATAAAAGGTTGGTGCATAAAATGAGAGGGATTGGGCTGGGGGAGAATGTGTGTAAGTGCGTAAGTAACTGGCTCAGTGATAGGAAACAGAGGGTGGTTATTAATGGTACTTATTCTGATTGGGTGACTGTTACTAGTGGGGTACCACAGGGGTCTGTCTTGGGTCCTGTTCTATTTAATATATTTATTAATGACCTTGTAGAGGGGTTGAATAGTAAAGTAGCAATCTTTGCAGATGATACCAAACACTATAGAGGACAGTGCACTGTTACAAATGGATCTGGATAGGTTGGACGTTTGGGCTGGGAAGTGGCAGATGAGGTTCAGCGCTGATAAATGTAAGGTAATGCACATGGGGAAGAATAATCCGGGCTGGGATTATGTATTAAATGGGAGAACACTTGGGATGACTGATGTAGAAAAGGACTTAGGAGTCTTAGTTAATAGTAAATTTAACTGTAGAGACCAGTGTCGGGAAGCTGCTGCCAAGGCAAATAAAATCATGGGGTGCATCAAAAGGGGCATAGATGCCCACGACAAGGAAATGGCCACATGGAATACTGTGTAAAGTACTGGGCACCAGTGTACAAGAAAGATATAGTGGAGCTGGAGAGGGTTCAAAGACGAGCAACCAGGGTAATATGGCAATGGGAGGACTACTGTACCCAGAAAGATTATCAGTATTAGGGTTATTTAGTTAAAAAAAGAAGGCTTAGGGGTGACCTAATGACTATGTATAAATATTTCAGGGGGCAGTACAGAGATCTCTCCCATGATCTATTCATACCCAGGACTGTTATCTATAACAAGGGGCATGCTCTACGTCTTGAGGAAAGAAGGTTTCTACACCAGCACAGATGGGGGTTCTTTACTGTAAGAGCAGTGAGACTATGGAACTCTCTGCCAGAGGAGGTGGTTATGGTGAACTCTGTAAAATAGTTCAAAAAGGGACTCAGAAGGGACTTATTAGGGTTATAGGTTGAACTTGATGGACTCTGGTCTTTTTCAACCTTATGAACTATGTTACTATGTTACTGGGTGATGAGGCTGAGCTTGGGTTAAGCAATTGCTGTGTACCCTTCTGTACACCAATGGCATGGCGAGCAGGGGTCACTCCTTTCTCAATCACACTTTGATTACCTATTCATAAATATTACATACACACTCAAAATATTGTAAGCTCATATACACTTGTATGTACCTTTTTGGCCAGTCCATCTTTGAAGACATTAAGAAGGTTGTTATCGACACGCCATCCAACCTTCACTCAGCTTGGGGACTCCTAAGCATCTAGCCAATGGATATACCTTCTTGGCTGCCCTTCTAGGTAGAGTCTGACAGGCTAGGGCTGCCGGAACATTCCTCCTGGTCCAAAGTGATGAAATTTAAATCTCCTAGATCCCACAAGCTGAATGTCATACCTGCGACCATTGATTCAACCTGAGCAAGATGCCCCCTGCATTCTTGTAGCTTCTTCATAGTGAAGGCTCCCTCAGCGGCCATTAAAAGGGTTATACAGTGTGTGTGTGTGTTTGTGTGAATATGGGGGGAGGGGGTTGAAAACTATGCCCATTGTGTGGGATCTGAAAAAAAAATGAAAGCTTTACTCACCTTCAGAGCTCCCACAGTGCCGCCTGTGTCCTACTCGGCCCCCCGATACAATATATTTTCTTTCTAAGCTGCAACATGTCAGGCCTGGGAAGCACCCGGGCCCGTGGTGTTATGCTGCAGCTCAGCGAATAGCTGGCTATTCAGACAAGAGGTGGAAATTATAGGCAATTAGCAAGACACCCCCAATAAAGGAGTGGTTCTGCATGGTGGTGACCACAGACCCCTTCTCAATTCCTATGCTTCTTGGCTGATGTTTTGGTCACTTTTGAATGCTGTCGGTGCTTTCACTCTAGTGGTAGCATGAGACGGAGTCTACAACCCACACAAGTAGCTCAGGTAGTGCAGATTATCCAGAATGGCACATAAATGCAAGCTGTGGCAAGAAGGTTTGCTGTGTCTGTCAGCGTAGTGTCCAGAGCATAGAGGCACTACCAGGAGACAGGTCAGTACATCAGGAGACGTGGAGGAGGCTGTAGGAGGGCAACAACCCAGCAGCAGCAAGGAGGAGCACTGCCAAAGCCCTGCAAAATGACCTCAAGCAGGCAAATGTGCATGTGTCCACCCAAACGGTCAGAAACAGACTCCATGAGAGTGGTATGAGGGCCTGACATCCACAGGTGGGGGTTGTGCTTTCAGCCCAACACCATGCAGGACATTTGGCATTTACCAGAGAACACCATGATTGGCAAATTCGCCACTGGTGCCCTGTGCTCTTCACAGATGAAAGCAGGTTCACACTGAGCACATGTGACAGACATGGCAGAGTCTGGAGATGCAGTGGAGAACCTTCTGCTGCCTGCAACATCCTCCAGCATGACTGGTTTGGTGGTGGGTCAGTAATGGTGTGGGGTGGCATTTCTTTGGGGGGCCGCACAGCCCTCCATTTGCTTGCCAGAGGTAGCCTGACTGCCATTAGGCACCGAGATAAGATCCTCAGACCCCTTGTGAGACCATATGCTGGTGCGGTTGGCCCTGGGTTCCTCCTAATGCAAGACAATGCTAGACCTCATGTAGCCAGAGTGTGTTAGCAGTTCCTGCAAGAGGAAGGCATTGATGCTGTAGACTGGCCAGCCCATTCCCCAGACCTGAATCCGACTGAGCACATCTGGTACATCATGTCTCACTCCATCCACCAACACCACGTTGCACCACAGACTGTCCAGGTGTTGGCAGATGCTTTAGTCCAGGTCTGGAAGGACATCCCTCAGGAGACCATCCACCACCTCATCAGGAGCATGCCCAGGTGTTGTAGGGAGGTCATACGGGCACGTGGAGGCCAGCCTCATTGTGACTTGTTTTAAGGACATTACATCAAAGTTGGATCAGCCTGTAGTGTGGTTTTCCACTTTGATTTTGAGTGTGACTCCATATCCAGACCTCCATGGGTTGATAAATTTGATTTCCATTGATAATTTTTGTGTGATTTTGTTGTCAGTACATTCAACTATGTTAAGACGAAAGTATTTCATATGATTAGTTCATTCATTCTGATCTAGGATGTGTTATCTTAGCGTACCCTTTTTTTTTTAAGCAAGATATGTGCCACCTACATGTGTATTTTAGGCTGCTTTCACACTATGAGGTTCTCCCGTTAATACATGTACGTTTGAAACATACCGTATTTATCGGCGTATAACACGCACTTTTTAGGCAAAAATTTTTAGCCTAAAGTCTGTGTGCGTGTTATATGCCGATACACCCCCAGGAAAGGCAGGGGGAGAGAGGCCGTCGCTGCCCACTTCTCTCCCCCTGCCTTTCCTGGGATCTAGAGCGCTGCTGTCGGCCCTTTTCACCCCCTGGTTATCGGCGCCGCTGCCCGTTCTGTCCCCCTGACTATCGGTGCCGGCGCCGATAGCCAGGGAGAGAGAAGCGGCGCCGACAGCCAGGGGGAGAGAAGGGGCAGCGGCACCCATTGCCGGCGCCGCTGCCCCGTTGCCTCCCCCCATCCCCGGTGGCATAATTACCTGAGTCGGGTCCGCGTTGCTCCGGGCCTCCGTCGTGCGTCCCCGGCGTCATTGCTATGCGCTGAACGGCGCGGCGCATGACGTCAGAGCGCCGCGCCGTGCATAGCAACGACGCTGGGGACGCACGACGGAGGCCTGGAGCAGCGCGGACCTGACTCAGGTAATTATGCCACCGGGGATGGGGGGAGGCAACGGGGCAGCGGCGCCGGCAATGGGTGCCGCTGCCCCTTCTCTCCCCCTGGCTGTCGGCGCCGCTTCTCTCTCCCTGGCTATCGGCGCCGGCACCGATAGTCAGGGGGACAGAACGGGCAGCGGCGCCGATAACCAGGGGGTGAAAAGGGCCGACAGCAGCGCTCTAGACCCCAGGAAAGGCAGGGGGAGAGAAGCGGGCAGCGACGGCCTCTCTCCCCCTGCCTTTCCAGGGGGTATATCGGGGTATACACGCGCACACACGCACCCTCATTTTATCATGGATATTTAGGGATTTACTGCTCCCATCATGGAAGCAAGTCTGTTCCATGATGGGAGTAGTAGTAGTCCTGGCTGTGGGAGTCTGTAGGCAGAGGTGTAAAAACGTCCAGTACATGACGGATGTTTTGTAGCATCCCTTAATTCACCCGTTATTAAACGTCTGTTAAAAATACATAATATCTGTAAATAAATACATAAATAACTAAATACATTTCAGTTTTATGTGTTCTAAAAGGTTTTCTGCAATACTATATTACTGCTTATTTCTTACTGTCATCCCTAAGCTTGTGTTTCTTTAACGCTCAGCTTGCATAGATAATTGATTATATCTTTCATATTTATATTATTTTACCCTTTTTTTTTTTTTTACTTCACCTCTTCTTTTTTTACTTCACCTCGTCTTTTTTCTACTTTGTCTTTCCTGACATCTACTCTGCTATTCTAGTATACAGTGCCAGTTACTTGGGCACCTATTTGCCCTATTCTTTTCCTTGGTTTAATCTCATTTTGCTAATTTAGATGCTGTCCATATTAGGCATCAGGCATCATACTGAACTCTTTCCTCCCTCCTCCCTCAGGCAAAACTCCATCCTCCCTCAGGCAAAGCTCCTTCCTCCCACAGGCAAAACTCTGTCCTCCCTCAAGCAAAACTCCTTCCTCTGTCCTCCTTTAGGCAAAACTTGTTCCTCCCTCAGGCATAACTGCATCCTCCCTTTGGCAAAACTTCCTCCTCCATCATGCAAAACTACATCCTCCCTCAGGTAAAACTACATCCTCCTTCAGACCAAACTCGCTGCTCCAGGTCACACACGGGAGCATAGTGCAGTGTTTCTCAACCAGGGTGCCTCCAGCTGTTGCAAAACTACAACTCCCAGGTGTGAGGCAGGATGGAGTGTTGTCTGAGGGATGAGGAAGGTAGAAGTTTGGGATGAGGGAGGACAGAGTTTTGACAGAGAGAAGACAGTTTAGGATGATGCCTGAGGATAGGGACACCATACATTTCTGAGTATTACATGCCATTCACCTTGCCAATGCTGAAAACAATACGCTGTAATTCATTAACCCCTTAAGGACCAAGGGTGTACAGGTACGCCTTTGCTCCCTGGTACTTAAGGACCAAGGGCGTACCTGTACGCCCGTGGGAATTTCGGTCCCCGCCGCGCGCCAGGCTGATATCGATCAGCAGTCACCTTGCGCAAATGCCCAGGGGGGTCATCAGACCCCCCCATATCGGCGATCGGCGTAAATCGCAAGTGAATTCACACTTGTGATTTGCGCGATTCGTGGTCATTATGTGTCTATGGTGACCCGGAATATAAGGGGGATCGCGGTTGTCCAAGACACCCACGATCCCCCTGAAGGGATAGGAGTGAGGTGGCAAGGGTGCCACCCCTCCTATCCCTGCCATTGGTGGTCTAGATGTGACCACCAATAGCAGATCGGGGGCGGGGGGGTTAACTTTCATTTTCCCCGTCCTGCCCACCCACAATCGGTGGGGCAGAACGGGGAACCGAAGGGCACTGGGCGCCAAAGGTCCACTTACCCCTCCGGAGTCTGCAGGCGACGATCAGTGTCGGAGATCGGCGGGCGGCGATGACTTGCAGCAGGCTCCGTGGATCCGATGGAAGCCGGTAAGTTGCCTAGCAATATCTGGAGGGCTACAGTCCGAGACCACTATACAGTGGTCTCTATACTGTAGTACTCCAGATGTTGCAACACTACAACTCCCATGCTGGGCATGCTGGGATTTGCAGTTTTGCAACAGCTTGAGGGCTACAGTTTGAGACTACTATATGGTAGTCTCTGAACTATAGCCCTCCAGATCTTGCAAAACTACAACTCCTAGCATGCCCACACAACTGTTTGCTGTATGGGCATGCTGGGGTTTGTAGTTTTGCAACATCTGGAGGGCCACAGTTTGCAGTGGTCTCTATACTGTAGCTCTCCAGATGTGGCAAAACTGCAAATCCCAGCATGCTGGGAGTTGTAGTTGCGATCCCTCCAGCTGTTGCATAACTACATCTTCCAGCATGCCCTTCGGCGATTAGTATATGCTGGGAGTTGTAGTTTTGCAACAGCTGGAGGCACACTGGTTGGAAAATATTGAGTTAGATAACAGAACCTAACTGAAGGTTTTCCAACTAGTGTGCCTCCAGCTGTTGCAAAAGTACAACTCCCAGCATGCACGGTCTGTCAGTACATGCTGGGAGTTGTAGTTTTGAAACAGCTGGAGGTTTTCCCCCCCCCCCCCCCCATGTGAACGTACAGGGTACATTCACACGGGCAGGTTTACAGTAAGTTTCCTGCTTCAAGTATAAGCTGCGGCAAATTGTTCGCCGCAGCGCAAACTCCTAGCAGGGAACTCACTGTAAACCTCTGCCAGTGTGATTGTACCCTATAAACACTACACTACACTACACTAACACATAACAAAGGGTAAAAAACTACATATACACCACCCCATACACTGCCCCCCCCCCCCCCAATAAAAATAAAAAAACGTCTTGTACGGCAGTGTTAACCAAAACGGAGCCTCCAGCTGTTGCAAAACTACAAACCCCAGCATTTCTGGACAGCCACTGACTGTCCAGGCATGCTGGAAGTTTATCAACAGCTGGAGGCACCCTGTTGGGGAATCACTGGAGTAGAATAACCCTATGTCCACCCCTATGCAATCCCTAATTTAGTCCTCAAATGTGCATGGCGCTCTCTCACTTCAGAGCCCTGTCGTATTTCAAGGAAACGGTTTAGGGACACATATGGGGTATTTCCAGACTCGGGAGAAATTACACTATAATTTTTGGGGGCTTTTTCTCCTTTTACCCCTTATGAAAAGGAAAAGTTGGGGTCAACACCAACCTGTTAGTGTAAAAAAAAAATGCTTTACACTAACATGCTGGTGTTGCCCCATACTTTTTATTTTCACAAGAGGTAAAAGGAAAAGACCCACAAAATTTGTAACGCAATTTCTCCTGAAATACCCCATATGTGGGCGTAAAATGATCTGCGGACGCATAACAAGGCTCAAGAGTGAGAGCGCACTATGTACATTTGAGGACTAAATTGGTGATTTGCACAGTGGTGGCTAATTTTACAGCGGTTCTGACATAAACGCAAAAAAATAAATACCGACATGTGACCCCATTTTGGAGACTACACCCGGAATGTAACAAGGGGTATTGTGAGCCTTAACAACCCATAGGTGTTTGACAAATTTTCTTTAAAGTTGGATGGGAAAATGAGAAAAAAAATTTTTTTTCACTAACATGCTGGTGTTACCCTAAATTTTTCATTTTCACAAGGGAAAATAGGAAAAAAGCCCCCCAAAATTTGTAGCTCCATTTCTTCCGAGTAAGAACATACCCCATATGTGGATATACAGTGCTCTGCTGGTGCACTACAATGCTCAGAAGAGAAAGAGCGCTATTGGGATTTTGAAGAGAAAATGTGTCCGGAATTGAAGGCCACGTGTGTTTACAAAGCCCCCATAGTGCCAGAACAATGGACCCCCCCAACATGTGACCCTATTTTGGAAACTACACCCCTCACGTAATGTAATAAGGGGTACAGTGAGCATTTACGCCCCACAGGTGTCTGACAGATTTTTGGAACAGTGGTCTGTGAAAATGAAAAATGTAATTTTTCCTTTGCTCAGCCCACTGTTCCAAAGATCTGTCAAATGTCAGTGGGGTGTAAATGCTCACTGCACCCCTTATTAAATTCTGTGAGGGGTGTAGTTTCCAAAATGGGGTCACATGTGGAGAGGTCCACAGTTCAGGCACCACGGGGGGGCTTTGTAAACGTACATGGCCCCGGACTTCCATTCCAAACAAATTCACTCTTCAAAAGCTCAATGGCGCGCTCCTCCTCTGAGCATTGTAGTTCGACCGCAGAGCACTTAACGTCCACACATAGGGTATTTCCATACTCAGAAGAAATTGGGTTACACACTTTGAGGATAATTTTCTCCTATTACCCCTTGTAAAAATGTAAAATTTGGGGGAAAAACTGCATTTTAGTGAATTATTTCTTTTTCCTTTACACATCCAAATTTAACAAGTCATGAAATACCTGTGAGGTGTTAAGCCTCACTGTACCCCTTGTTACTTTCCTTGAGGGGTTTAGTTTCCAAAATAGTATGCCATGTGGGTATTTTTGCTGTTGTGGCACCATAGGGGCTTCCTAAATGCGACATGCACCCCCAAAACCATTTCAGCAAAATTTGCTATCCAAAAGCCAAATGTGACTCCTTCTCTTCTGAGCATTGTAGTTCGCCCGCAGAGCATTTTACGTCCTAACATTGGGTATTTCCATACTCAGAAGAGATGGGGTTACAAATTCTGGGGGGCATTTTCTCCCATTATCCTTTATAAAAATGGTAAATTTGGGGGAAAAACTGCACTTTAGTGAAAAAAAAAGTTTTTTTCATTTACACATCCGACTTTAACGAAAAGTCGTCAAACACCTGTGGGGTATTACGGCTCACTGGACACCTTGTTACATGCCTTGAGGGGTGTAGTTTCCAAAATGGTATGCCATGTGGGGAGTTTTCTGCTCTTCTGGCACCAGAGGGGCTTCCTAAATGTGACATGCCCCCCAAAAAACATTTTTAAAAAAACTCACTCTCCAAAATCCCACTGTCGCTCCTTCCCTTCTGAGCCCTCTACTGCACCCGCTGAACACTTGACATACACATATGAGGTATTTCCTTACTTGAGAGAAATTGGGTTACAAATTTTTAGAGGATTTTTCTCCCTTTACCCCTTAGAAATTCAAAAACTGGGTCTACAAGAACATGCGAGTGTAAAAAATGAAGATTTTGAATTTTCTCCTTCACTTTGCTGCTATTCCTGTGAAACACCTAAAGGGTTAACACACTTACTGAATGTCATTTTGAATACTTTGAGGGGTGCAGTTTTTATAATGGGGTCATTTGTGGGGTATTTCTAATAAGAAAGCCCTTCAAATCTACTTCAAGCCTGAACTGCTCCATGAAAAATTCTGATTTTGAAAATCTTGTGAAAAATTGGAAAATTGCTGCTGAACTTTGAAGCCCTCCGATGTCTTCCAAAAGTAAAAACATATCAACTTTGTGAAGCAAACCTAAAGTAGACATATTGTGTTTGTGAATCAATATATAATTTATTTGGAATGTTTATTTTCCTTACAAGCAGAGAGCTTCAAAGTTAGAAATATGTAAAATTTAAAAAATTTTCATCAAATTTGGTAATTTTTCACCAAGAAATTATGCAAGTATGGATTAAATTTTACTACTAACATAAAGTAGAATATGTCACAAAAAACAAGCTCGGAATCAGAATGAAAGGTAAAAGCATCCCAGACTTATTAATGCTTAAAGTGAAAGTGGTCAGATGTGCAAAAAACGCTCTGGTCCTACAGTGAAAAATGGCCTGGTCCTTAAGGGGTTAATGTGATATGTTGAACCCACCTGTCGCTCCTGCTGCCTCTTATAGCCTTAGGATTATGCTCTTAAGACTTTAGGCCGCCTAAAGACTCTCTTCCCACACATTTATTGTCTGCAGAAAAATACAGGATCCCTTTATTATGGCTTTACTGTCTCTGTCCAAGCAACAATGTCTTGTATATGTTCATCACATCTACATACGAGAAGAATTTACTAACTGGACAACTTGGACCCATGCCAAGTTTATAGACATCTTAATGCCTTGAGCCTGTCTACTCCTGAAATTTGCTTTTACTGAACAATACTATGTGATGTATATTTGCCTTGACCCCCCCTCCCCCTCTCCTCCCACTCCCCCTTTAGGTTTATTGATGTATTGGTACACCACATATCCTAATGTACCTGGATATTTCATATCTCCTCTTATTTATGATTGTACCACCTGATCAGTTCTATCTGTCATGACAAAAAGTTTGATAAATTCTGATTTGATCCAATCTGTGAGAGGTTTTTGGTATGCGCATAGTAGGTGCAAATGTTGTGTTAGTATGAAAAATAGACTCCACTACTATCATGCAAGTGTTCCCCATCAAATCTTTTTGTCAATTGCAGCTCACAGTTTGGGCTTGAATGAGATGACTTTAGATGAGAGCTTGCTTTAACCTGTTGGGGACGAAGAGCGTATGCATACGCCCTTGCGTCCTGGTACTTAAGGACGAAGGGCGTATCCATACGCCCTTAGGAATTTCGGTCCCCGCGGGCCGGGGTGACTGCTGATATCGATCAGCAGGCACCCCGTGCAAATGCCTAGGGGGGTCATCAGACCCCCCCATGTCGGCGATCGGCGCAAATCGCAAGTGAATTCACACTTGCGATTTGCGCCGATTCTGGGTCTATGGTGACCCGGTGACCCGGAATATAAGGGGGATCGGGTTTGTCTAAGACACCTACGATCCCCCTTGAAGGGATAGGAGTGAGGTGGCAGGGGTGCCACCCCTCCTATCCCTGCTATTGGTGGTCTAGACGCGACCACCAAAGCAGATCAGGGGCGGGGGGGTTAACTTTTGTTTTCCCCGTCCTGCCCACCCACAATAGGCTGGGCAGGACGGGGAAACAAAGGGGACCGATCGCCGACGTCCACTTACCTGTCCGGAGGCAGCAGGCGACGGAGATCGGCGGGCGGCGACGATGATCGGCGACGTCGTGCGGCAGAAGAGGACGGCTCCTTGGATCCTACAGAAGCCGGTAAGTTGCCTAGCAACATCTGGAGGGCTACAGTGGTCTCTAACCTGTAGCCCTCCAGATGTTGCAAAACTACAACTTCCAGCATGCCCAGACAGCTGTTTGGGCATGCTCGAATATGTAGTTTTGCAACAGATGGAGGGCTACAGTTTGAGACCACTATACAGTGGTCTCTAAACTGTATCTCTCCAGATCTTGCAAAACTACAACTCCTAGCATGCCCAAACAGCTGTTTGCTGTCTGGGCATTCTGGGATTTGTAGTTTTGCAACAACTGGAGGGTCACAGTTTGGAGATCACTTTGCAGTGTTCTCTAAAACTGTAGCCCTCCAGATGTTGCAAAACTGCAAATCCCAGCATGCACAAACAGCTGTCTTGGCATGCTGGGAGTTGTAGTTGTGCACCTCCAGCTGTTGCATAACTACATCCCCAGAATGCCCTTCGGTGATCAGTACATGCTGGGAGTTGTAGTTTTGCAACAGCTGGAGGCACACTGGTTGGAAAATATTGAGTTAGGTAACAGAACCTAACTGAAGGTTTCCCAACCAGTGTGCCTCCAGCTGTTGCAAAAGTACAACTCCCAGCATGCACGGTCTGTCAGTACATGCTGGGAGTTGTAGTTTGAAACAGCTGGAGGTTTGCCCCCCCATGTGAACGTACAGGGTACATTCACACTGGCAGGTTTACAGTAAGTTTCCTTCTTCAAGTTTGGGCTGCGGCAAATTTTTCACTACAGCACAAACTCCTAGCGGGAAACTCACCGTAACACGCCAGTGCGAATGTACCCTAAAAACACTACACTACACTAACACATAATAAAGGGTAAAACACTCCATATACACCCCTTACATGTCCCCCCAATAAAGATGAAAAACGTATTGTATGGCAGTGTTTCCAAAACGGAGCCTCCAGCTGTTGCAAAACAACAACTCCCAGCATTTCCGGACAGCCACTGACTGTCCAGGCATGCTGGGAATTTAGCAACAGCTGGAGGCACCCTGTTTGGGAATCACTAACGTAGAATAACCCTATGTCCACCCCTATGCAATCCCTAATTTAGTCCTCAAATGCGCATGGAGCTCTCTCACTTCGGAGCCCTGTCGTATTTCAAGGAAACAGTTTAGGGGCACATATTGGGTATTTCCGCACTCGGGAGAAATTGCACAACACATTTTGGGGGGCTTTTTCTCCTTTTACCCCTTATGAAAAGGAAAAGTTGGGGGCTACACCAGCTTGTTAGTGTAAAAAAATAAAAAAAATTACACTAACATGCTGGTGTTGCCCCATACTTTTTATTTTCACAAGCGTTAAAAGGAAAAAAAAAATTGTAATGCAATTTCTCCTGAGTACGGAAATATGGGGTATTTCCAGACTCGGGAGAAATTACACTATAATTTTTGGGGGCTTTTTCTCCTTTTACCCCTTATGAAAAGGAAAAGTTGGGGTCAACACCAACCTGTTAGTGTAAAAAAAAAATGCTTTACACTAACATGCTGGTGTTGCCCCATACTTTTTATTTTCACAAGAGGTAAAAGGAAAAGACCCACAAAATTTGTAACGCAATTTCTCCTGAGTACGGAAATACCCCATATGTGGGCGTAAAATGCTCTGCGGGTGCACAACAAGGCTCAGGAGTGAGAGTGCACTATGTACATTTGAGTTCCAAATTGGTGATTTGCACAGGGATAGCTGATTTTACAGCGGTTCTGACATAAACGCAAAAAAATAAATACCCACATGTGACCCCATTTTGGAAACTACACCCCTCACAGAACGTAACAAAGGGTATAGTGAGCCTGAACACCCCACAGGTGTTTAATGAAAATTCTTCAATGTTGGATGGAAAAATGAAAAAAAAAAAAAAAAAAAATTCACAAGGGAAAATAGGAAAAAAGCCCCCAAAAATTTGTAACCCCATTTCTTCTGAGTAAGAACATACCCCATGTGTAGATGTAAAGTGCTCTGCGGGTGCACTACAATGCTCAGAAGAGAAGGAGCGCCACTGGGATTTTGAAGAGAAAATTAGTCTGGAATTGAAGGCCACGTGTGTTTACAAAGCCCCCATAGTGACAGAACAATGGACCCCCCCCCCCCACATGTGACCCCATTTTGGAAACTACACCCCTCACGTAATGTAAGAAGAGGTACAGTGAGCATTTACGCCCCACAGGTGTCTGACAGATTTTTGGAACAGTGGTCCAGGAAAATGAAAAATGTACTTTTTCATTTGCACAGCCCACTGTTCCAAAGATCTGTCAAACGCCAGTGGGGTGTAAATACTCACTGCACCCCTTATTAAATTCTGTGAGGGGTGTATTTTCCAAAATATGGTCACATGTGGGGGGGTCCACTGTTCTGGCACCACGGGGGGATTTGTAAACGCACATGGCCCCTGACTTCCATTCCAAACTATTTTTTTTCCCAAAAGCTCAATGGCGTTCCTTCTCTTCTGAGCATTGTAGTTCGCCAGCAGAGCACTTGACGTCCACACATGGGGTATTTCCATACTCGGCATACTGGGGGGCATTTTGTCCTATTATTCCTTGTAAAAAATTTAAATTTGAGGGAAAACTAGCATTTTAGTGAAAAAAAAATCATTTACACATCCAACCTTAACGAAAAGTCGTCAAACACCTGTGGGGTGTTAAGGCTCACTGGACCCCTTGTTACGTGCATTGAGGGGTGTAGTTTCCAAAATAGTATGCCATGTGTTTTTTTTATTTTTTTTTTTGCTGTTCTGGCACCATGTCACGATGCCGGCTGGCAGGAGGTGGATCCTCTGTGCCAGAGAGGGATTGGCGTGGACCGTGCTAGTGGACCGGTTCTAAGTTACTACTGGTGTTCACCAGAGCCCGCCGCAAAGCGGGATGGTCTTGCTGCGGCGGTAGTAACCAGGTCGTATCCACTAGCAACGGCTCAACCTCTCTGACTGCTGAAGATAGGCGCGGTACAAGGGAGTAGACAAAAGCAAGGTCGGACGTAGCAGAAGGTCGGGGCAGGCAGCAAGGATCGTAGTCAGGGGCAACGGCAGGAGGTCTGGAACACAGGCTAGGAACACACAAGGGAACGCTTTCACTAGGCACAAGGGCAACAAGATCCGGCGAGGGAGTGCAGGGGAAGTGAGGTATACATAGGGAGTGCACAGGTGAACACACTAATTGGAACCACTGCGCCAATCAGTGGCGCAGTGGCCCTTTAAATCGCAGAGACCCGGCGCGCGCGCGCCCTAGGGAGCGGGGCCGCGCGCGCCGGGACAGGACCGACGGAGAGCGAGTCAGGTACGGAAGCCGGGGTGCGCATCGCGAGCGGGCGCCACCCGCATCGCGAATCGCATCCCGGCTGGAGGCGGTATCGCAGCGCACCCGGTCAGTGGATCTGACCGGGGCGCTGCCATAGCGAGAATGTTGCGAGCGCTCCGGGGAGGAGCGGGGACCCGGAGCGCTCGGCATAACAGTACCCCCCCCTTGGGTCTCCCCCTCTTCTTGGAGCCTGAGAACCTGAGGACCAGACTTTTATCTAGGATATTGTCCTCAGGTTCCCAGGATCTCTCTTCAGGACCACAGCCCTCCCAGTCAACCAAAAAAAAGGTTTTTCCTCTGACCTTTTTGGAGGCCAGTATCTCCTTAACGGGAAAGATGTCCGAAGAACCGGAGACAGGAGTGGGAGAAATAAGTTTAGGAGAGAAACGGTTGATGATGAGTGGTTTAAGAAGAGAGACATGGAAGGCATTAGGAATACGAAGAGAAGGAGGAAGAAGAAGTTTGTAAGAGACAGGATTAATTTGGCACAAGATTTTGAAAGGACCAAGATAGCGTGGTCCCAATTTGTAGCTGGGAACACGGAAGCGGACATATTTAGCGGAGAGCCATACCTTGTCTCCGGGAGAAAAAATGGGGGGAGCTCTTCTTTTCTTATCGGCAAACTTTTTCATGCGCGAAGAAGCCTGTAAGAGAGAATTTTGGGTCTCTTTCCAAGAATTCGGCCCATGGTAGAAGATCTGCCCAGTCATCCTGGCTGGAGGAAACAAAATGCCGTAAATAATCACCCAGGACCTGGTTAATTCTTTCTACTTGCCCATTGGATTGAGGATGATAAGCAGAAGAAAAGTTTAATTTAATCTTGAGTTGTTTACAGAGAGCCCTCCAGAATTTTGACACGAATTGGACGCCTCTATCCGAGACGATCTGCGTGGGCAACCCGTGAAGACAAAAAATGTGTACAAAAAATTGTTTTGCCAACTGAGGCGCTGAAGGAAGTCCAGGAAGAGGAATAAAATGTGCCATCTTAGAAAATCGATCAACGACCACCCAAACAACAGTGTTGCCACGGGATGGGGGTAAGTCTGTAATAAAGTCCATACCAATCAGAGACCAAGGCTGTTCGGGGACAGGCAGAGGATGAAGGAGACCAGCAGGCTTCTGGCGAGGAGTCTTATCCCGGGCACAGATAGTGCAGGCCCGCACAAAATCAACAACATCCGTCTCCAGAGTCGGCCACCAATAGAAACGAGAGATGAGTTGCAAGGATTTCTTGATGCCCGCATGGCCTGCGAGATGGGAGGAGTGACCCCATTTGAGGATTCCGAGGCGTTGGCGTGGAGAGACGAAGGTCTTCCCTGGAGGAGTTTGCCTGATGGAGGCTGGAGAGGTGGAGATCAGGCAGTCAGGAGGAATGATGTGTTGCGGAGAGAGCTCTACTTCCGAGGCATCCGAGGAACGAGAGAGAGCATCGGCCCTAATGTTCTTGTCGGCAGGGCGAAAGTGAATTTCAAAATTAAACCGGGCAAAGAACAGAGACCACCTGGCCTGGCGAGGGTTCAGCCGTTGGGCAGACTGGAGATAGGAGAGATTCTTGTGATCGGTGTAAATAATAACTGGAAATTTTGATCCCTCCAGCAGATGCCTCCATTCCTCAAGTGCTAATTTAATGGCCAGTAGCTCTCGATCCCCGATGGAGTAGTTCCTCTCCGCCGGAGAGAAGGTCCTAGAAAAAAAACCACAAGTAACAGCATGCCCAGAAGAATTTTTTTGTAGAAGAACCGCTCCAGCTCCCACTGAGGAGGCATCAACCTCCAATAGGAAGGGTTTAGATGGGTCAGGTCTGGAGAGCACGGGAGCAGAAGAAAAGGCAGACTTGAGCCGTTTAAAGGCGTCTTCCGCTTGAGGAGGCCATGACTTAGGATTGGCATTCTTCTTGGTTAAAGCCACGATAGGAGCCACAATGGTGGAAAAATGTGGAATAAATTGTCTGTAATAATTGGCGAACCCCAAAAAACGTTGGATAGCACGGAGTCCGGAGGGGCGTGGCCAATCTAAGACGGCAGAGAGTTTGTCTGGGTCCATTTGTAGTCCCTGGCCAGAGACCAAGTATCCTAGGAAAGGAAGAGATTGACATTCAAACAGACATTTCTCCATTTTGGCATGAAGTTGATTGTCACGAAGTCTCTGAAGAACCATGCGGACATGCTGGCGGTGTTCTTCTAGGTTGGCAGAAAAAATCAGAATATCGTCCAGATACACAACAACACAGGAATATAAGAGATCACGAAAAATTTCATTAACAAAGTCTTGGAAGACGGCAGGGGCGTTGCATAGGCCAAAGGGCATAACCAAATACTCAAAGTGTCCATCTCTAGTGTTAAATGCCGTTTTCCATTCGTCCCCCTCCCTGATGCGGATGAGATTATAAGCACCTCTTAAGTCCAGTTTGGTAAAGATGTGGGCACCTTGGAGGCGATCAAAGAGTTCAGAGATAAGAGGTAGGGGGTAGCGGTTCTTTACCGTGATTTTATTAAGTCCGCGGTAGTCAATGCAAGGACGTAGGGAGCCATCTTTTTTGGACACAAAGAAGAATCCAGCTCCGGCAGGAGAGGAGGATTTGCGGATAAACCCCTTTTTTAAATTTTCCTGGATGTACTCAGACATAGCAAGAGTCTCAGGGGCGGACAGAGGATAAATTCTGCCCCGGGGTGGAGTAGTGCCCGGGAGGAGGTCAATAGGACAGTCATAAGGCCTGTGAGGAGGTAAAGTCTCAGCTTGTTTTTTGCTAAATACGTCAGCATAGTCCATATAGGCCTTAGGGAGACCGGTTACAGGGGGAACCACAGGGTCACGGCAGGGAGTATTGGGAACCGGTTTAAGGCAGTCTTTGAAACAAGAGGTACCCCAGCTCTTGATCTCTCCTGTGGACCAATCAAGGGTTGGGGAATGGCGTTGAAGCCATGGTAGTCCAAGGAGAATTTCGGAAGTGCAATTGGAGAGGACCAAAAACTCAATTTTTTCGTGATGAGGTCCGATGCACATTAGGAGGGGTTCCGTGCGGTAACGCACGGCACAGTCCAATCTTTCATTGTTAACGCAATTGATGTAGAGGGGTCTGGCGAGACTGGTCACTGGGATGTTGAACCTGTTGATGAGAGAGGCCAAAATAAAGTTTCCTGCAGATCCGGAATCCAAGAAGGCCTTAGTGGAGAAGGAGAAGGTAGAGGCAGATATCCGCACAGGCACAGTAAGACGTGGAGAAGCAGAGTTGACATCAAGGACTGTTTCACCTTTGTGCGGAGTCAGCGTACGTCTTTCCAGGCGGGGAGGACGGATAGGACAATCCTTCAGGAAGTGTTCGGTACCGGCACAGTACAGGCAGAGATTCTCCATGCGGCGTCGTGTCCTCTCTTGAGGTGTCAGGCGAGACCGGTCAACTTGCATAGCCTCCACGGCGGGAGGCACAGGAACGGATTGCAGAGTACCAGAGGAGAGAGGAGCCGGGGAGAAAAAACGCCTCGTGCGAACAAAGTCCATATCCTGGCGGAGCTCCTGACGCCTTTCGGAAAAACGTATGTCAATGCGAGTGGCTAGATGAATGAGTTCATGTAGGTTAGCAGGAATTTCTCGTGCGGCCAGAACATCTTTAATGTTGCTGGATAGGCCTTTTTTAAAGGTCGCGCAGAGGGCCTCATCATTCCAGGACAATTCGGAAGCAAGAGTACGGAATTGTATGGCGTACTCGCCAACGGAAGAATTACCCTGGACCAGGTTCAGCAGGGCAGTCTCAGCAGAAGAGGCAGGTTCCTCAAAGACACTTCGAATTTCCGAGAAGAAGGAGTGTACAGAGGCAGTGACGGGGTCATTGCGGTCCCAGAGCGGTGTGGCCCATGACAGAGCTTTTCCAGACAGAAGGCTGACTACGAAAGCCACCTTAGACCTTTCAGTAGGAAACTGGTCCGACATCATCTCCAAGTGCAGGGAACATTGTAAAAGAAAGCCACGGCAAAACTTAGAGTCCCCATCAAATTTATCCGGCAAGGATAGTCATAGGCTGGAAGCGGCCACTCACTGCGGAGGAGGTGCAGGAGCTGGCGGAGGAGATGATTGCTGAAGCTGTGGTAGTAGCTGCTGAAGCATCACGGTTAGTTGAGACAGCTGATGGCCTTGTTGCGCTATCTGTTGTGACTGCTGGGCGACCACCGTGGTGAGGTCGGCGACAACTGGCAGAGGAACTTCAGCGGGATCCATGGCCGGATCTACTGTCACGATGCCGGCTGGCAGGAGGTGGATCCTCTGTGCCAGAGAGGGATTGGCGTGGACCGTGCTAGTGGACCGGTTCTAAGTTACTACTGGTGTTCACCAGAGCCCGCCGCAAAGCGGGATGGTCTTGCTGCGGCGGTAGTAACCAGGTCGTATCCACTAGCAACGGCTCAACCTCTCTGACTGCTGAAGATAGGCGCGGTACAAGGGAGTAGACAAAAGCAAGGTCGGACGTAGCAGAAGGTCGGGGCAGGCAGCAAGGATCGTAGTCAGGGGCAACGGCAGGAGGTCTGGAACACAGGCTAGGAACACACAAGGGAACGCTTTCACTAGGCACAAGGGCAACAAGATCCGGCGAGGGAGTGCAGGGGAAGTGAGGTATACATAGGGAGTGCACAGGTGAACACACTAATTGGAACCACTGCGCCAATCAGTGGCGCAGTGGCCCTTTAAATCGCAGAGACCCGGCGCGCGCGCGCCCTAGGGAGCGGGGCCGCGCGCGCCGGGACAGGACCCGGAGCGCTCGGCGTAACACACCATAGGGGCTTCCTAAATGTGATATGTCCCACAAACACCATTTCAGAAAAACTCACTCTCCAAAATCCCACTGTCGCTCCTTCCCTTCTGAGTCCTCTACTGCGCCCGCCGAACACTTGACATAACATACACATATGAGGTATTTTTTTACTCGGGAGAAATTGGGTTACACATTTTAGAAAGATTTCTCTCCTTTTACCCCTTGTAAAAATTCATTAACTGGGTCTACAAGAACATGCCAGTGTAAAAAATAAAGATTTTGAATTTTCTCCTTCAATTTGCTGCTATTCCTGTGAAACACCTAAAGGGTTAACAAACCTTTTGAATGTCATTTTGAATACTTTGAGGGGTGCAGTTTATAATAGGGTCATTTGTCGGGTATTTCTAATATGAAGGCCCTTCAAATCCACTTCAAAACAGAACTGGTGCCTGAAAAATGTCGATTTAGAAACATTTTTGAAAAATGGAAAATTGCCGCTATACTTTGAAGCCCTCTGATGTCTTCCAAAAGTAAAAACATGTCAACTTTATGACATGTAGACATATTGCATATGTGAAATCAATATATAATTTATTTGGAATATTCATTTTCCTTATAAGCAGAGAGCTTAAAAGTTAAAGGGGTATTCCAGGAAAAAACTTTTTATATATATATATATATATATATATATATATATATATATATATATATATATATATATCAACTGGCTCCGGAAAGTTAAACAAATTTGTAAATTACTTCTATTAAAAAATCTTAGTCCTTCCAATAGTTATTAGCTTCTGAAGTTTAGGAACTGCACAGCTCCCGGGACGTGAGTCATCAGAGAGCAGTTAGACAGAAAACAACAACTCAACTTCAGAAGCTAATAACTATTGGAAGGATTAAGATTTTTTAATAGAAGTAATTTACAAATCTGTTTAACTTTCCGGAGCCAGTTAAAACATAAAAAAAAAGTTTTGGCCTGGAATACCCCTTTAAAAAATGCAGAATTTTCATTTTTATCATCAAATTTAGGAATTTTTCACCAAGAAATGATGCAAGTATCAATGAAATTTTACCACTATCATAAAGTAGAATATGTCACGAAAAAACATTCTCGGAATCAGAATGAAAGGTAAAAGCATCCCAGAGCTATTAATGTTTAAAGTGACAGTGGTC